>NC_041749.1:105901521-106213948 GCF_004115215.2 Ornithorhynchus anatinus
TCCTTGTGGGCAAGGAACGTGTCCGCCAACTCTGTTGTCCTGTACTCTCCCATGGCTTAGTACAGTGCTCTGGGGGCACACTAAGTGCCTGGTAAATTTCATCGATTGATTATGGAGCTTTAGGGAAAGTGTTGGGGCTGCTTCTGTAGTTAAAGCACAACAGACGACATGTAGCTTGGGGAGCTAAACTGCTTTGACTCTGTCATTAACCATTAATCCACAGGTAACTGTTGATGTGTCTGTGGGTGACTGGGGGAGGCCGTAAGTAAAAAAAAAAAAAAAAAAATATCTGCCCCCAGGGAGCATATGCTCTACTGGGGAAGACGGTAAATACACATTGACAAAAGGACCGTTGATAAGCAAATGGGTGTAACGCCTAGACAGAAATAAACAGATGAGTACATGTGAGTTGGGTTGGCATGACTGGGGAGGTGTAGGGGATTAATTGGGGAAGGCCTAATGGAAGAGTGGAAGAGGAGGGTGTGAAGGAGGGGAGGGGCATACTTTGGCAGATTTTAGGATGGGGGGGAAGCATAAATAATGGACTGGGGATGGGAGAATCAGGAGCAAGGAATGGTTAAAAACTTGCCTGGGCAGGCGTTAGCACGGCCAGACAGGTCAGGGGGGATGGGAGGGAGTTCAGACAGGACCTTTGATCAACCAGGCCACGGCTGTGACAATGTAGTTGCTTATAAGGCATTGGGTGCTTGGCGTCATTCAAAGGGAGTAGAATGTGGGGTGATTCCCTACCCAAGAGACTAATGGAAAAACGGGTAAACTCACAAGTATACTGAAGGGTGGTGATGGTGGAGTCTTCATCAAATTATGGACAAGTCCCTGTCCTGAATCTTCAGTATTGAGAATCTGCACAAGCAACTGATTATAGCAGTAATGGTTAATAATGATAGTAGTGGCGTTTGTTAAAGATGTGCCAAGCACCACGGAAGATGCCAGACGATCAGGTCGGACACAGTCGCTGTCCCTCATGGGGCTCGTGGTCTGGCGGGAGGGAGACCAGGAATTGAATCCCTACTTTACAGGGGAGGAAACTACTGAGGCGCAGGGAAATTGTGATTTGCCCGCGGTCACACAGCAGTCAGGTGGTGCAGGCAGGATTCAAACACAGGTTCTCGGATGCCCAGGCTCTTTCCATAAGGCCACACTGCTTCCTTTTTTTTATGGTATTTAAGTGCTTACTAAATGCCAGGCACTGTCCCAAGCACTGGAGCAGATACAAGGTATAATCAGGTTGGACACAGTGTATGTCCCACATGGGGCTCACAGTCTCTAATTCCTGTTTTACAGATGAAGTAACTGAGGCACAGAGCAGTTAAGTGACTTGCCCGAGGTCACACAGATAAGTGGCAGAGCTGGGATTGAACCCAGATCCTCCTGACTGCCAGGCCTCTGCCTTATCCACTAGGCCACACTACTCTGCTACTCTGCTCCTGGCTGTCATGTTCCTTCTGCAGCATGGGGTGCCCGCGCAGATTTCTTACATGCAGGACCCGTTTATGGCCTCAGTGGCCACAACCTAGAGCCAATTGTTGTGCCTTAGAGCCATAACTTGGTAGGCGGTTGCCTTGGTAGCCCTTGTGGCTTTCACTGCCCTTGTTAGCGGGCAGTTTTTTTTTTTCCCCCAAGATTCCTGCTGAGCTTGTCCGCCTCACGGAATATCTTTGGTGGTTCTGTGGTCAGAAACCTACACCACTGAAGGCGAAGCCCTAGCAAGCAGAATTTGGACTAAACCCTATGTCTCCTGATTCCCAGAGTTGTGCCTCTGTGAACTTTAAGTGGAAACATATAATAGACATGGGAATAAAAACAACAAGAAGCAGCTAGAGAAATACAGGAGGGCTGGGGAGAGGTTGCAGGAGTCCAACCAGGGGGGAAGGAACTTAAACTTTAGAGCAGTGATGGTTCCCCTTCAACTAGAGCAGTTAACTGGGCTGAGGCTACTGACCTTATTCGGCCAAAGTGTGTTAAAGGTGGTTCCTCTTCCTCCTGCTGACTTAATCTGTTCCATTTCAGACCCAGACGATCAATACAAGCTCACTGAGGACACACGTCAGCTGGGACTGGTGGTCTGCAGAGGGACTTCTGTAGTCCTTATCTGCCCTCAGGATGGCATGGAGGCCATTCCAAACCCTTTCATTCAGCAGCAAGATGGGTAGTCGCCTCCAGGAGGTATCCATCTGCATTTGGCATTAAGACACTGCTGTCTTTGCAGCTTGGGCACAAGAAACCTCAAGTTTGGGGTAGCAATGAATTTAGGTTTGTTAGAAAGAGCTCTGTAGCTTCTTCTCGGCAGCCTGTGAGCAATACCTTTTTTTAAAAAAAGAAAATAAATATCTATACACAGGTGTGACTCTCTTTGTCTCCGAAAATGCCAAAACAGCTAAGTGTAAAATGATAATATGAAATCGCTCATCCTATAACATCTAGTCTCACAGAAATCTTCCTTGCTCCCCTGACACCGCCATAGCCGATGCGCGGGACGGAAATAGTCGAAGGTGAGTTCAGAGTGGTCCGTCCCTCCACCTCAGCCTGTCACCACCCCAATCCCCCAAACTGTTACTGAGTCATCCTTCAGCTCAAAGCTGCTGAGACTATGAGTCAGTGACAATATCTTGCACATTGCGTATGAAAACGCAATAGGGCACCATGTCTAGTCCCTTGCCATTCAGGTGAGCGTTGGGCAGAGACGAATGGATGAGGGGCGAAGTGCCCTTCTGACATCAGGACACATGCATGTTGCTTTTGTCATGGTAGGGGTTGATGCTCGTCCTCCCATGTCTCTTACCTGGCTCCCCAGTGGATTGTGTCACAAGGCATCTGGTCGGGCGAGTGGGTGGCACCATGCCTGCTTTCTCACATTCCTTCTCCATCCCTCCGTTGATCCTTCAGGACTTCAGTATCCGTGTGGGTGTTCCCAGTGACCCTTCTGCCCACTTCCTCTCCTCAACTCTACTGACTTCCTACCCCACCCCCCCCCACCCCTGTCCACTCACCAATTTGCATACACACTTGATTTCATCCACTTCTAGTCACTGTACAAGTTCTACCCTCACCAATTCTGAAATTGCTCTATCCAGTCACACTTTCCTCACCTGCAGTTTCTCCTATATATCCATTCCCAACAAATCCTTTCTTCCACAGAGACCTCTGATGTTTTGCCCACTCTGTTTTCTGAAGTCGTGCACCCATTTGACCTCCGTAACCAAGCTACCTTCACTTGACACACAAATCCATGCCCTCTCCGCTGAGCTCAGCTCCCTCTGTCTCCCGTCCCTCCACCAGTCTTATACCTGCAACCCCGCCTCAACCCTAGAGTATGCTTTCTTTGTCCCTGTGCAAATCCTACTCTATCCTAATCCTCCTCGACCATCCCCTTCTCCACACCTTATCTCACCTTGGCTTCACAGGGCTCCTCCGGGTTCTCCTCTTATCTCTCTGTTCCTTCTTATCTCTCTGTTCCTTCTCGGTCTCCTTAGCCGGCTCCTCCTCCCCCTCCTCCTCCCATCCACTAACTGTAGGGGTTCCTCAGCTCTTGGCCGTCTTCCGTTCTCCATCTATACTCCCTCCCTTGGTGAACTCATTCGCTCCCATGGCTTCAACTATCATCTCTATGCAGATGACACCCAAATCTACATCTCCCCTGTTCTCCCTTCCGGCTCCTATCTCCTGCCTCTGGGACGTCTCCACCTGGATGTCTGTCCACCACCTAAAACTCAACATGTTTAAAACTGAGCTTCTTATCTTCCCTCCCAAACCTTGTCCTCTCCCTGACTTCCCTGTCACTGTGGATGGCACGACCATCCTTCCCGTCTCACAGGCCCGCAACCTTGATGTCATCCTTGACTCAATTCTTTCATTCACCCCACACATCCAATTCGTCACCAAGACCTGCCGGTCTCACCTTTACAATATCGCCAAGATCTGCCCTTTCCTCTCCACCCAAACAGCTATCGTGCTGGTACAAACTCTTGTAATGTCCCGATTGGAGTACTGTGTCAGCCTCCTCTCTGATTTCTCTTCCTCCTGTCTCTCCCCACTCCAGTCTATTCTTCATTCTGCTGCCTGGATCAGCTTCCTACAGAAACACTCTGGGCATGTCACTCCCCTTCTTAAAAACCTCCAGTGGTTGCCTATCAACCTCTGCAGGAAACACACACTCCTCATTCTTGGCTTCAAAGCTCTCCATCACCTTGCCCCCTCTTGCCTCCCTCACCTCCTTTCTTTCTACTGCCCACCCTGTACACTCCGCTCCTCTGCTGCTCACCTCCTTACTGTCCCCCTTTCACGCCTATCCCGCCGTCGACCCCTGGCCCATGTCCTACCGCTGTCCTGGAACGCCCTCCCTCCTCACGTCCACCAAACTACCTCTTCCCCTCTTCAAAGCCCTACTGCTCTGCCACTTGTCAGCTGTGTGACTGTGGGCAAGTCACTTAACTTCTCTGCGCCTCAGTTACCTCATCTGTAAAATGGGGATTAAGACTGTGAGCCCCACGTGGGACAACCTGATTCCCCTGTGTCTACCCCAGCGCTTAGAACAGTGCTCTGCACATAGTAAGCGCTTAACAAATACCAACATTATTATTATTACTGAGAACTCACCTCCTTCAAGAGGCCTTCCCAGACTGAGCCCCCCCCCCCCGTTTTCCCTCTGCTCCCCTTTCATCCTAATAATAATGTTGGTATTTGTTAAGCGCTTACTATGTGCCGAGCTCCTCCCCCTCCCCCCTTCCCCTCCCCTCATCTGAGCCCCCTTTCCCTCTGCTCCCCCTCCCCTCCCCATCCCATCCTCTGCTCCTCCCCCTCCCCCCTTCCCCTCCCCTCATCTGAGCCCCCTTTCCCTCTGCTCCCCCTCCCCTCCCCATCCCATCCTCTGCTCCTCCCCCTCCCCCCTTCCCCTCCCCTCATCTGAGCCCCCTTTCCCTCTGCTCCCCCTCCCCATCCCACCCTCTGCTCCTCCTTCCCCCTTCCCCTCTCCTCAGCACTGTGCTTATTTGTATATATTATTTATTACCCTATTTATTTTGTTAATGAGGTGTACATCCCCTTGATTCTATTTATCGTGATAATGTTGTCTTGTTTTTGTTTTCTGTTTGCTCTGCTGTCTCCCCCGATTAAACTGTGAGCCCATCATTGGGCAGGGATTGTCTCTGTTGCCAAATTGTACATTCCAAGCACTTAGTACAGTGCTCTGCACATAGTAAGCGCTCGATAAATACTGTTGAATGAATGAATTGAATGAATGAGTGCTACTGGTGCAAATCCAGACACCGGATTGATCTTGTTCAATTCTAATTCATCCTCTCCTGCTTTAACTCTATCCTCTTCTCCACCTAGCAGCATTATTTCTCCATCTTTATTGACACTCCTGACCACTGCCCACACTAGCTGTTTTGGATTTTTAACTTCCTCCTCAAATCCCCAGTCCCCCAACCTTCCTCATCTCTTGCCCCCAGTGACTTGGCTACATTATTGATTAAAATTGAAGCCATCAGGTGTGAAGTTCCCTAGTCCCTCCTGCCCCGCTTCAGCTTTCCCATCAACTTTCCCAGCAGTGCGTCGAGGAGATCTGCCTCCTCATAAGCTTGTGCCTCTGACTTCATCCCCTCCCTCCTTATCTTGAGAAGCAGCATGGCATAGTGCATAGAGCACGGGCCTGGGAGTCAGAAGGTCATGGGTTCTAAACCCGGCTCTGCCACTTTGCTGTGTGACCTTGGGCAAGTCACTTCACTTCTCTCTGCCTCAGTCAACTCATCTGTAAAATGGGCTGTGAGCCCCACAAGGGACAGGGACTGTGTCCAAGCTGATTTGCTTGTATCTACCCCAGTGCTTAGAACAATGCTTGGCACATAGTAAGTACTTAGCAAGTACCATTATTATTATCACTTGCCCCCTCCCTGACCGCCATCTTCAACCATTCACTTTCCAATGGCTTTTTCACCACTGCTTTCAAACATACTATCCTAAAAAAAAAAACCGCTTGACTCCAGGGCTCCCTTCAGTCATCACCCTATCTCCTTCCTACCATTCCTCTCCAAACTCCTTGAGTGAGTTGTCTACACCTGCTGCCTCTACTTCCTCTCCAGTTCTCTCCTTGACCCCCACTCTGATCTGGCTTCTGTCCTCTCTAAGGTCACTAATGATTTCCTTGCCAAATCAAATGGCCTCTTCTCCATCCTCATCCTCCTCGATGTCTCAGCTGTCTTTGACGCTGTGGTCCACCCCATTATTCTGGAAACATTTTCTAATCTTGGCTTGGTTGACACTGTCCTCTCCCGGTTCTCCTAATGCTCTGGCCAGTCCTAGGCTTCTTTTACAGGCTCCTCTTCTGCTTCTCATCTTCATTCATTCATTCATTCATTCAATAGTGTTTATTGAGCACTTAATATGTGCAGAGCACTGTACTAAGCGCTTGGAATGTACAATTTGGCAACAGATAGAGACAATCCCTGCCCAATGACAGACTTACAGTCTAAGCAGGGGAGACAGACAAAAACAAGACAACATTATCACGATAAATAGAATCAAGGGGATGTACACCTCATTAATAAAATAAATAGGGTAATAAAAATATATACAAATGAGCACAGTGCTAAGGGGAGGGGAAGGGAGAGGGGGAGGAGCAGAGGGAAAGGGGGCTTAGCTGAGGAGAGGAGAGGTGAAGGGGGGAAGGGGGAGGGAGCAGAGGGCAGAGAGGGAAAAGGGGAAGCTCAGTCTGGGAAGGCCTCTTGGAGGAGGTGAGCTCTCCTTGAAGAGGGGAAGAGAGTTAGTTTGGTGGAGGTGAGGAGAGAGGACATTCCAGGACAGTGGTAGGACGTGGGCCAGAGGTAGACGGCGGGATAGGTGTGAATGGGGGACGTTGAGGAGGTGAGCGGCAGGGGAGCGGAGCTTGCGGGGTGGGCAGTAGAAAGAGAGAAGGGAGGAGAGGTAGGGGGCAAAGTGATGGAGAGCTTTGAAGCCAAGAGTGAGTTTTTGTTTTGTGCGGAGGTTGATAGGCAACCACTGGAGGTTTTTGAGAAGGGGAATGACATGCCCAGAGCGTTTCTGCAGGAAGATGATCCAGGCAGTGGAATGAAGAATAGACTGGAGTGGGGAGAGACAAGAGGGAGATCAGAGAGAAGGCTGGCACAATACTCCATCCGGGATATTATAAGAGCTTGTACCAGCACAATTGCCGTTTGGATGGAGAGGAAAGGGTGGATCTTGGCGATATTGTAAAGGTGAGACCAGCAGGCCTCGGTGATGGATTGGATGTGTGGGAGTCCCTCGAGGCTCAATTCTGGGTCCCCTTCTATTCTCCACCTACACCCACTCCCTTGGAGAACTCATTTGCTGTGATGACTTCAACTCCAATCTCTACAGGAATGATTCCCAAGTGTACATCTCCAACCTTTGCAGTCTTACATTTCCTCCTGCCTTCAGGACATCACTACTTGGATGTCCCACTCACACGGCAAACTTAATATGTCCAAAACGGAACCCTGTCCTCCCCATGTCTTTCCCGTCATTTAGATGGCACCACTGTCCTCCCTATCTCCCAAGCCCGTAACCTTGGCATTATCCTAGATTCATCTCTCGTTTAACCCTCGTATTCAATCTGCCACCATATCCTATCAGTTTGACCTTCACAAATCTCTAAAATCCCCCCTTTCTGCTGCATGCAAACTGCTAATACCCTGATCCAAACACTTACATCCCACCTCGACTACTGTATCAGCCTTCTTGCTGCCTCTTGTCTCTCCCCTTTCCAGTCCATGTTTCACTCTGCTGCCTGGATCATTTTTCTAAAAAATTGTTCAGTCCACATCTCCCCGGTCCTCAAGAACCTCCAGTGGTTGCCCATGCACATAAAACAGAAACTCCTTATCATAGGCTTTAAAGCACTCTATCAGCTCACCCCCTCCTCTCTTACCTAGCTGATTTCCTCCTACAACCCAGCCTGCGTGCCTCACTCCTTCAGCACCAACCAACTCCCTGTTCCTTGATCTCACCTGTCTTGCCACCAACACCTTGTCCAAGTCCTCCCTTTGGCCTGGAGCTCCCTCTCACTTCATGTACTACAAACCACCATTCTCCCCACCTTCAAACCCTTATTAAAATCACACTTTCAAGAGGCCTTCCCTGACTAAAGTGTGATTTCCACTACTCTGTCTACCTTTTGCATCGCCTCTGCATTTGGAGACTGTAAATTTGTTGAAGGGAAGGACAATACCAACTCTGAATTGTACTCTCCCAAGTGCTTAATATAGTGCTCTGCACACAGTAAGTGCTCAATAAAATGCCGTTGATTGATTGATCTGTACCTTTTAAGTACTTGTTATTCACCCCACCTTCAGCCCCACAGCATTTATGTACATATCCGTAATTGATTTTCATGTCTGCCCCCAACCCCCTTACTGGAAACTTAAAGGCAGGGAACGTGTCTACCAACTCAGTTGTATTGTACTCTCCCAGGTGTTTAGTACAGTGTTCTGCACACAATATGCGCTCAATCACCATTGATCGATTACACCCTCACACATTTCAAAAGCCATTTTTGAGGATGCTATCCTGATTGGCTTAGTATAGGTTAAGTATGGAGGTTTTCGTCACTTTCTTGCAAAAACTAGAGGCCTGGACATAAGATGGTAAAAATGCCATAGTGAGGGGTGGGGGGTGGGGGTCGGATCAGAGGTTCATTCAGCCCAGATTTCAACTATAGCACCCACCAGTTCCATACCATGATTATGGTTAGGCTTTTTGGTGACTGGGCAGGGTTGGGACCGAGACAATGGGTGGGTGGTAATGGAAAGGATGATTGGCAGAGGGGAGACTGAGAAAGGAATTCTGGCTCCACCACTTGACTGCTATGTGACCTTGGGGAAGCCACTTCACTCCTCTGGGCCTCAGTTACCTCATCTGTAAAATGGGGATTAACAGTGTGAACCCCATGTGGGACAACCTGATTACCTTGTATCTACCCTGGTGCTTAGAACAATGCTTGGCACATAGTAAGTGCTTAACCAATACCATCATCATCATCATTATTATTATTATTTGGTCCTTCTCCTCCAGAGCCAACACTCTATCTCTCCAGAGACTGGCTATATGAGCTAAACTGCATCCAGAAAGGATTAGGCTTGCAGTGAGATTTGGGCAGAAGATAGAAGCTCATTTAAGAGGCACAAGGGGAAAGGATATGCCTGATCTAACTTGGTGAGGGGTCCTGTAGTGTTCACAGGTACTTCCCATGCCCACATCAAAGCTGATGGGGAAGACTCGCTGGTCACCCGATTTCCCAGTTTGTCAAAAAGTTAAGCAGACCTAAGGCCTAAATTTTCCAAGCCCTCGGGTGGAACAGGAGGCAGGAGGGGTGGGGCATCCTGAAACCCTAGGATAGCCTCTGGCAGCTAGAGGACCACCTGGAACCAATCTGGACTTCAGGCAGGCCACTTGGAACATCAGCCCAGCTGCCTTCAGCAAATTTTCTCTCCTCTTGCCAGGCCAAGACCCCCACTGGAAACTAAGTACTCAATCAATCGAATTTATTGAGTGCTTACCGTGTGCAGAGCTCTGTACTAAGAGCTTGGGAGAGTACCATATGATAGAGTTGGTAGACACATTCCCTGTCCACAATGAGAAAGGCTGAGAACAAGAGGTTGTTCGACCTGGAAACCCAGGGATCCAGTTTGCTTCTTCAATAGGGCAAAAGATGGCCCTCAGGGCAAGGGGAGAGGCCCTTACTCTGTTTTTTCCACTGCCCTCCTATGAGTCCTGCTGCCGGGCTCTTGAGGAATTTCAAGACTAAAATCAGGCCCCAGTAGAGGGAGGAAAATACTAACAAAACGACAGGAGTAAGCTGAAATGACAAACTCTGCGGACCGGGTCACCTTTCATTAATGCTAATTAGCCTCCAATTAATTATTAAAAACATCTTGCCGCTCATAGACTCCAGATCCCTTGGATCCTGAGGTTATCACAGATGAAATACCGTGTTAATCACCAGCCAGAGTTTAATTAACGAGCAATAATTGTCATCTCTCTCAGTGTGAAATTCCAACCAGAGCTGTTCCAGTCCCTGGAAGGGGGCTGAGGAGAGGAAGGAAGGAGGGAGGATTGGTAGGTGCTTGTAGGGGGAGGGGAGAGAGGGAGGATTGGTAGGTGCTTGTAGAACCAATCCCATCCAAAGAGGGTAGTGCCTGGCCTGTGGGAAAGCACTTGGGAGAATACAATACAACAGTGTTGGTACACACGTTCGCTGTTCACAACAAGCTTACAGTCCTCCAGGCTGGGCATCAAACAGAAACTCCTTAACACTGATTTTGAAGCACTCATTCAGTTCTCCCCCTACAATCGTCCCTTGCCAGTCTCCTACTGCAAATCATCCCAGATGCTTCAATTCTCTAATGCCAACCTACTCACCCTAACCTGGTCTCATCTTTCTTGCCACTGACCCCTTGCCCACATTCTCCCTCTGTCTGGCCTGCGCCTCCCTCCCCCTTAATATCTGACTGTCTGCCACTCTTCTCCATGAAACAGCAAGCGCCAAGAAGAAAAGTGAGGAGGATTTTGTCAGGATGGATGGAAAAGCCCCTAACCACTACAGTTCCCCAGGTCCTCAGTATCCCAACCCTTCCTCTCTCAATTCAAAAGCAACTGAGAGGAAAAGAAGATCCCTGAAAAGACATTCCCATCTTGCCATCCCCTTCAACATCCTGAGTTCTGGCCCTGAACCTGGAGAGCTGAAGCAATCAATCAATCAATCAATGGCATTTATTGAGCACTTACTGTGTGCAGAGCACTGTACTAAGCACTGGGCAGAGTACAATAGAACAGAGTTGGTAGACACGTTTGTTGCCCCAAGGAGCTAACAGTCTAGTGGGGAAGATAGGCATTAAGATAAATTAAAAACTCCTCACTATTAGCTTCAAAGCTCTCTATCACCATTCCCCTTCTTATTTCACCTCCCTTCTCTCCTACATCCTAGCCCACACACTCCGCTCCTCTGATGCTAACCTTCTCACTGTGCCTCATTTTCGCCTGTCCCACCGTCGACCCCTGGCCCACATCTTACCTCTGGCCTGGAATGCCCTCCCTCTTCAAATCTGCCAAACAATCACACTTCCCCCCTTCAAATCCCTACGGAAGTCTCACCTCCTCCAGGAGGCCTTCCCAGACTAAGCCCCTATTTTCCTCTGCTCCCCCCTCCAGTCCCCGTCACTCCAACTCACTCCCTTTGCTCTGCCCCCTCCCCCCTCACAGCCCTGTGTATATATGTACATATTTATAATTCTATTTCTTTATATTAATGATGTGTATATATCTATAATTCTATTTATTTATATTGATGCTATTGATGCCTGTTTACTTGTTTTGAAGACTGTCTCCCCACTTCTAGACTGTGAGCCTGTTGTGGGCAGGGATTGTGGGAAGCAGCATGGCTCAGTGGAAAGAGCACGGGCTTGGAAGTCAAAAGTCATGGGTTCTAATCCCGGCTCTGCCACTTGTCAGCTGTGTGACTTCGGACAAGTCACTTAACGTCTCTGTGCCTCAGTTACCTCATCTGTAAAATGGGGATTGAGACTGAGCCCCACGTGGGGCAACCTGATCACCTTGTATACCCCCAGCGCTTAGAACAGTGCTTTGCACATAGTAAGAGCTTAATAAATGCCATCATCATCATCATTGTCTCTGTTGCTGAACTGTACTTTCCAAGCACTTAGTACAGTTCTCTGCACACAGTAAGCGGTCAATAAATATGATTGAATGAATAAATAAATTACTGATAGGGGAAATAACAGAATACAAGGATCTGTACATAAGTGCTGTGGGAGTGGGGAGACTATCAAATACTTAGGGGTCACAGACTCAAGTTCATAGGCAATGCAAAATGGAGGGAGAATAAGGTGAGGAAATGAGGGGAAAATTAGGAAAGGTCTCTAGGAGGAGGTATGATTTTAGTAGGACTTTGAAGATGGGGAGAGTGGCAGTCGGCTATGAAGGGGGAGGGGAGGTCCAGGCCAGAGGGAGGATGTGGGCAAGGGGTCAATGGCAAGGAAGATGAGACCGAGTTATAGTGAGTACACTGGCATTAGAGAAGCAAAGTGTGTGGGATGATTTGCAGTAGGAGATTGACAAGGTATGACTGTAGGGAGAGAACTGATTGAGTGCCTCAAAGTCATTGGTAAGGAGTTTCTCTTTGATGCCCCTCCTGGAGGACGGTCAGCTCACTGTGAACAGTGAGCGTGTGTATCATCTCTGTTGTACTGTCCTCTCCCAAGTGGTTGGTACAGTGCTCTGCACACAATAAATACCATTGATTGATTGATGCAGAGATGGAGGGGCATCTGGAGTTGGGAGAGACAGGAGGCAGGGAGGTCAGTGAGGAGGCTGATGCAGTAATCAAGGCAGGGTAGGATACATGACTGGATTAACGTGGTAGCACTTTGGATGGAGAGGAAAGGACAGATTTTAGCAATGTTGTGAAGGTTGAACCAACAGGATTTAGCGACAGATTGAATATTCATTCAACAGTATTTATTGAGCACTTACTATGTGCAGAGCACTGTACTAAGTGCTCGGAATGTACAAATTGGCAACAGATAGAGACAGTCCCTGCCCACTGATGGGCTTACAGTGTTGAGTGACAGAGAGGAGTCAAGAATAACGCCAAGGTTAAGGGCTTGTGAAACAGGAAGGATGATGGTGCCATCTACACTGATGGGAAAGTCAGGGGAAAGACAGGGTTTGGGTGGAAAGATAAAAAATTCTGTTTTAGACATGTTAAATTTGAGGCGACAGTGGGACATTCAAGTAGAGATGTCTTGAAGGCAGGAGGAAATGCGAGACTACAGAAAGGGAGAGAGATCAGGGATTCATTCATTCATTCATTCAATAGTATTTATTGAGCGCTTACTATGTGCAGAGCACTGTACTAAGCGCTTGGGATGAACAAATCGGCAACAGATAGAGACAGTCCCTGCCGTTTGACGGGCTTACAGTCTAATTGGGGGAGACGGACAGACAAGAACAATGGCAATAAATAGAGTCAAGGGGAAGAACATCTCGTAAAAACAATGGCAACTAAATAGAATCAAGGCGATGTACAATTCATTAACAAAATAAATAGGGTAATGGAAATATATACAGTTGAGCGGACGAGTACAGTGCTGTGGGGATGGGAAGGGAGAGGTGGAGGAGCAGAGGGAAAAGGGGAAAAAGAGGGTTTAGCTGCGGAGAGGTAAAGGGGGGGTGGCAGAGGGAGTAGAGGGAGAAGAGGAGCTCAGTCTGGGAAGGCCTCTTGGAGGAGGAGAGTTTTAAGTAGGGTTTTGAAGAGGGGAAGAGAATCAGTTTGGCGGAGGTGAGGAGGGAGGGCGTTCCAGGACCGCGGGAGGACGTGGCCCAGGGGTCGACGGCGGGATAGGCGAGACCGAGGGACAGTGAGGAGGTGGGCGGCAGAGGAGCGGAGCGTGCGGGGTGGGTGGTAGAAAGAGAGAGGGGAGGAGAGGTAGGAAAGGGCAAGGTGATGTAGAGCCTTGAAGCCTAGAGTGAGGAGTTTTTGTTTGGAGCGGAGGTTGATAGGCAACCACTGGAGTTGTTTAAGAAGGGGAGTGACATGCCCAGATCGTTTCTGCAGGAAGATGAGCCGGGCAGCGGAGTGAAGAATAGACTGGAGCGGGGCGAGAGAGGAGGAAGGGAGGTCAGAGAGAAGGCTGACACAGTAGTCTAGCTGGGATATAACGAGAGCCTGTAGCAGTAAGGTAGCCGTTTGGGTGGAGAGGAAAGGGCGGATCTTGGCGATATTGTAAAGGTGAAACCTGCAGGTCTCGGTAACGGATAGGATGCGTGGGGTGAACGAGAGAGACGAGTCAAGGATGACACCGAGATTGCGGGCCTGAGAGACGGGAAGGATGGTCGTGCCATCCACGGTGATAGAGAAGTCTGGGAGAGGACCGGGTTTGGGAGGGAAGATGAGGAGCTCAGTCTTGCTCATGTTGAGTTTTAGGTGGCGGGCCGACATCCAGGTGGAGACGTCCTGGAGGCAGGAGGAGTTGCGAGCCTGAAGAGAGGGGGAGAGGACAGGGGCAGAGATGTAGATCTGCGTGTCATCTGCGTAGAGATGGTAGTCAAAGCCGTGAGAGCGAATGAGTTCACCGAGGGAGTGAGTGTAAATGGAGAACAGAAGAGGGCCAAGAACTGACCCTTGAGGAACTCCAACAGTTAAAGGATGGGAGGGGGAGGAGGCGCCAGCGAAGGAGACCGAGAATGACCGGCCAGAGAGGTAAGAGGAGAACCAGGAGAGGACAGAGTCCGAGAAGCCAAGGTGAGATAAGGTATGGAGGAGGAGGGGATGGTCGACAGTGTCAAAGGCAGCAGAGAGGTCAAGGAGGATTAGAATGGAGTAGGAGCCATTGGATTTGGCAAGAAGGAGGTCATGGGTGACCTTAGAGAGAGCAGTCTCGGTAGAGTGGAGGGGACGGAAGCCAGATTGGAGGGGGTCTAGGAGAGAATGGGAGTTAAGGAATTCTAAGCATCGATTGTAGACGACTCGTTCTAGGATTTTGGAAAGGAAGGGTAGTAGGGAGATAGGGTGATAACTGGAGGGGGAAGTGGAGTCAAGAGCGGGTTTTTTTAGGATGGGGGAGATGTGGGCATGTTTGAAGGCAGCGGGGAAGGAGCCATTGGAGATTGAGTGGTTAAAAATAGAAGTTAAGGAAGGGAGGAGGGCAGGGGCGATGGTTTTAATAAGGTGAGAGGGAATAGGGTCCGAGGCGCAGGTGGAGGAGGTGGCACTTGAGAGGAGGGAGGAGATCTCCTCTGAGGATACTGCAGGGAAGGATGGGAAAGTAGGGGAGAGGGTTGGTGGGGGGGAGGGGAGAGGCGGAGGGGTGACTTTGGGGAGCTCAGATTGTGTTGATTTTCGTGAGGAAATAGGTGGCCAGATCATTGGGGGTGAGAGATGAGGGAGGGGGAGGAACAGGGGGCCTAAGGAAAGAGTTAAAGGTCCGGAACAATCGGCGGGGGTGACGGGCATGGGTGTCGATGAGGGAGGAGAAGAAGTTTTGCCTGGCGGAGGAGAGGGCAGAGTAAAGGCAGGAAAGGATAAATTTGAAGTGTGTGAAGTCGGCTTGGTGCTTGGACTTTCGCCAGCAGCGCTCAGCAGCTCGAGCATAGGAGCGTAGGAGGCGGACGGAGGAGGTGATCCGGGGCTGTGGGTTAGTGGAGTGAGAGCAGCGGAGGGAAAGGGGGGCGAGAGAGTCGAGATGAGTAGAGAGGGTGGAGTTGAGAGCAGAGACCTGATCATCGAGAGTGGGAAGAGAGGACAGGGCGGCAAGGTGAGGAGAGATGCTATTGGAAAGATGGATGGGATCGAGAGAGCGGAGGTCTCTGTGGGGCAGTAGCGAAGATTTGCAGGGGGAGGGAGTGTGAGAGATGAGGCAGGTGGAGATGGAGATTTGGCAATCATCCACATAAGAGGTGGTAGTTGAAGCCATGTAAGTGAATGAGTTCTCCAAGGGAGTGCATATTGATGGAGAATAGAAGAGGAACCAGAACTAAAACTTGAGGGAACCTTCATCCACAGTTAGGGGATAAGAGGCAGAGGGGGAGCCTGTGAAAGAGACTGAGAATGAATGGTCAGAGAGATGGGAGAACCAGGAGAGGACAGTGTCAGGGAAGCTGAGGTTGGATACTGTTTCCAGGAGAAGGGGTGGTTGACAGTGTCAAAGACAGCTGAAAGGTCGAGGAGGTTTAGGATGGAGTAGAAGCAAGGAGATCGTTTGTGACCTTTGAGAGGTCGGGTTTCTGTGGAGTGAAGGGGACAGAAGCCAGAGTGGAGGGGGTCAAAGAGAGAATTAAAGGAGAGGAACGTGAGGAGGCTGGTGTAGATAACTCGCTCAAGGAGTTTGGACAGGGATTGTGTCCAACATGATAAACTAAGCATGGGGGTAGATACAACAGTGCTTGACACATAGCAAGTGTTTAACAAATACAATTAAACAAAAAAAGGAAAGGTAGGCAGAAGATGGGGCAGTAACAGCCTTGGGATCAAGGGAGGGTATTTTTTAGGATGGGGAGACATGGGTGTGTTTGAAAGCAGTGGGGAAGAAGCCATTGGAGTGTGAACTGTTGAAGGTGGCAGTTAGGGAGGGAAAAAAGGAGGGGGCTAATGTTTTGATATGGTGCAAAGGGATGGGGTCGGATGCTCAGGTGGCGGGGGTGGATTTTGAGAGAAGGCAGGAGGTCTCCTCTTGAGATACTGCTGGGAAAGATGGGAGAGTTGAAGAAGGAGCAGGAGAGGGGTGGGACTGGGAGAGAAGTGTCAGTGGGACATCCAAGTAGAGATGCCCTTGAAGGCAGGAGGAAATGCAGAGGACAGTGGTCTATCCATCAATCATATGTATTGAGTGCTTACTGTCTGCAGGGCACCATACTAAACACTTGGGAGAGTACAATACAGCAGTGTTGGTAGACACATTCCCTGCCCACAACAAGCTTTACAGTCTAGAGAGGGAGACAGACATTAATATAAATTAATAAATTACAGATATGTACACAAATGTTGTGGGACTGAGGGAAGGGGGAATAAAGGGTGCAAATCCAATTGCAAGGACAATGCAGAAGGAAGTGGGAGAAGATGAAATGAGGGCTTAGTCAAGGAGGCGAGGTAGATTTGGGCATCATCCATCCCCCCCCCCCCCCCCAGCTCCAGCAACTACAGGAGCAGGAGGACTCCACGGAGTCAGGATTAGCACTGCAGGCACCGGTGACCAGGAAATTCTCCAGATCAGTGAGGATGACAACCTGTGCGAGGAGGTGAGAAGCAGGCAGCAGGAGCGCTCCTTCCTCTTGGGGGATCCCTGCTTCCATTCTCTTCCTTCTCTAAACTGCCTTCCTCTCCAAAGGTTCTCAGGCAGTTGGGTGTCAGAAAAGGCTCTGCCTTATGATTGACAGTAACTGGACAGAAGAGTGAAACAAGCAGGGCTTTGTCCTCAAACCCAGCCATCTGAGGGGGGAGTGGGAAATCTGTGCCATTTTTCCAGGCCCCTGACTTAACAGTCACCCAGATCCCCCTCTCCCGGCTCCCCTCCACTGTCATCAACAGCCATTTAACTACTGTGTGCAGATCACTGTAGTATTTAGTAATGTACGGCACAGGTATAAGATGTGGGTCTTGTACTCACTGACCCTCCTGTCTCATGGGGGAGGCCAGCTGACACTAAATGCGAGATACACAGTAGGTAGAGTAAGCGTGCAGACAGAATCAAAAGCAATGGTAAGGTAAGCAGTTAAATAGCAAACCGATATACACAAACTGTACAAATAAACAGCAGCAGCGTTTATCAATCCAGGCAAACGGATTGATCAGGAAAGGCCCGGAGGAGGTATCATTTAAGTTGGGCTTTGAAGATGAGGAGAGATGTGGTTTAGTGGATTTGAGTGGGGAGGGAGTTCCAGGTGAGGGGAAAGGTGCAAGCAGTGGGTCGGAGACCAGAAAGTTGCAAGTGAGATACAGTTCAGCTAGCTATGTGCACTTGACAAAAAATTTGCCTTGGCAACACAGATGAATACTTGTCATAGAATTCTGTTACCTAGACAACACTGGCCAACAATGAAACAGAGAAGGAAGTAAAAAATGAATCAAGAAGGCCAGCTCATCCTCTGGGAGACTGTCAAACAGAATGTAGTGGCAATGTGGTGTTATTTATTGAGCACTTTACTACATTCAGAGCACTGTTCTAAGCGCTTGGGAAAGTACAGTACATCTGTGGTCGATACCCAACCACCTCTTAGCTACAGAGAGGGAGTCGGGGCCACCTGAGGGTGAGCTCTCCACCTCAAGGGAGACTCCACTGCCACACTGGGGAGGGAGCTGGGGCTCAGGGACTCTCATCCCCAGCCGTCCAAGGACCCCACGGGATGCTCGTTGTGGGCAGGAATGTGTCTGTCGTTATATTGTACTCTCCCAAGTATTTATTACAGTGCTTTGCACAAAGTCAGCCCTCAGTAAATATGACTGAATGAGTGAATAGCAGCCAGCAGTTCAAACCCCCGAGAAGCTTCTCTTGTCTCTTGAGGGCCCAGCCCCACCTACCCAAGGGGCCGTGCCCGGTTCATGTCCGTCTGAGCGCCGGGGGGAGAGGCAGACTGCTTCTTGACAGAACGGGAAGAGGCAAGGAATCGAACTTCATCATGAGCTCCTGTGTCGGCCTGGGGCTGGGGCAGCCTGCCCCTCCCCCGACACTGTTCCCCAAAACCCACATGGGAGGATGAGCACAGAACTGTGTGAGACGGCTAGCGGAGGCACAATGTGAGATGGGCACCGGAGCTCCCATAATGGGATCCAAGGGCACCGGGAGAGGGAGAAGGGAAGCAGAGGAAGAGGAGGGGAAGGAGGAGGAAGGAGAGGCAGGGGAGAAGAGGTGTAGGGAAAATGGAAGCCTCAGGGGGTGATCCTGCGGTGGGCAGTGGACATCTCTAGCCTCCTGGCCTCAGGAACCAGAAACCTCTATGTTGCATGAGATGATTTATTGGCCAGCGGCCGGTCTACAGCTTCCTCCCCTTCTTGCGCAGGGATAGACCTTCCCCAGAGAAGGCAGTGATGATGATGATGGTATTTGTTAAGCGCTTACTATGTGCCAGACACTGTACTAAGTGCTGGGGTGGAAGTGGAAAGAACCTGGCCTTCAGAGTCAGAGGTCATGAGTTCGAATCCCAGCTCTGCCACTTGTCAGCTGTATGACTGTGGGCAAGTCACTTAACTTCTCTGTGCCTCAGTTACCTCATCTGTAAAATGGGGATTAACTGTGAGCCTCACGTGGGACAACCTGATTACCCTGTATCTACTCCAGCGCTTAGAACAGTGCTCTGCACATAGTAAGCGCTTAACAAATACCAACATTATTATTATTATTACAAGCTAATCAGGTTGAACACAGTCCCTGTCGCACACCAGAGCTCACAGTCTCAATCCCCATTTTGCAGATGAGGTAACTGAAGCCCAGAGAAGTGAAGTGACTTGCCCAAGGCCACACAGCAGGCAAGCGGCGAGCCGAAGCAGCCTCCGGCATCATCCTCTCCCCCCTTCTCAGCCAGGGGTTGTATATTCTGAATGAAGGTGAACCAGCCCGGAGGAACTCGTAGTTGGGAGTTCCCCCCTAGATGTCTCCAGGCTTCATGGGCGAGGGACGAGATTCGATGCCTTCCTTCTTTCCATCCATCCCAGGGCGAGAGAATGCTCTGAATCCAATGTCGCCCACATTCTGTAGCTAAACTCACCTCGACGCTGGTATGCTGGTTAGGACGTAACCATAAGCGATCCCCACTTCAGTCTGTACTTCACTCTGCCTCCCGGATTGTCTTTCATTCATTCTTTCAATCATATTTTTTGAGTGCTTTCTGTGTGCAGAGCATTGTACTAAGCGCTTGGGAAGCACAATTCAGCAACAAAGACAATCCCTGCCCACAACGGGCTCACAATCTAGAAGGGCTCACAGTCTGGGCATGTCACCACCCCTCCTCAAAAATCTCCAGTTGTTGCCTATCAACCTCTGTATCAAACAAAAACTCCTCACTGTTGGCTTCAAAGCTCTCCATCACCCTGCCCCTTCTTACCTCACTTCCCTTCTCTCCTTCTATATCCCAACCCGCACACTCTGCTCCTCTGGTAGTAACCTTCTCACTGTGCCTCGTTCTCGCCTGTCCCACCATCGACCCCTGGCCCACGTCCTACCTCTGGCCTGGAATACCGGTCCTCCTCAAATCTGCCAAACAATTACACTTCCCCCCTTTGAAGCCTTACTGAAGGCTCATGTCCTCCAGGAGGCCTTCCCAGACTAAGCCCCCCCTTTTCCTCTGCTCCCCCTCCCCTCCCCATTGCCCGGACTCTCTCTCTTTGCTCCACCTCCCCCCCCCCAGCCCTTGTGTATATATGTACATATTTATAATTCTATTTATTTATATTAGTGATTGTATATATCTATAATTCTATTTATTTATATTGATGCTATTGATGCTTGTCTACTTGTTTCTAGACTGTGAGCCTGTTGTGGGCAGGGAATGTCTCTATTTGTTGCTGAATGGTACTTTCCAAGCACTTAGTACAGTGCTCTGCACACAGTAAGCATTCAATAAATTAGATTGAATGAATGAATGACATGTGAGGAAAATGGATGATAATAAATATAATTGACTTTACTAAGTGCTTACAATGGGCCAAGCACTGTGGTAGATAAAATATAATCAGGTTAGATACAGTCCTTGTGCTACACAGGACTCACAAGCCTAAGAGCAGTAGAGCAGGTTTTTATCTCCATTTTATGGCGAAGCAGCTGAGGCACAGAGAAGCTAAGCGACTTACCCAAGGTTACCCAACAGACAAGTGTCAGGACTAGAATCTGGGTCTTCTGACTTCCGGTCCTGATCTTTTTCCTCTAGACTATTCTGAGAATAGGATACCCCAAACAGCTGCTGTATGTTGAGCAGAAATTAAGAAACCGAAAGCTAGGAGGAGAGAGGAAACATTTTAAGGATGGAGTAAAGCAAAGACTTAAACAATGCTGCATCTAAGCTGATAACTGAGAGACACTACAGCAGACAGTTCAGCATGGTATACTGCAATTAAAGGAAGGCATAGCTCTTTCTGAGCAGATCATGAGACAAGGAGGCGAAAGTGAAAACAGCCCCAGGCGCTGCAAACATAAACCAGGCAGCAAAACAGAGGACGCTCTTTGTGTGTGTAAGGTGTGGGTCCCACATGCATCCAGAAGTGAAGGAAATGGGGTCTTTGAATCTGAAGGATTATATGTAAATATGCAAGTTAGGGAAGAATAAAGAGTGTGAGCTGGGATGTAGAAGAAGAAGAAGGCAGATAGGAAAGAGCTGGTAAAGATACTTAAACCAAGGATTTGGAGTTCTTGTTTTATACAAGATGAAACCTGTAGCCCTGGGAAGTTTGGGAGGAGGGTACTGATGTGTTCCAAACGGCACTTTAAGAACATTCATTTGCATTCAGTGACCACTGTGCAAAGCACTGTCCTAAGCACCCTGTAGACTATACGCTATACCATGCTGCGTCACTGGTGACATGCTGGATGGGGATGAAGGTGGGTGGGTTGCACCCCAAATCTAATAGTCAAGATGACTCTTATACCCAGCCCCTGCTCCTGCCACCAGGTTCCCCACTCACTTGGGAGCCCCTGGCTCCAGGCCTGCCCCTTGCCCTTCACAGGTCCTGAGGGCATTTGACGGGGCCCTCCCCTCGTCGAGGACATCCCTTCCGTAGTGCTCCAGATCGGCGGCAAGCGGGCATTGCTCCAGCCAGGGGCTGATACCCCGGTGCGATACCCGTGCCAGGCTCTGAGCTCCACCCTCCCTGCCGCAGCCTCCTGGCTAAACAGCAGGAGCCAGCTGGCCTGGTGGGGTGAGGTGTGTCCTCGGCTCAAGGTCTCTCAACGGGAGCGTGGCCAGAGAGCCATGGAGTAGGAGGTGATGGACGGAGAAGACGGGCTACCACCTGCTGCATTGCTGCCCCATGGTGGGGGGAAAAGAGGGGAGGGAGTTCCATCTTAGACCCTCGCCACCCCTCACAGAGCCCCCCCCCCCAGAAGTGGGGAGCAGGGAACCCTTCCCATGTGTAGGGACCAAGGTGGGCACATGCTGGCTGGGTTCCTGCCCCGATTATGTCTCTTCTGTGGGCCAGGAGAGGGGGGAAAGGTCATAGGCTGGGGAGGTGGGGGGGAGTGGGGGAAGGGCCAGGATCCCAGGTAAACGATGATACCTCCTCCTGGCTCTCTGGAAAACTGCAGCACCCTGAAGACCTGTTTCCCTCTCAAGCCCCCGCCCCTGCCCCTTCCATCGTAGCAGAGCTGCCAAGACGCATCCCACATGTTCATTTGCCTTACATCTGCTGGCTTCCCCTCCAAAGCTCTGATGCCAAACTCTTGCCCATTGGCCTCAGGGGCACTGGAGGAAACCCTGGCACCACCAGGTCTAAAGTGGGGGGCAAGAGGGAGGATAACATCTTTAATCCCTGCTCCGCCACTTGTCCACTGTGTGGCCTTGGGTTAGTCACTTCACTTCTCTATGCCCCATCTGTGAAATGGGGATCAAGACTGTGAGTCCTATGTGGGACAGGGACTGTGTCCAAACTGATTTGCTCATAATCATCCCAAGCCTTAGTACAGTGCCTGGCACATACTAAGTGCTTAACGGATACCATAATAATAATACTTATTATTAAAGGCACATTAGAACCTGCATCCCTAGTTGGAGGCAGCATCCTCCATTCATTCATTCAATAGTATTTATTGAGCACTTACTATGTGCAGAGCACTGTACTAAGCACTTGGAATGTACAAATCGGTAACAGATAGAGACAGTCCCTGCCCTTTGACCGGCTTATAGTCTAATCGGGGGAGACAGACAGACAAGAACAATAGCAATAAATAGAATCAAGGGGAAGAACATCTCATTAAAACAATAGCAAATAAATAGAATCAAGGTGATGTACATCTCATTAACAAAATAAATAGGGTCCACAGACCCAGAGGATTTGGGGAGGAGCCAGTAGAGGAGTGGGGCAGGCATCTGTGGGGCTCCCACATCTGCCCATGGACCAATCCCAGAAAAAGAGAATATAGTGACCATTTGCCTTGCATTTGTTTCTGCGTCTCTCCATCTCTTTGGGTTGCTCTATTTCTGTGAAAGTGTGGGGGGTGGGGGGGTTGCTATTTATCTGGGGGCATGCCTCTATCTCTGCACTCACCTCTTTATCTCTGCTTTAAATCTCTTTCTTCTGTGAAGAAGGAATGCTGAAAGTCTGGGGGAGGGTAATGAAGGAAGAATAATCCGTAGTCTCCATTTTCCCAGATCCTCCAACTCAAGGTGGAACAGGGTAAGGGAGAGAAGGAAGAGAAGTGGGAACTCACACTCATTCATGTCATTCCTTGTGGGCAGTTCTGGGATAGGGCTAGTAGGGGAGAAGGTTGAAGCGATGGTATATGTTGTGGGATGGAGGGGCTGGGGAGGTGGGAAATTATCCATGGGTTTCCATTATCCGCATGCTCCCCATCCTCAGGAGCATGGATATTTGAGATCCTGCTGGCTATTTAGGGAAGCAGGAAAGGCATGCCGGTGACATTGAAGGTGGAGAGGCATGGGGAGGTGGCTATCTGCCATCCATGGGATCTCTGCTTCTGTATTAGGAGAATGGCTTCCCAACTCCTTAAACCTGCAATCCCTCACCTCCTCCCCAGTCCCTTCTGCCTTCGAAAGGGCTGCAGGGTTGAGCTGCCAGTTCCCAGTTCTCCCACTTCTGGCCTTTGAGAGATTTCTCCCCTCCCCCACATGAGTCTGCTGCTCACTGGGCAATGGGACCCTCTCCTTCCCACCTCCAGAAGACCCCCTCCCTGCCCCCTCCTTGGATCATCCAGAGGAACAGGAGCAGGGAGCAAGCAGAGGTGTGTGTGTGTTATAGTCTGGGGGCATCTGCACATGTGCTTGTGCTTTCATGTGTGTGGGCGTATAACAATGTGTAGCGGGCCGGATGGGGAGGGAAAGATTTTTTTTTTATGAGAAGGGGATCACTGATGGGTAGTACAGTTATAATTCAGAGGACAGGAAGGTCTTGAAGTCTTCTAGGAGTTAGCAAGCCACCTCCTCCAAGAGGACTAATCTGCCACCTTCATGGCTATCCTACCACCATCAGTCACCTTAGCAGTCACATGTATGGCTCTTTACTATTTATTTCATCATTCACTTTTGCTTTTATCATTCGTATCTATGCTTTTGCTAAGGTGGCCAGTCATCCAGTTTTATATTGGACAGCCCATTTTTTCAGCTGGTCTGTTCTCTGCCTAGTATGCGCATTGTGGGCAGGGAATGTGTCTATTATTATATCATAATATAAGCATTTAATACAGCGCTCTGCCCAAAGTAAGTGCTCAATAAATAACAATGATGGGATTTGTTAAGCGCTTACTATGTGCCAAGCACTATTCTAAGCGCTGGCGTAGATACAAGGTAATCAGGTTGTCCCATATGGGGCTCACAGTCTTAATCCCCATTTTACAGATGAGGTAACTGAGGCACAGAGAAGTTAAATGTCTTGCCCAAAGTCACACGGCTGATAAGTGGTGGAGCCAGGATTAGAAACCACAACCTCTGACTCCTGAGCCTGTGCTCTTGCCACTAAATATGACTGACTGGATGACTGATACAGCACCGTAGCCCTTATGTCCATTTTTGTTTGTTTAAATTTTTAGTACCCAGCCTCTCTCCTCCATGGCTTTTGATATCGAGCCCTGTGGCTCAGATGTGGTGCCTGTGTTCACTTGGACTTGGGAGGAGACTGCCATGGAGAGTGTGTGTGTTTCAGGGGGAATGAAGGGTGCCCCCAGAGAAATGCTCTAGGTTTGGGCACAATCAGCATAATCTTGTACAGTGGTGCCTGTGACATCATCCCGCTGTGCTACATGCCGGGCATGATGCACGTGATGTCCCGGGTGTCTCAATGTCCACTATTTTGTCATCATCATCCTCATCAGTGCTTACTGAGGTCCTACTGTGTGTAGAGCACTGTTCTAGGTGCTTGGCCGCCTACAGTAAAAGTAGAATGAATGAATCAATCAGACTGTGGGCAAGTCACTTCACTTCTCTGTGCCTCAGTTACCTCATCTGTAAAATGGGGATGAAGACTGTGAGCCTCACGTGGGACAAGCTGATTATCCTGTATCTACCCCAGCGCTTAGAATAGTGCTCGGCACATAGTAAGCACTTAACAAATACCAACATTAGTAGTAGTAGTAGTAGTAGTAGTTATTGAGGGCTTATTGTGTGCAAGAGTTGGGAGACAGGATCCATGCCCACAAGGAGCTTACAGTCCAGAGGGGGAGGTGGATGTTAAAATAAATTACAGCTAGGGGAAAGGATATGGATGGAAGTGCTGTGCGGCTGAGGTTGGAGTGACTATCAAGTGCTTAAGGAGCACAGCTCCAAGTGCGCAGGTGACGCGGAAGGGAGAAGTAGGGACAATGAGGGCTTAGACAGGGACAGCCTCCTGAAGGAGATGTGATTTTAATAGGGCTTTGAAGATGGGGAGACTGGTGGTCTGTCAGATATCAAGGGAGAAGGAGTTGCAGGCCAGAGGGAAGACACTCCAGAGGTTGCCCATCCACCTAGGCATCAAACAAAAGCTCCTCACCATTGGCTTTAAAGCATTTAATCACCTTGCCCCCTCCTACCTCACCTCGTTACTCTCCTACTCCAACCCAGCCCGCACACTTCATTCCTCTAATGCTAACCTTCTCACTGTACCTCGATCTTGTCTATCTCGCTGCCGACTTCTTACCCGCATCCTGCCTCTGGCCTGGAATGCCCTCCCTCCTCATATCAGACAGATAATTGCTCTCCCCGACTTCAAAGCCTTACTGAAGGCACATCTCCTCCAAGAAGCCTTCCTTGACTAAGCCCTCCTCTCCTCTTCTCCCTCTCCCTTCTGTGCCACTCTTACTTGCTCCTTCATTCATCCTCCCTACCATCTCCACAGCACATGTGTATAATAATAATTTTGGTATTTGTTAAGCGCTTACTATGTGCCAAGCACTGTTCTAAGCGCTGGGTAGATACAAAGTAATTAGGTTGTTCCACGTGGGGCTCACAGTCTTAATCCCCATTTTCCAGATGAGGTAACTGAGGCACAGAGAAGTTAAGTAACTTGCCCAGAGTCACATGGCTGATAAGTGGCAGAGCCGGGATTAGAACTCACGACCTCTGACTCCCAAGCCTGGGCTCTTTCCGCTGAGCCACGCTGCTTCTCCCAAGATGGTTGGGGACATCTAAACTCAGAAGCAGCATGGCCCAGTGGATAGAGCATGTATATAACTGTATATATCTATAATTTATCTCTCTATCTCTCCAGGTCTCCCTCTTTCTCCCACATCACACAGTTTGAGGGGGCATGTCACTCCCCTCCTCAAAAACCTCCAGTGGTTGCCCATCAACCTCCGCATGAAACAAAAACTTCTCACTCTGGGCTTCAGGGCTCTGCATCACTTTGCCCCTTCCTACCTCACCTCCCTTCTCTCTTTCTACTGCCCACCCCACACGCTCCGTTGGAACGGCTTAAATGTGTTTCCTACCTGTGAGACAACGAGATGGACAAACACTTGTCCATCTTGCCTGTGGTGTGACCTTGGGCAAGTCACTTAATTTTTCTGTGCCTCAGTTCCCTCATCTGTAAAATGGGGATTAAGACTGTAAACCCTATGTGGGACAGGGACTGTGTCCAACCTGATTAACTTGTATCTACCGTAGCACTAACATTGCCTGCTACATAGTAAGCACTTAACAAATACCAATAAAAAACCCAACATGAATTCATTTAAAAAAAAGACTTTTCAAGGCCTTTCTCACTCCACCTCCTCTAATCCCTGCCCCTAATTTTGGCCCCCCGAGATTTTTGGATTGAAGGAGATAGAGTCAAGGTCATGGGACTGTGGCTGGAGGAAGATGGTTGGGGACATCTAAACTCAGAAGCAGCATGGCCTAGTGGCTAGAGCATGGGCCTGGGAGTCAGAAGGTCATGGGTTCTAATCCTGACTCCACCCCTTGTCTGTGTGACCTTGGGCAAGTCTCTTCACTTCTCTGTGCCTTAATTATCTCATCTGTAAAAGGGCGATTGAGACTTTGAGCCTGATGTGGGAGAGGGGCTGTATCCAACCCCATTTGCTTGTATTTCCCCCCGTACTTATTATGCCTGGCACATAGTACGCACTTAACAAATATCACAATTATTATTATTATTCTTAGGTCAGGGGAAGCCTGAGGGGGAGGAATTCGAACCCTCTCTTCCTCTGTATCTTCTAAAGCCCGAAGATAGGATCGGGGTGATGGGAGATTGCAGCTGGCAACTCTATACCCCCTTGCCCTAATCCCAGACTAGAGGAATAGCTATAGGCATAGGCAGGAGTGGGGCAGGGTCATTTCAGGGAAAGGGGTTATTTCTCTGTTGGGTGGATGAGAGAGAGAGAGAGAAAGAGAGAGTGAGATTTCTCTTCTCCCTCAGACGGTAGACGGTAAACCCCGCAGCCAGGAAGCGCTCAAAAAATCCGACTGATTGATAGAGTGGGGAAAAGAGTCATTTCAGGAAAAGGGGTTGTTTCTCTGTGGAGTGGCTGGGGGTGTGGGGAACAGGCCTCCCGCTCCCCACCGGTGTTTAATGAGTGCCAGGGTTGGCTAGGGCTCAGCTCTGGGCCCTGTGTAATGGGCATTTGGGAGCCCTGGTGGTATCGCACGACGCTGATTGAAAAGGCGAGATGCCTTCTGATGGCTTGAGCCCCGGCACCTGTTTCGTTTCCACCGCAATCCCGCCCAACCCCTCCCCCGTTGCCCCGACCGCCCTGGCCCGTCGCCCCCCCCCCCATTTCCCAGGGCCGAGGCGGGGCGGGGGCGCGGCCAGCAGGAGGTGCTGTTGCGATGCTCCGGGAGAAACGAGAAAAGGGGAAAAAACATTAGATAAAGGAAAATCCGCCAACCCCCGTCCCCTGTCTCCTCCGCTAGCCCGCCCCCTTCCTCCCTCCCCGCCTCCCGCCCGGACAATAACACAGCTGCGATGCTGCGGAGCCGCCGCCGCCTGCCCGCCGCCTTCCACGCTCCTCTGCGGCCGCGAGATTAGCCCCACGCCGGAGCCCGCCGCTTCCCATCCTTAAAGGCCGCTTTGAGATCCTCCCCTTCCTTCCCTTCCCCGTTCCTCTCCCCCAAACGCGGAGACACCGGCTCGCCCCCCTCCCCGACCCCGCTCCCTTTTCCCCTCCCCTTCCCCCGCCCCCTGGTCCCCGTTCCCTCCTTCCCGATCATTCCCCGCCTCCCCGGCCCGACTCCGCTGCCGGCCGAAGAGACCAGGACCGCGGGGAGATGGAGTGAGTAGCCCGGGGAGGAGGATCTGGGGCGGGGGTGGAGGGGGGGGAGATCTGAGGGTAGTGCGGGCTAGGGAGGCTGAGGGCGCGGATCGCTTGGGTCCGCCCCCAGTTCCTTGGATGTCTCGCCCCGTGCACCTGCTCTTCAGGCCCCAGGCCGTTCAGGGGATGGATCCGCATTGGAAGGGGGGGATATGGGGAGTGTGTGTCAGGGAGATGTCTGGATTAACCTGTTGTATCATCGCCATTCTTATGACGCCCGATGTGTCTGGGCGGCGGGGGGCGGGGGAGCCTGGGTTCCCCCCGTCCCGGCCCCTCGATCCCTCTCCTTCTCATTCTCCCCTGGGACCTGGGGGAGGTGGCAGGTTGGAAGGCTTCCCGGAGGAGCCAGAGGGTGACCTCCTCCCCAGTCCCGACCCCTCACCTATCCACCCTCGAGGCCTGGGCAGCAGAGAGGCGCAGTGGGGAGGGTGGAGAGGTGGGTGACTAGAGAGGGAGGATCTGGGTGACTCAGGGAGCCAGTGTGGGGGGTGGCCCTGGTTAGACTCAACCCACTCTCTTTTCCCCCTGACCTCCCCACGCCCCCCCCCTCCGGTGTTTAGGAAAGGAGGGAGCCGGTACAACGAACAAAAGAGGAATCTGCTTGGGTGGGTTGGGGGGGTGGTAAGAGGTTTACCCAATTAGATGTCCTACCGCCTCCTCGATCTTCTTCCACCCATTCTGAGAGTGGTTTATGACATTCTATGGGGGTTGGAGGGCTTCTTCCACAACGAAGGGACAGTTCCATGGACCCCAGGTGGGGGTGGGGGTTGTGGGGAGTCAGATGTATCCCTACCCCGATATTGACCAGCTGGGAGGAGTGAGCAGTGATTTCACATCTTTTGAACCCTTGCCTCCCCCGCGCCCGCCCCCAGTCACATTTCCCGGTGTTAGTTCCTCCTTGTTATTTACCAGCTGTGGTTCAGTTGGGATTCTCTTCCCGTGCCCCTTCTCATCCCAATTTCTCAGTATTGGGGGGCGGGGAGGGCAGAGGGAGAACTGGTGGGTTGGGGGAGAGCTTTGAGGCCTGTGAAAGTGACTCTGGGCTTGGTGCTCTGGGAACTTTTAGAAAGTGACTGCGTTCAGGAAGTAGCTGATGGCC
Source organism: Ornithorhynchus anatinus (assembly GCF_004115215.2). Taxonomy (NCBI): domain Eukaryota; kingdom Metazoa; phylum Chordata; class Mammalia; order Monotremata; family Ornithorhynchidae; genus Ornithorhynchus; species Ornithorhynchus anatinus. The sequence continues at coordinate 105,930,571 of NC_041749.1, forward strand.
AGTGTAATGGAGGGGTGTGTGTGTTTTGGACTGGGAAGGCAGTGGGTGAAGTGTGAGCTTCTGGGAGAATGGGGCTTGCTGTCCTTCCCCCTCCTAGTCCCCTTTTCTGCCTGAAGGTGGGAGAGAAGGCTTGGGCTTCCCATAGCTGCTCTGGGAAGGTGCTTTGAGATCTCCATGCTGAGAAGGACCGTGAACCTGTAGGGTGGGAATTGGGGATCGAGTTGGGATTCCCCCTTTTCTTTCTTTTCTGCCCCAACTGGCCCTAGCCAAAGGGTGGCGGGCATCCTGCAGGGCCTCAGGGCGGCAGCTATGAGGAAGGCAGGAGGCTCGGGATTCGGGGATCCAACCGGCTCTGAAATCAGCACGGGTGGATATAGAGAGCGCCGGGCATGGCCCCGACGCTTCTCCAGCCGAGAGAGAGGCGTTGGCTGCTTGGCTGAAGTCTCTGACGGTGCAGGCGGATAGACAAAGCCCCAGTCCCTGAGGAACTCTGTCCTGGATGGGAGAGGCGACTTGGTAGATCTGGGCTTTCATCAGTCAGCTTGTTTACCCCCTGACCTTTTGGGAGGGGAGAGGGCGTGGGGAATGAGGAGCTGCAGGGGGGAAGGGAGACTTTAACACAGGTCCTACCCAAACTCAAGGGCCGGACCCAAGGCCTTTCCGGTGAAGGAGCCTGGTTTGTGGAGAGGATGTGGTCAGGGCCAACGGCAAACCTTTCTGTAAAATCCCCAGGAATCTCAGGGGAAGCAGGGTGATGTTTGTTGTTCCGGAGCGATCGATACCTTGCATGTTCGGGAGAATCTCCGGCCTGGATCTCAAAACGTGAGGTCTGTTTAACAGCGGTGAAGGACCACTCCACTGTCCAGATGTGATTTTTCTCTTTCTCCCCCACCCCGCCTCATGCGGTGTGTTCTGATCTTTGATCTTCATGTTCCCTTCTCTGTGGGCTCTGCTGACCATGTGTAAAATCTGGGACCTTGAGTCCCCTCGGTGGAATTTAGGATGTTTCTCCAAATTCCTGACTCTGGGAGGAGCAGAGGGAAGAAAACTGAATTGGTCAACAAGTTTTTACTGAGCGTTGCCCTGTCCCTGGACCCTGGGGGACATCCCAGCGAACCTTAGGTCAGAAAGGATTCACACTCGAGCAGGGAGGGTGTATGTGTGTGTCTGTCCTGTCTTTCCTTGAGGCAGGGAGCTCCTGGTCTGGGAGGGGAGATAGGACTGACCCACACACAGCCCCCATCCATGTGGAAGACTACAGTTGTGGCTGAAGCGGGAAGGTGGATCCTGGATGGTACCGGGCAGAGTGAATCTGGGAAGGCTTTCTAAAGGAGGAGGCTGGGGCCCAGAGAGGAGGGCGCTTTCGGGATAGCCGGTGGTGCCTCCGTCCCAACAGATGGTGTCAGGGGAAAGGTAAGATGAATCGCTCCTACTTTGCTTGGAGGGGTCCCTGTTGAGGGAAAAAAAGGGGGCAGGTAGATTGAGGCACAGGTGTAAGACGGGGCTGGGGGAGAGTGCAGGGGCATATTCTGGCTCACCGATTGGGTTTGAGGGACACTCTACCACTCCTCCAGGCCCACCAAAAAACTATCAGGCAGCAGAGCCCAACACATAAAATCAAGCAGCAGCGGCAGGGTTCCCCAGAAATGGAGCCGCCTCTGCTTCCCCTTTCTACTTCCTCCCTCGTCAGCTCAAACGAAGCCGGTCTGGTGGCTGGCTGGCGGATGTTTGCGTTCCTACCCCTGTGACCAACAGGCAGAGAGGGTGGGTGTGCACCCAGAGAGGTGTAGAGGGTCTTGGGAAACAATGGGTGGGGCCGGAAGCAATTAACAGTTATGTCTTACTCAGGGTGAGGTGGTGGCTGGAGGCAAAGTGCTGGGAATGGGGGCCTGTGGGCACATTGGCTCCGAAATGGACCCCGTACTAGGTTGGATGCCTGTATTTCATGGTGGTTTGTGGGATGGTAGGTATCTGGGTCTTCCAGCCAAATATTCTCTTCTCTACCAACCTCCCCCCGCCCCGCCAAGCTTAACTCTTCCAGGATGGGTGGTTACTTGTTAGCGCTTACTATGTGTCAAGCACGGTTCTAAGCGCTGGGGCAAACACAAATAAATCAGGTCACACATAGTCCCTGTCCCACAAGGGGCTCCTGCCTCCCAGTCCATGGTTCCTCCTTAAGTAGAAGGAAGAACAGGGGGTAGATAGAGACATGTATGTAGACCCTGTTTGGGGTTTGCTAGATTTTTATCAGAGTAAGGAAACTGGGAGACACTGGGGCAGAGTTGGAAGGGGGTTCTGGGCCCTGGTATGGTGCAGGTCCAGGATTTCTGGGCAGGAGAGACTGTGGGGGAGATGCAGGAAAGGGAGGTGTGTGGGGGTGGGGGAGGCAGTTAGCCAGAAGAGGAGGAAGAGGTACTCTTGTGCCCTTGTGGCTGGTTTTCGAAGACCTGTTTGTTTAGACTGGAAACCAAAGCTGACAGCAGCTTTGACTGCTCCTGAGGGCTAGGAGTTCTAGGTTCTAACTCCAGGACCAGAAATGCCTTCCCCTTTCTCTTCCTTACTTCCTCCTAGGTGATTTAGTGGAAAAAGGATGGATCTGTGAAGCAGGGACCTGGATGCTATTCCCTTCTCTTCCCCTGACTTGCTGTGTGATTTCAGTCAAGTCAGTTAACCTCTCTGGTCCTCAGTTGTTTTGCTTGTCTGCATAATTGCAATAACCACCTCTCCCTCCCTTATAGCGATGCTGGGTGGATAAAGTAAAGTCACTAATGCGGAGGTGCTCTGGAAAAAGAAAAGTGCTATTAAAGGGGGAGGTGCTGAGGCGGCCTGGGCTATCTGGGAGTCCCTTCGATTCCCGGGGGGAAGAAATAGGGAGGAAGAGGTGTGTGGGTGAAGAGTGGGTGCTGACCTCTGCAGTGCCACCCCACCCTGTGACCTGGATTTGCTCCCTCCTATTTCCAGGAGCTACTCCAACCCTCTCCTGGAAAAGATAGGAGAGAATCTTTCTTTTGTTTCTCTTTTAATGGCCAGCTGCGTTCAACTGCTGGAAAGGTCTCCAGGCTTGAGCTCTAGATCAGCTTCTGGGAGGAGAAAACATGATACCTGCCCTAAAGGGGCTAACTAATTAGAGGAGGGAAGACACATGCAAACCATAAACACAGTTACAAATAAACAGGAAACAAGTGATGGAAACTTTAAAAAAGAAAAAAACACCAAACACCTGACATAGCCTGAACCACAGAAACAAATGGTGATGTACCTAATTGACACAGAGCTACACAAGTGCTAAGGGGGGATTCATGACCAGAGTTAGATGGAGTTAATCTGAGAAGGGTTCCTGGAAGAAGGGGGGCTGTTCTTCCCTTTGTTTTTGTTAAAGGAGGAGAAAGCAATCTGAGATCTCATCTTTAATATTCGTGCTAATAAAAAAAATGGCATTACACACTGTGCTAAGCACTGGGCTAGATACACAATAATAAAATTCCATGTCCCACATGGGGCTCACAGTCTGTGGGAGAACAGGTATCGAATCCCCACTTTACAGATGAGGAAAATGAGGCCCAGAAGAGTAAGTGATTTGCCCAAGGTCACACAGCAGGTAAGTGGCAGAGCAGGAGCTAGAATCTAGGTCTTCAGCCTCCCAGTCCATGGTTCTTTCCACTAGGCTATACTGCCTTCCTTTAAAGGCACTTGTGATTTTATTTTTGGACCTCTTGTCCAGAATGCTGACAATTCCTGCCAGACCTGCAGTGGCCCTCTTTCCTCCATTTCACCCCATCACGGGGAGAGGGGAGAGACCCCTGCCCAAAAGGGAGTTTTCCAGAATTAGCGCTATAGTATGGGACTTTTGACTGGTGAGTATGATATCCCTGGTAGTATACTAACTGCACGCTAGGTTGTACCTACTCCCCTTGGGTGTTCGCTGCTATGTTGGTGTGCCTCAGGGAGGGTGAGAGTAGTCTGTTAACTTGCTTGTTGGCTTTAGTCTCCTGTTGGGTCCATTCAGTGCAAAGAGGTTGTTTACAGTTACCCAGAGAACTTGACAAATGGTGTTTTAGTTATCCATTCTGCCTCTATCAGCTGTTTTCCTGCGACTTTCTGCATGGGCCTTTCAGCTGATTTTTTTTTCTTTTTGTGGGGGTGGAGGAGGGAATTGGGGTCACGGGATTTTTCTGGTGGGGACCACATACCCCCTAGAAGGATATTCCACAGAATTCCCAAACAGCCCCTGCTAGAGAAGTCTATGTAGTCCAGTGGCTAGGAGCTAACTCTTTTATCTTGAGGGTGAGGCTTGGGAGAAGCGGACAGACGGCAAAGAGTGAATAAAAGAGCATGGAAGCTCTTGGCTCTTGTTGGAGACCCAAGGTGAATGAGGCTGAGAGTCCAGCCCAGACAGACATGAGGGGCTGACAGCCTAAGCGGCAAAGAGAGTAGGTATTTTTTTTCCCCACTGTACAACTGAGGAAAATGGGTACTAGTAGAAACTTTTACTGAACACCCAATTGGTGCCATGCGCTGTACTAGGCGCTTGGGAAGTACAGAATAAAGAAGTGACGTGTTCTCTGCCCATAAGGAGCTTACACTTGAATGCAGGAGATGAACGCAAGGCCACATAGCAAGTCACTAGTGAGCTGGGGGGCTGGGTTCTATGCCCTTCCACTTAGGCCGCCTTCCATGAAAATACCCCTTCCCTTCCATCCCAATGACTTTTTCTTCTTCCTTCCTCCCTTCCCTATGCCTTGATCAGTTGACCCCAAACTTGGAGGGGAAGGCAGGGTGGTGAGTGTGGAGAGCTGTGGCAGGAGCCTGGGTCCAGACCCCTTTGGTGGGGGGCTGGTCAAGAGGCACTGAAAGGGGATGGTGGAGTAGAAGTGCCATGAACTTGGCAGGTGAGTAAGCTAAACTGCATGGCTAGGTGTGCTAGGTGGCTTTAATTCCTGTGTATGGACTCCACTGCTGAGATGAGTGGTTATTTTAATTTGGGGGGTGGGGTGGGTTGGTGGTGAATGGGGCAGATTAATTCCTCTGACCCTTGTCTTCAAGGCTTGCCACCTGCTGGCTCTTCCCTAATTGCCCTCTTCTCCTGCCCCATTCCAGCTCGCACTCTTCAAACTTTCCAAGATACCTTCCTCAGCGTCCCCATGCCAGCTCACACCTTTTTCCCAACCTGGAACAATTTTTGCCTTTCAGGGGCCAAACCAGGCCCCTCCTCTCCTTAGGTTGCTCTTACCAAGGATGACTTCTGTCAGTGGCTGGAGGAAGCTGGCTTTCTTTTTTGCTAAAAAAAGATGGAGATGAACTTTAGTGAATTTCACTTTGGCCAGCTCAGACTCCAACAAGCCCTTGCTGACGCCTGGGGATGTTCAGAGGTTGCCAGCCCAGAGTCCAAGCAGGATCCAGGAAGAGCTGGGTGTCTGACCAGCATCTCAAGCTCAAAATATTCCAAATTGAACTCTTCATCTTCCCTCCCAAATCCCCTCCTCCTCCTAACTTCCCTATCACTTTTGACCACATCACTATCCTCTCCATCTCTTGGGCCCACAGCCATGGCATTTTTCTCAATTCCTTCCATTTTTTCAATCTTAGTATTCAGGCTGTCACCAAGACCTCTGGATCTTCCTTCACAGCATCTCCAGAATCCACCCCTCCATAATTATAATAGTTATGGTATTTAAGCAGCAAGACACAGTGGGTAGAGTTTGGGTCTGGGAATGAGAGGTCAATGGTCCTAAACCTGGCTCTGCCACTTGTCTGCTGTGACCTTGGGCAAGTCACTTAACCTCTCTGTGCCTCAGTTACCTCATCTGTAAAATGGGGATTGAGACTGTGAGCCTCACTTGGGACAGGGACTGTGTCCATTCCAATTTGCTTGTATCCATCCCAGCGCTTAATACAGTGCCTGGCACATAGTAAGTGCTTAACCAATACTATTATTATTATTATTATTATTATTAAGCGCTTACTATGTGCTAAACATTGTATTAAGTGCTGGGGTAATTACAAGGTATTCAGATTACTCAATCCTTGTCCCACATGGCACTCATAGGCTAAGTAGAGGGATTAGGATTAAATCTTGATTTTTACGGATGAGGAAACGAAAGCACAGAGAAGTGAAGTGATTTGCTCAAGGTCACACAGCAGACAAGTGGCGGAGCTGAGATTAGAACCCAGGGTCTCCAACTCCCAGTCCCATTCTTTTTCCACTAGGCTATGGTGCTTCCTGTGGCCCTTCCTCTCCTTCCAAGCACTTGTCATATCCCACCTTGACTACTGCATCAGCCTCCTTGCTGACCTCTCTGCCTCCAGTCCGTACTTCATTCTGTTGCCCGGATCATTTTTCTAGAACATTGTGTACATCTCCCCACTCCCAGCTTGTAGCAAGACTCCCCAGTTTTCCACTTGTCTAGAAAACCCACTTCTCCCTTTCCAAGTTTAAATGTAGACTGTCAGCAAGAAGTAGAGAGGAAGAGCTGATCATCTTAGGAAGGAAAGCAAATGAGCAAACCACTTTGATAAGCATCTTGTTACCTTGAATTCCTATATTTCCCCGATTAGACTGTAAGCCCGTCAGTGGGCAGGGACTGTGTCTGTTGCCGATTTGTACATTCCAAGCGCTTAGTACAGTGCTCTGCACATAGTAAGTGCTCAATAAATACTATTGAATGAATGAATAAGGCTTTTGCCTTAATTATCTCACTTTATCTTCACAGCATTCCTGTGAAGTAGGAGGGGACAGACGTTATCCCCATTTTACAGATGAGGCCCAGAAAGGCTAAGATTTTGAGACTAAAATCTAGGTCTTCTGAACCCTAGACCACCCGTACTCTTTCCATTGGACCATTCTTCCGGCTTAGTGCTGGAGGCATCTCCCACTGGGATTCTTCACCAAATTAATTCCCTTACCTCTGGACAGAACCTGCCCTTCAGTCATCTCAGACCAATGGGCAGGGTTATCAATCAATCAGTGGTATTTGAGCACTTACTATGTGCAGAGCATTTACTAAGCACTTGGGAGAGTACAACAGAATTAGCAGCCACGTTCTCTGATCATAACGAGCTTACAGTCTAAAGGAGAAGACAGACATTAATATGAATAAATAGATCATCCAGGAGATCAAGAGATCATGACCTACTCTAGGACGTTGCGAATCTCCTAAACAGAAATTCTTTCTTTTCAGTTTAACCCGGCTCCATCCTGCTGCATTTCAAACCTTAGTCTCTGGGATAGGCTCTGGGAGCGAGGAGAAACTTTCACTTCGGTCTTTGGTCTTTCACTTTCCATGTCCTCAATGGAAGAGGTGGATAGAGTTGAGAAGCAGCATGGCCTAAAGGAAAGAGCACAGGCCTGGGAGTCAGAGGACCTGAGTTCTAATTCTGACTCTGCCTCTTGTCTGCTGTGACCTTGGTCAACTCACCTTTTTTATGTTTTTTTCTTTAAGTACTTACTATGTGCCAGACACCGTATTAAACGCTGGGGTAGATGCAAGTTAATCAGGTTGGACACATTCCCTGTCCCACATGGGATGCACAGGCTTAATCCCCATTTTGCAGATGAGGTAACTGAGGCCCAGGGAAGTGAAGTGAGTTGCCCAAGGTCATGCAGCCAAGTGGCAGAGTCAGGATTAGAACCCAACTCCTTCTGACTCCCAGGCCCGTGCTCTATCCATTAGGCCTCGCTGCTTCTCACTTCACTTTCTCAGTTTCTTCATCTACTAAATGACGACTCAACACCTGTTCTCCCTCCTACTGTGAACCCCATGTGGGACCTGATTATCTTGCATCTACCCCAGTGTTTAATACAGTGCTTGGCACATAGTAAGCCCTGTGAGCCCCATGAGGAACAGGGACTGTGTCCACCCTGAGTAACTTGTATCTACCCCATCGCTAAGAACAGTGCTTGACATCTACTAAATGCTTAACAAACACCATTATTATATCTTATTATATTTATATTTATTAATATATCTTATATCGTTATATTATTATTATATCTTATTGATAAATACTACAGTTATTACCCTTCAGAGGAGAGATGTTAGAGTGTACTCATGTGAATTAGCCAAGGGTTGGAGGTCATTTTGAAACCTCCAGGCCCTGACCAAGACAACATGTAAGCCAGCCTTGTACAGAAAGACACCAGTTTACCAACCTGCCCTGTTTGGCAGGAGGGTCATAGTCTGTGTGATTCAGCTAGAGGGTGGGGAGAATTCAAATAAAGCAAAACATTCTTTACCATTAGTCTGGCAGCTGTTTGTACTTGCCATGAGCAAATGACTACAGGCAAGGCTAGACTGCCTTGAGGTCAGGGATCCTGTCCATCTTCTCCGTTGTAGGGTACTCTCCCAAGTGCTTAGTACAGTGCTCTGCACACAATAAGTACTCAAATACCATTGATGAAGGCTGTTCTAATTCATTCTAGGATGCCCAGGCAAGTCGTCCAAGTGACTTGTTCTCAACTAGCCCCATTTCAAGAGAATTGGACTCCCACTGCAGGCACAGCTCTGATATGTGGAGATTATTGGTAGAGAACTGGTGAAGCCCCCAATCTCCAGGAGCCCCTCCTCTGGTGTGGGAGAGTGGGACAGGCACAGGAAGGAATATGGTGGGGAGGAGAGGGGTGGGCCTGGAATGGACTGATAATTGGGAGAAGGCTTACATCAGTGTAACCTTTGTGCATCATGTCAATGTTTCTCAGGCTGGAGTCCAGCCTTGTTTCAGGTGACCTGGATGCTGGGCACATCCACCGCACCCATCTTCGCGTCAGATCATTGGGTTTTTGATGCCTTCTCCCTCCCCAGTCCCTTCCCCCTGCCGGCCAGGGACCTGACCCCAGTTGGCTCCTAAGCATGAATGGAAACCCTCTCCCTGTGCACAGCTTTCTCATGTGGTACCCACCCTTCCCAGCTCTCAGCCCAGCTGGGAGCCTGCAAGGTCTGGAAAGAAAGTCACTCGACAGTCGGATGTGTGAACCTCCTAAACCTCCCAATCCCAGTGGGTATATGGCTCTTCTTTCTCTTGTATTTTTAAATTATTTTATTATTATTTTCTCTTTAGAGAACTCCAGAAGTTTCCAGGAAGTGCTTCTGTCTGGTCAAAATTTCTCCTGCTTCCATCCAAGTCTTGTTTTTTTAGGGTGGAAGGGGACACAGATTCTGCTCCAAGCCCAGTCTTTGCCCTGCAGAATAACAAAAGTTCCTCCAAGGGGAAGGCCCTGGGCTGACCCAGATTGATTTGAACTTCCGGCCGGGCGGCTTCTCACCGAGACCAGACCTTCTGGGAAGCAGCCTGGACTAGTGGAACTCAATCAATCAGTGGTATTTATTAAGCACTTACTATGTGCCCAGCCCAGTATCAAGCATTTGGAAGAGAACAACATCAGAATTAGCAGACATGTTCCCTACCCTTAATGAGTTTGCAGTCCAGAGGGGGAGACTGACATTGATATAAAGAAGTCATTTATAATATATCATTTAAAGATATGTACCTAAGTGCTGTTGGGCTGGGGGTGGGGCAAAATCAAATGTCCAAAGACCGCAGATCCAAGTGTATAGTCCATGCAGAAGGGAGAGCGAGCAGGGGAAAAGAGGACTTAATCGGGGAAGGCCTCTTGGAGGAGATGTGACCTTAATAATGCTTTGAAGGTGGAGAAAGTGGTGGTCTGGCTTATATGGAGGAGGAGGGAGTTCCAGGCTAAGGGGAGGGTGTGGGAGAGGGGTCGGCAGTGGGAGAGGGGGCACAGAAAGTAAGCTGGCGCTCGAAGAGTGGAGTGCGTGGGCCGGGCTCTAGTTGGAAATCGGTGAGGTAGGATGGAGAGAGCTTACTGAGTGCTTTAAAGTCAGTGGTAAAGAGCCCAGGCCTGGGAATCAGAGGACCTGGATTCTAATCCCGGCTCTACCACCTGTCTGCTCTGTGACCTTGGGCAAGCCACTTCACATGTCTGGCCTCAGTTCCCTCATCTGCAAAATGGGGATTAAATTCTACTCCCTCTACTTAGACCGTGAGCCCCAAGTAGGACAGGGACTGTGTCCAATCTGAGTATCTTGTGTCACCCCAGCGTGTAGTACAGTGCTTGGCACATAAGCGATACCATAATTATTCGTATTCCTGGGGAATGTTGAACCCAACCAGCTCTGACCTGAACTCAAAGGCCAGAACTCTGCCTGGTCAAAAGGCAGCCCCTAAGCTGGTTATGAATGATGAGGAGAGGAAGACTGGGAAATTTAGGGGCATAAGGACCAGGCACCCCCACCCACCCTCTGGTTCTTTCACCCATGGATCAGGCCTTCGTTCCCACTCCAAAGACTGTCTGGACTGGGCTTCCCGCCTTACCCAATCATTCCTACCCAGGAATAGTTCCATTCCGTTCCCCTCTGGCAGGGGCCGGGCATCAGGACCTGGATGCTGGGGATTGGGAGGGGACGCCAGGGTGGAACCCCTGGATCACTCCCCAGCTTGAAAAAGGTTGACGGGGGAGGGATCTGGTTTACTTTTGAGATGGGACTCAAAATTGCTGGTGAGTCAGGACAAGTGAAGGCAGAGGTCAGGAAAGCAGGACTCCTGGGTTCTTTCTCTTTATTTTCCAAGCGCCCTCTTCCCCACCCCCAGCCAAGAGGTCAGGAAGGGTCGTGCTGGCTGGTTCCTTTCCATTAACACAGGAATGTTCCCTAATTCCAGAATTTGCCTGCTGCCTGCCCTAGTAGGGCTGGCTGGGAGCTCAGCTTTCTGCGGCCCACATCCGCCTCATCTGTTCTCTTGCCCCACCCCCGAAGGGGAAGGGCAGCTCCCTCTCCTGATCAGGACTCCTGGGCCAGAGATGTGGCAGCCGGGCACCTTCCTACCCTGGTGTACCCAGCGGGCCGAGGTTAAGAGGAAGTGGGAAACGTGGACTGATGGCTCCGCCCGGGAGGGAGTCTGTGGTTCCAGTGGTTACTCCCTATGTGACCTTGGGCAACTGCTTCTTTCTGGCCCTTGGTTTCTTCCCTCTGAGATATAGACTTGACCATGTACCTTGTCTCTCAGGAGGTGGCAAAACAGATTGGGCAATATAGATGCAGGAGGCTGTACCCTGGTTGAGGCTAGAAAGTGACCCTCTGGAGGTCCTGGTTCCTTTTCGAGGGACACCCCTTTTCCATTCCATCTTGGCTTTGTGCCCCACTCTATCCTCCCTACTTACCCAGCTGAGGTTCCTCCTCCCCCCTTTAGCCCCTTCCACCCCCCCAATTCTCCCAGGTCTAGGAGATTGTGAGTTTGTCAGGAAGAAAGGGAGCTGAGATTTCTGCTCATCTAAGGGAAAGGCCAATAGCTGTTGGGTCGTGAGAAATGGGGAAACTTGGAAAGATGAGTGGGTAGTGTTAGGAAGGGGAGTTGGCATGTGTGTTCCTGAGTATGGCCAGGTGCATGTGTGTGTATACCTGTGCACGCTGTAAAATATGTCTGCTGGGCTGGAGGTTTGATGGGGTGGAGGTAGGGCTGGAGCTAGGGCGTTTTATTTTCAACGTGGCTAGCTTCTATCTCCCTGCAGGGAGAGATTATTCTTGGCAACTGCAGGGCCGTGGGTGGGTGCAGGTGGGGCGTGGCCTAGGCTGCGGGGATAGCCGTCGCCGAGTGCGTGTGTGGGTGCGTGTGTGTGGAGCGGGCGAGGGGGGGAGCGGGGGGAGAAGGACGACAAGCTCCAAATTCAGCCATCTCGCCTCCCCTTCCCGCGCATCTGCCAGCTCCCTGGATGCCTGGCTAATCTCTGTTGCCATGGTGATGTTGCCACGGCACCCGCCTCCCAGCGGTGCCTGCTATAAATCACCAATAAGAGCCTTCCAAATGGGGCCCGGGCTAGCCCAGAAAGGGAGGTGGGAAAGGGGACACTGGAGATGCTGGACAGTTGGCTCAGTTGCCTGAGGTCTAGGATTTAGCTACTGGGGGGTTGGGGGGAGAGGGGGTGGGGATGGTCTGGGTCCCCGCCCAGAATCATGTTCTAAGAGATGTAACCACTCTAAGATTTATATGGAGGTGGGGAAAGGAACTGGGATGGGTCATCTCTGGCTCTTATAATAATAATAATAATGGAATTAAACACTTACTATATGCCATACGCAGGGGTAGAGACAAGTTAATCAGGTTGGCCACAGTCCCTGTCCCACACAGTGTTCACAGTCAAAGGAAGAGGGAGAACAGGCATCTACCCCTATTTTACAGGTGAGGAAACTGAAGGACAGAAGGTATGTGACTTGTCCAAGGTCACATAGCAGGCAAGTGGGAGAGCCAGTATTAGAGCCCAAGTCCTGACTCTCAGGCCTGGGCTCTTTCCACTAGTCCATGCTGCTTCTCTCCTCCTTGCCTTTCTCCTTCCTCATTGCTGCTGCTCTGCTGCTATAGAAATGGGACAAGGCTCCCTTCAGAATACCAAATGTCCCAGACTCTTCTTGCCTTTTGCAGGGGGCACACCTTTACTGATTTTAAAGAGAGGTTGTCATTTATCACCAGTCAGAATCGAGAGGTCACTGGGCGTGGAAGCTTGTACTGTGTGTCGGTAGAAAGGGCAGAGGGAAGAGAAGATACAGTTCTTCCTCCTCAATGGGCTGGTAGTCTGGTGAGAAGACAGCACAGATATACATACACACACCCCCATTTATGGATCTTCTGCCTGAGACTCATTCATTCGTTGTCGTATTTATTGAGCACTTACTGTGTGCAGAGCACTGTCTACCTAAAGCTCCCTCAGTTTTGTTTTTTAAATGATATTTAAGCGCTTACTATGTGCCAGGCTCTGTATTAAGCACCGGGGTTGATACAAGCTAATCGAGTTAGACATAGTCCCTGTCCCACACTGGATGAAGCAGCATGGCGTACTAGATGGAGCCCGGGCTGGGAATCAGAAGGTCATGGGTTCTAATCCCATTCTCGGCCACATGTCTGCTGTGTGACCTTGGGCTTCTCTGTGCCTCAGTTTCCTCATCTGTAAATTGGGGATTGAGACTGTGAGCCCCACATGGGATAGGGACTTTGTCCAACCCTATTTGCTTGTATCCCCAGTGCTTATTACAGTGGCTAGCATATAGTAAACACTTAACAAATACCACAATTTATTTTACAGATGAGGTAACTGAGGCACAAAAGTTAAGTGACTTGCCCTAGGTCACACAGACAAGTGGCGGGGCCAGGATTGGAACCCAGGTCCCTCTGACTCCCAGGCCTGTGCTCTATCCACTAGGCCACACTGCTTCCCAGTTACCGAGTTCTAGTTTTTCCTTTCCTCTGTAATTACCACCAAGTAATTCTTCCTTAGCATTAAGGAAGCAATGTGTTCTAGCAGAAAGAGTACAGGCCTGGGAGCAGAGAGGACTGGGTCCTAATCCTGGCTCCACCCCTTGCCTGCTCTGTGACCTTGGACAAATCACTTCACTTATCTGTGCTTTGGTTTCCTTTTTTATGGCATGTAAACATTTACTATGTGCCAGGCATTGTACTAAGTGTTGGGTCAGGTACAAGGCAATCAGGTTGGACACAGTCCATATCCTACATGGGGCTCACAGTCTTAAACCCCATTTTACAGATGAGGAAATGGAGGCACAGAGAAGTTAAATGACTTTCACAGGGTCACACAGCAAGCAAGTGGTGGAGCCAGGATTAGACTCACAAGCCTGTACTCTTCCCACTAGGGTACACTGCTCTTTTACAGATGTTTCCTCATCTGTAAAATGGGGATTCAATGTCTGTTCTTCCTCCTATTTAGACTGTGAGCCCCATGAGGGACAAGGACTGTGTCCAACCTGGTTATATCATATCTACCCCAATGCTTAGTAAAGTGTTTGGCACATAGTAAGCACTTAACATTGTTATCATTGTTATTATTAATAATGATAAATCTTAATCCAACTCTCTCCTGCTTCCATTGAAAGCTAGTGAAGATTTCACCTTTTCTGTGGCTTACATCCCCAGCTATAAGAGATACCCATACAAATAACCATAAAGGACTGATGATAATCTAGGAAGACTTTTTGGAAGAGGTAGGTTTAGGGCATGGGGCCCTAGCAAGGCCAATCCTGTGTGCTGGTCTGGATTGGGCAAGTTCTGAGGTTGGAGGGAAAGGGGTGGTTTTGAGGTGGGGGGGTGGATGGGCAGGGTTGGACAGCGATGTAAAGTGCTGCCCCTCCCCAACCTCCAGATCTCCATTTGGAAGAGCCTGCGAAGTCCTGAGGTGGCTGGGTAGAGAGGGGCAGAGCAGAATCCTTTCTCCTCACCCTCCATCCCTCTCTTCCCCCACCTGTTTATCTTTCTCTTCTTAGACCTATTGTTGTGCTTTGGGGCAAAAAAGCCATCAGTGGCCTTGCACATACACACTTCTAATTCCACAGTCTTTTGCCCTTCGGTTCCACTTCCTCTGGTCAGGCAGCAAACAAGTGGCTTCAGAGCAAAGACATTGGCAATGTTGTCTTGCGGCAGGGGGCCGGGGCCTGAAACAGCTGCCTCTGTGTTTGGAGGCTGTGAAAGGCAAGGTCAGCCGGGGGAGACTGGGGACAAGCTGAGGCAGGAGAGAGAGAGAGGCAGTGGAGGGGATGGAGCCACATCCCATCTCTTTTCAAAAGTCATATTTCTGGCTTCCCCCATTCCAGAGTAGTGCTAGAACAATCTTTGGAGTTGACTACCTCAGGACTTTGATACATGAGGGCTTTGGGGGGGGGGGGGAGGGTGGAGGTGAAGGGGCACCTAGGCCAAGCATTCCTTCTCCTCCCTGCCCAAACAAAAAGGACTATGGTTGGGGCCTTTACCATGAAGAATTATCCAGTACAATGCCAGCAGCTTCCTGGTTTGGGGGCTTGGAGCATGTGTATTGTGTGATTAGGAAGCCACCTCAAGACTCTGAGTCTTGGAAGTGCCTGAGGCCTTATTTGTTTTGCCCACTCTCTCTCTTGTATGTTCCTGAGGCTGATGTTCCTTGTATGTTCCTTGCCCCAGAGCCAGGTGGTGCTCTGTTCTACTGCTGCTCAGGGAAACCAGTGGGATTGGGCAGTGGGCTGGCCTCTATTCTTCTCCCTTGCTGTCAGTATTGATATTGCCTTCTCTCAAACAAGGAAACATAGCTGTTTATCACAGGAAAGAGGAAGCCCACATAAGTGAAATCCATGGGTAATCTAAAATACTCCTGTTCACCAATGATTTACACCTCTTTCCTTCCCTTCTCCTTCCTCCCTATCCCCAGCATTTTTTTTAGCTCTCTTGATGAATAGGGGAAGGGAGGAGGAAAGAAAACAGGGCGGGGATCGTGTCTACCAACTTTACTGTATTTAACTCAAGTGCTTAGTACAGTGCTTTGCACACAATAAACACTAAAATACCATTGATTAAAAGAAAAAAATAGTTAACGGGAGGAGGACTTGGGCAATCCATAAACTGGGAAGCCAACCCCTGAGCCTCAGGGAGATGCAAGAGGGTGAGGGGGCTCTTCTGTCTAGGAAGAGGCTGGAGCTGCTAGGAGCCCCCACCTCCTTATTTTCTAAAAGTGCTGCTTTGCCCCAGAATGGATCCTTTACTTTTGACATGGATTTCCCGAAATGGGTTCTGCGCCATGGAGAGGGAGGGAGGGAATGGTCTGCCTCCCACATTACTGACCTCGGTCCCTGTGCTGGGCAGGACAGAAGCCTTTAGGGAGAGGAAATTTGAGCCAAGTCGCTCCTGACTCCTTTGCTCTGATATAATGGCCAAACTCCACCTGGAAGGGGGAGGAGGGTGGGGGTGAGAGAGAGAGCCCCTTATTGTGCCCTTTTACACACAAACACACACACACTCTCTCTCTCTCTCCACTCCTCCCCAGCTGCAGATTTTGGCTGTGCTTGGCCTCGGAGGTTTTGCAAAATGATCCCCACCCATGAGCTCAGGCGCCCGGCGTTGAGCAGAAACAATTGGAAAGGGGACGGGAAGGGGAATGTGGTCCAGCGAGGCGCGGCGGGTCTGGGTTGTTTGCGTCGCTCAGTAAGGGGGTGGGGGGAAGCCAGCTTGCCAAGCGAGACGAACGGGAGAGGCCGGCCTGGTGAGGGGCAGGCAGCGGCGGGAGCCAGGGTGTGGGCACCGGGGCGGGGGGCTCGCAGAGCCGGCTGCCGGTATCCTACCCTACCCCCAAACGGCGTCATACACCTCAGGAGGGAGGGCAATGCAGAGGCCCAAGAAGGGTGCTTCACCTGCCCAAGGTCACTCGGCCTATTCGAGCTGCAGCTAGAACCCAGGTCTTCTGACTCTCAGCCCTTTCTCTTCCCTCCCACCCCATTTTCTGTGCTCTATCTTCTGGCCTCTTTGGAATCTGTTAGCCAGGGGGCTGGGAATTGAGGTGGGGGAATAGGAGAACAAGTATACTGTTTTAATTTATTTCTCCTTACTTGGCTTTATAATTCAGAGGGATAAAGCCTCAGGCAAACGGCTGGAGGGTCCTCTTTATCTTAGCTGCAGACAGCTTGTTCCGTCCTGGCCTGGTCAGGTGATGTCATTGCCAATCTCACCTACACCCTGCTCACTTCTCCTCCCACACAGGCTTGCTTGGGATTGGACTAAGGTGCCTGGGGTCAGGGGAGAGGACTCCGAGTCCTGGGTGGCCATGGGGTGGTAGGGAGCTGGAGAGGGGAACAAACCTTCACAAGTTGGCACAGGTACAGCTAGGTTCTCATATGTTTTCTCTCCCTCTCTCCTCCCCGCCCCCCCCCAACCAGATTCCCAGTCTGAGCCCCAAATCATGAATAATAATACTGTTGGTATTAGTTAAGCGCTTACTATGTGCAGAGCACTGTTCTAAGCGCTGGGGGAGATAGAGGGTCATCAGGCTGTCCCACATGAGGATCACAGTCTTAATCCCCATTTAACAGATGAGGGAATTGAGGCACAGAGAAGTGAAGTGACTTGCCCACAGTCACACAGCTGACACGTGGCAGAGCCGGGATTCAAACTCATGACCCCTGACTCCCAAGCCCGGGCTCTTTCCACTGAGCCACGCTGCTTCTGTAGCTGCTTCCTCACTCTCTCTCCTCTCCTATACCATATGCACACACAGGTACCCATTTTGGCCTGTCTGGGGAGGTGGGGGGGGGGGCTGGGCCAGATGACCACTTATCTTTGGTAGATGGGAGCTGGTTATTCAGCCCCCAGGTCATGGGGGGAAGGGTGTCCCTCCAAATGATCCCTGATGACTCAGTGTTCTGAGAGGTAAATGAAGGCCTGGTCTCAGCTTGGCAGTCACTCCTGACCCACAATCAATCAGTGAATGGGATTTATTGAGGACCTGCTGAGTACAGAGCCCTGTACTATAGAATTGGGAGAATACAAACAGAAGCCAAAGACAAGGTTCCTGCCCTTAAGGAGCCAACAATCTAATGGGGGAAGACTAATACACAGTTATTTACAAATAATGATAGCGTGAGAGAGCATGCATATAATAGGTAGACAAGCATCAGAATTAAATAGCTGAATGAAAAATTGAATATATAAATATATATGTGCTGAAGATAAGAATAAACTACATAAGGTTAATGGCTGGGTTGGTATGATTTATGATAATTAGGGAAGGCTTCTTGGAGGGAAGGAAGCAGGAAAAGAAACCATAAGCTTTTTTTAGGTAGGGAACAAGCCCCGGCCTGACTCCCACCCATAGGAGTGTGGAGATCGAAAGGGGACAAGGGAACCAATGGAATTGGACTAACAGGTCAGAGAAACTCAATTTGGGGCTTTCTTGCAGCTCCATTCGGAAGCTCTGGGGTCTTGTTGGGGGAGTGAGGCCAGGAGTCGGGTCCAGATAGCTAGAAACACGGTCGGGGTGGGAACAGCACCTTTACCCCTGGCTAGAAACCCGGCGAGGGGTGGGGAGGCAGCATGGCTCACACTTCCCCTCCATCACACTGAGCAGAGCTGTTACTGCCACCCTTACCCTTCCACCTAATGGAAAGAGTGTCCTGGTGGCAAGAGCACCAGCCTGGGAGTCAGAGGACCTGGGTTCTAATTCCTGCTCTGCCTCTTGCCTGCTGTGTGATCTTGGGCAAGTCACTTCTCTGGGCCTCAGTTTCCTGTAAATCTCTCCCTTAATCTGTGAGCCCTATGTGGTACAGGGGCCTGATTATCTTATATCTACCCCAGTGTTTAGTACAGTGCTTGGCACATACCACTATTATTTTTATTACCTCCCTCTGGCCTAATCTGTAGTCTGAAAGAGACCTTGTGAGGTAATCTCGCAATTAAAAGTGCATATGTCTCCCCCTAACTCTTCCTCCCCTCTTCAGAGACTTCTCTGCAAAAACTACCAGCTCTGTTTTAGGTGCCTCTCCAGGGTTCAGAGTGGGGCCAAAAGGCCAGCGTGATGCCCAGATCCAACTCACAGCTAAAGTTGTGAGATCTTGAGGACTTGTGTTTGCCCCTTCTCCCTCCCTCCCTTACCTAGGAAATTGGTACTGCCCTGAATCAGAGGGCAGGCTTTCAATAAATATTATTGATCAGAGGGCAGGAAACTCAAAGCTTGGAGGGGGCAAGCATAGAGAGTATGTGTGTGTGTGTGTGTGTGTGTGTTTTGGGGGGGAGGTGTTGCATCACCAAGTGCTGGGTATAGTGCTCTGCACATAGTAAGCGCTCAATAAATACTATTGAATGAATGAAAGTCAACTACTGGAGGGAGCCTAGGAGCTCTTGGTTCCCAAACCTCTCCCTACCCTTTGGGCCCACCCTTGCCTCAGAGGCATCAGTTCTTTGGTGGCCAGTGGACTCCCTGACTCTTTGGTTGCCCTCCATTTCACCTTCTATAAAATGGGACAGGAGGTATCCTGTCTGCTAAGAACTTTAATCTTAGGAGACCTAAAATAAATTTCTTCTGGCCTGAAAGAAATCAAGCTACAGGTGAAGAAACACTGGCCCTGGCAGGGGGTTACTCACTCCTCTCTCTTTCCCAGATGGTTGGGGGCAGAGATGGTGACAGGGAGTGTTGACCAGTGTCTGTTGTTCCCTGTAGCCCCCTCCCTTATACCTCCAGGTGAGCAGCCTTGGAGGGGAGGGAGGAAGGGAGTGAGAGGGTGGGTGTGTGTTGCTTCTGGCATTGCGTTCCATCCCTTTTTCCCAAACGCCAACAACCATGAGAACAGCCCTCAGCCAACCATAATAATAATAATGATGGTATTAAAGCATTTCCCATGTGCCAATCACTGTTTTAACCATAGCCACTATTGCCATATCCTTTCCCTCCCTTCCCCCTCCTCCCCCCCAGCTGTTACAGCCATCAGCCAGGCTTGCTCTTTTTTTCAGTGTCCATTTCAGGAAAGAGCTGGAGTTTCCTGGTTATTTGAATTTTGAAATAGGCAATGGGAACCAAAGGAAAGAAAAATGATAGGACTCTCAAAAGAACTGGGATTCCCCTCCTCCTCCCCCTCCGCCCCAGGGTGGGAACGGGATGAGAACTGGTGTTTGTGCTGATTTTTCCGAGTTTCTGGGTGTTGCTATCAGTCATCCCCTGTCCAAACTTTTCCACCCTCTCCCCTGGGGGGCCTGGGCTCTTGTCCATATCACAGCCCCTTCACCGCCTCTGGAGTGTCTCTGGGTGACCAAATTCAGGGAGGGAATACAGATCTGACTGGGAGCGGGATTTCTGGGTTCTAATCCCAGTTCCACCCAACGCTGCCCGCAAGGGATTTACAGAACCCAAGATCCCTACCATCATTGGCTGGACTTGAATCGGGGGTGAGTTTTAAAGACTCCTCTTTAGCATTGCAGGTTTGAGCTGTACTAGGGGGTGTGGCATCTGCCAGGAGTGCCTTTTTTTTTTTTCCAGGGGCATGCAGAAACTTTGTTGCTGTGAAGAGTGGGATTATGGGTGCGGGTTCTTGCTACCCTGGCTCAGCAGGGAGATGTGGTGGAGTAGGGGTCTTGTGGTCATCTAAAGGAGTGCAGGTGGCCCCTTTCCATCAGCCCCTTATCTGTGCCCACATCCAGCCCCCACCGATGGAGACAAGGGAGAGCAACCAATATGGAGGAGGATTCAGAGGAATGGCAGAGGGTAGGGAGTGGGGAAACATGGCCTTAGCTTTTAGAAGTGGTACTGCCTGGAGGCAGGAGGCTGCTGCACTGATCACCCCATACCCTCCTCTGCTCCCTGGGGCTTGGGGCTGTTTTGGGAGCCAACAGTCTCCTAAAAGGGACAGGGGATGGGATGATCTCATTGGCAGCGGCTGTAATTTCAACCTTGCGGCTAGGGAGAGAGATAACTGGTTTTGCAGTGAAGTTTAGTTGGGTGGAACCTGGGGGGAGGGGGGAGGCCCACAGTTTCCCGCCTCCCCCTTCCCTTTGCTGAGCTGGCTAGCAATACCTGTGAGTGACCCTGGGGCCCAGTCATATCTGGCAGCCCCTAAACCGGAATGCTGCCACCTATTTTGGGTCCCATTACCTGACCCGTACCCCAGGGGGTTAGGGACTTTTGAAACCTTTCCGTGGAGCTAGGAGGGTCTCAGAATAAACCTTGGCCCCCAGAGTTTAAAAGCAGTCCCTTCTGCCACCCCCAACCAATAACCGCTCGGCTCTTACTCCCTGCGTTACCTGTTGTCGCATCGGGGAGGATTGAAATGAGGATTAATGTGGGATCTCTGAGGAGATAAAAGGTTGTGGGGAGATGGCTGCAGAGAGTGTAGTGGATTGGTTTGAGGGGCAGAGCCATGGGACCCGAAATTCTTTCTTCTCACCCATTATTTATTTGTGGGGTGCCACTTCCAGGGGGAGAGGAGAGATGGGGCAGTATTTTCCCAAACGCTTAGTATTGCACTCGGTGTGTGCTCAAAAACGACTAGTACCACTACATGGCTCTCACTCTCAGGGTGGGGCGGGAAGGGGAGGAGAACAGCTGACGACATCAGATCAGAGAACCAAAAACAACACAGGGTCAGGGCAAACTCTTAACTGGTCACAACCTCTTTAAATCCAAGAAACGAATCCCAACCACTGCCTACGGGATTACTTTCTTCTTCTTTGGGTAAACCAGACCCCACCCGCCCCGGGGGAGAGGGTTAACAGCCCCTTAGGGGGCTAGCATGAGCGGGACTGGGTAGAATGGACAGGTTCCAGGGAACGTCCTGGGGGTTTCTAACTGTCCCGCAGGGAGTCCACATTTATGCCTGGCAGGTGGAAGACGCTCAGCCGAGGACGCCGGGCTCTCTCGGGTGGGGGAGGAGGATGGTCGCTCTCAGGCCTCCAAATTCTGACTTTTATTTCCAAACTCTTGGCTCCGGCAGCCCCCAAGGACACTCGCCGCCGGAGGCGATGGACTCGAACGCGCCTCCCCCACACCGATCTGGGAGCGGCTGCTCCGAGCCGGTGCCCGCCGGGTGGTCCGCGGTCGTGTCCCGCTCCCTGACCTGCCGCAGGGCCTGGCGGGGGAAGGAAAAGGAAACAGAGTTTTCCCGCCCGTTCAGTTTACGGGTGGAACAATCTAGTGAGGTGGGGAAGGCGGGGGGGGGCTGAGTCTCTGGCCCTCCCTTCCCCGCTCCCCGGCCCCCAGGCCAGCCTGGTCAGCAGAGCCCGACAGGAGAGAGGGAGAGAGGGAAATCCAGGGTGATTGGTGGGGGCCGGTGGAGGAGCTGTGTGGGGCTGATCATGCGGGACTAATCGAATTGACACAGCATTAGGAGCAACAATGGGTCTCTAATCTGGTCCCGGCCTCACGGGGTCTGGCTAGTATCAGGGGTGGGGAGGGGCCCCCAGGGCTGGGTTCCACCCTAATGGATTTGCACTTAACCGGCAAACGTTGTGCCCCGTCCCGTCCCCCTCCCCCCAACACCCTGCGGGGCATCTATCAACCGAAGAGATATTCTCAGCCCCGTTTCCCCTCCACCCTGGACTTACCTTTCACCCAGACTGCAAACGAAGGCTCATTTTCTACCATTCCCAAACCCCCACCCCCGCGATTAGAAGTTTCGGGGCCCCGCAGGATTCTGATGGGAAAATGGGGCCTCCACCCACCCGTCAAAGGGACTCTGTTCCCCTGGCCTTCCCCCACTCTGTCACCCGAATCTTCCCCTCACTCGCTCTTCCCTCCCCCCACCCACCACGCGCCAAGAATGGGGATGTCCCCTCTGTCCCGTGGGGGGGGGGGGGGAGGGAAATGGGGGATGGAGGGGGTCCCTTCACCTCCAACCGGAGACAGGGTCTCTGCCCCTGCGTCCACCCCCTTGAAGAAGGGGGGGGCACCGCTGAGGCCCTGGCAGAGAGGATAGGAGGGGTTTGTTCAGGATTAATCCCCCACCCCTAACCTTCCCACCATACTCACCAACTCCTTGGCCTTCCTCTGTTTAGTTGGTCTATTCTCTCAATTTAAACTCTAGAATTTGTCTGTGCACCTGCCATCTCCCCCATTAGTCCGTAAACTCCTTGAGCATGGGGACTGTACCTTTTACTTACCTGGATATAATCCCAAATCCCTAGTTCAGGTCTCTGCCATAGGTGCCAACTTCCTGGCAACTGTCTGATGTGGGCTCCCCCGGGGTATCCAACAAGACCCCAGAGCTTATTTTGAGTGGGGCTGAAAAGATTCCAAATGGGATCTCTCCTACTTAATTTACCTGCCCAAACTGCCCAGACCCATCCCTGTGGGCGGCTTGCTAAAATTTCCATCCCCATACTCCCAGCGAGAAGGTAGCCCCCATATCCACATCCAGTAGGAGCTCAGTTAATCTTAGAAATTGATTTGCTCCCCACCCCAAGTCTGTCTGTGTGCCTGCCTTTTAAGAGCCACACTCTCCCATTTTCCTCCCTTCAATTTCACTCTCCTCTTTCTCCCCTCTCCGCAGGATCCCTGAGGCCACCATGCAGCAGGAGCGCCTCCAGGCTATCGCAGTGAGTATACCAGGCCCCTCTCTCCCTCTCTCCTGTCGGGCTCTGCTGACCAGGCTGGCCTGGGGGCCGGGGAGCGGGGAAGGGAGGGCCAGAGATCGGTGTTGACCGATTAGAGTGGGGCATAGGTGAAGACAGCCACAGGCTAAATGTGCTACGGGAGGGAGGCACAAAGTGAGGGCAGGGGTTGGTGAGCAGTGGAGAGGAGAGGCCTGAAAAATACGACCTAGCCTCAGGCTCTGGAAAATCCAGGCCTGTCTTTACTTTCTCCCCCACCATCTTTTCCCTCCAGTCTCTTTCCCAGTCTTCTCTGCTTGCTGGTTGCTTCCCTCCCCCACCTGAGGAAAACCAGCCCTAGTGGTGGAATCTCTGGGGCCGATTATAGTCATTAGAGCCCGGGAGCCTGAAAGCAGCATCCGAGCCTAATGAGTTTTGTGTGTCAATCTAGACTATGTCTACCTCCCTGTTGGGTGTAGGGGGAGGTGACCGTGTGTGTCCCTGCTGTCTGTGCCTGGTGCTGTGTATGTATCAGGGGTGAGGCTGTGGGTTTGTGAGAGTCTGGAAGCGGACGGGGAGGGTCTGTCTGGGAGGCTCTGGGGGTTTGTGTTTGTGCATTACCGGGAAGACTCCAAGGCGGCTGCTTAATTAGCATGATTTACTGACCGAGTGCTAATTACCATTCCCAAATCCCAAAGGCCCGGGCCTTTCCGTGCCTTCCCCCCCACCAGTGGCGTTTGGCTGTCGTATGTAGCTGCTCATTCATATGTGTATGTATCTGTGTCTCTGTCTCCCATCTCCGTCCCTCCCAAGCACAACATACCAGGCTAAGATTACCCAAACAAGGTCAATAGGGGGGAAAAAAAGGCCAGTTTATGCCCATCTCCTTCCCTGATCCTGGCGTAACATGCTAGTCTAATATTACAGGAGACGAAACTTGTTTTTGCCTATCTGTGTGTCTAAAGAGGCCTCCCCAGAAGATGAAATTTACATGGGAAATCACATATTCCTGAACCCCTATTTCCTTTTTCCCCAATTGGATTATCATTGATTTTTTTTTCCTCCCCCTTCCCTCATCATCCTCTTTGGAACTGGAGGGAGGCCAATTTCACTTTGTTTTGGAGACCACGCTGGGCCCAGCATTTAAGGATCCTACCTGGCTATGCCACCCCCTCTTTCCCAGTCTCTTTCTCCTTTCCCATCTCTGCTCCCTCCCTTTTCTTCTGTTCTTCTCTGGGGTCTTCCTCTGGCAGGAGGCAAGGAGATTGGAGGGCATGGGTATGGGTGTGTGTGTGTGTGTGTATGCACACTACAAGATTAGAGCCAGTGGCCCCTTCTCCCTCCTAGCTCCTGACTGTGGAGAAAGCCATTGTTTTCCTCACCGCACCCCACCCCCTACCCCTGGACTGCAGTCTGGGCTAGGCTCCCAGCCTCACTCACCTCTGTCTCTATCTTAGACAAGCCTCAGAAACTTCTCCTGAGCTGGGCTAACTCACCCAGATCCAGTGAATGGCCCACAGGTGATCCGTAAAAAAAAAAAAAAAAAAATTCAGACCGTGGATTAAGGCATTGGTTGTGATGGTACTGCAGCCACAGAAAGCTCTCCCCTCCCCCTCATCCTTACCCCCAGAAATAGTCATACCTGCTGTTGGAGAAATTGTTTTAATAGTCATGATTAATAGTCATTCCTAGTCCAAGTAGTGCCTTCTGTTCTTCCTGTTTCTTTCTCTGAGAAGGCCTCATACCCTTTCCCAAAATGATTTCCTCCATTCTCTCTGCTGCTCTTCTCTCTCACTTAACATCTCTGGACCTCAGTTTTCTCATTGATTTGTTTGCCTTAGCTCACAGCAAGGAGGTGGGTCCAGGATGAGGACCTAAGGTCTCCTTAGTCTATGTGAGGTTGTCCCTGACAGTTACTGGGAC
The DNA here is from genome assembly GCF_004115215.2 of Ornithorhynchus anatinus. Lineage (NCBI taxonomy): Eukaryota > Metazoa > Chordata > Mammalia > Monotremata > Ornithorhynchidae > Ornithorhynchus > Ornithorhynchus anatinus. The sequence goes on from NC_041749.1 coordinate 105,955,318, forward strand.
TTGCAATCCATGGGATCAACTGAGAAGCAGCATGGCTTAGTTGAAAGAGCACAGGCTTGGGAGTCAGAGGACGTGGGTTCTAATCCCGTCTCTGCCACTCGTCTGCTGTGTGACCTTGGACGAGCGACTTTGCTTCTCTGGGCCTCAGTTACCTTATATGTAAAATGGGGATTAAGACTGTGAGCTCCACGTGGGACAACCTGATTACTTTGTATCTACCCCAGAGCTTCCAACAGTGCTCGGCACATAGTAAGCGCTTAACAAATACTATAATTATTATTACCTGCATGAATCCATGGCGGCTGCCCTCCCTGCCCCTTCTCTCTCCCTCTCTCTCCCTGAGACTTCAGTACCTCTCTCCCCACCCCAACCTGGAAAATGGAAGTCTTGATCCCCACCCCTTACCAGAGGTGGGAGGAGCTGGGGGGGGGGGTGTAGAAAAGTCCTTCAGGAGGAGGAGGAGAAAGCAGCAGCAGCTAGTGAGGGTTTTAGGCTGGTTTAAGGTCCCCGACACATCTCAGAGCACTCCCTGTGGGCAGCTCTGAGTCTCTTCTCCATCCCCACCCCCTTGGTTTCAGGAGAAAAGGAAACGGCAGACGGAGATTGAGAACAAAAGGCGACAGCTGGAAGATGACCGGAGGCAACTCCAGCATCTAAAGGTATCAACACTTGGGGATGGGCAGATCTGGGGTGGTGGGAAGAGAAGAAGCTTGGAATTCTTTGAATCCAGAGCTGTTGGAGCAGGAGGCAGAGGTGGGAGTGGAGAGAGTGCCGGGAAGTGCGGGTGGGGCCTGGGCACATGTTGAAGGCCCAAGGGATTTGGTTTTTTTTTCCCCAAAAGTCTATCTGCAAGACTGATCTGAACAGATCTTCAGGAAAGAGGAAGAGGGTAGGGATGGGGGAGAAAAAGAGATGATCTGATCCATCCTGGAGGGATTTGATGCCTCTACTCTTCATTCCCTGGCAGTCCAAGGCCCTGAGGGAGCGATGGCTACTAGAGGGTGCCCCATCTTCTGCTTCCCAAGAGGATGAGGCCATGAAGAAGCAGATGCAGGAAGATGAGCAGAAGACCAAGCTCCTGGAAGATACCATCCTGAGGTAATGGCAGTGCGGATGAGGCCAAGGAGGGGAAGGGGGAATGGGAAGTGGGAAGCATGTAGTGAGAGGGTAGGCATTGGCTTGGGGGACCCCCAGGCCCCCACTGGCCCAGAGGGAAGGAGGTGGGGAGCCAGTGGATGGGAGAAGAAATCAATTAATCATATTTATTGAGCATTTACCATGTGCAGAGCACTGTACTAAGCACTTGGGAGATTACAATATAAGAGGGTTGGTAGACATGTTCCCTCCCTCAACAAGCTTACAGTCTAGAGGGGAAGACAACTCAGTTTAGCTTGAGTTTTGATAGAAAGTGCTCTTGGTGGCTGGGGCGGGGGGCAATTTGTGTCCCTCACCCAGCAGCAGCAGCCGTGACCATGTGCTAAGTGCCAAGGGGCAAGGCTTTTTTAGTGGGGACAGAGCAAGCAAGATGGGAGGGGGGCAGGCAGACTGCACAGAGCTACGAAGGTAGAGACTCAATTTGAGTCTTTCCGGCCCCACTTGGAAGCTCCACATTGTGGTCAGGACCCCCGAGGAAGGGAATCCAGCCCAGACGGCCCCGGGGGCAGGAACAGCAGCTTCACCCTTGGCTAGGAATCCGGCATGAGGATTGGAGGGTGGGGGTAGCCCTGGTCTCTATCCACCCCCCCCCCCCCTTTAGAGCTAGAGGTTCTATCTGGGATTGGAAAATTGGGGGATTTAGCTGGGAGCAGCTTCCCCCAACCAGCTCAAGCCTAGAGCTCCACTGATGCCCTCTCTCCCTGTGAGTGAGCTTTCAAACACTTTTGCAGGGGCCTGAGACAGGCGGAAGAGAGGTCTCCTGCAAAACAAGGGGTCACTGCCTTCCCAGCAGGCAGGATGGTAATGAGAGAGGCTGCCGGATAGGGGAGACAATGTCTTTGGTCTGTCTGCATCTTCCCCAGGAGCAGACTGGAGCAAAGTCTCCTAAGGGTTATTCAGGGTCAGACAGGGTGGGTGGTGTCAGAAGGATGGGAGGGGCTGGGAATACAGACCCCTGGAGATTCCCTCCGGTTTGGCCTCCAGCCGGCTCCTCAAAAACCTCCTGTGGTTATCCATTCCGCTCTGCCTCACGCAGAAACTCCTGAGCATTGGCCTTAAGGCACTTGATCTGCTCTCTCTTCCCCAGTATTTATCCTCTCCCACTGCACCCCAGCTTGCACACTTTGCTTCTCTCAAGCCAGCCTACTTACTGTGCCTTGATCTTGCCTCTCCCACCTCTGACTTCTTGCTCACACCCTGCATCCTGGCTTGGAATTCCCTCCCGCTTGGAATTCACCAACCCACAACTCTCCCCATCTTCAGAGACCTTGCAAAATTATATGTCCGCCTGGAGGCCTTCCCCAACTACTATCTCATCCTCCTTCCCCCTGCCATTTCAGCACCAGCTACGCACAGGGACCATTCGTAGCACTTGTAGCACTTCTGCACATATTGACTTACATGCCTTGTTATTGAAGCAGTGACTCATGTGCCTAGCCACTTCTCCTTCCTCCTATCTGTAAATAATTTGAGCATCTCCCCTGCTAGACTGTAAGCTCCTTAGGGCAGGGATCATGGCTACTGATCTTATTGTTATTCTCCAAAGTGCTTTGCACATAGTAAGTGCTATCGATTGGACTGAGCTATAGAGGAAGGGGAGAGAGGAAAGCCACCCCTGGGGTCTAGGACTTGGCTAAGGAGTTCATTCATTCATTCATTCAATAGTATTTATTGAGCGCTTACTATGTGCAGAGCACTGTACTAAGCGCTTGGGATGAACAAGTCAGCAACAGATAGAGACAGTCCCTGCCGTTTGACGGGCTTACAGCCTAATCGGGGGAGACGGACAGACAAGAACAATGGCACTAAACAGCATCAAGGGGAAGAACATCTCGTAAAAACCGATGGCAACTAAATAGAATCGAGGCGATGTACAATTCATTAACAAAATAAATAGGGTAACGAAAATATATACAGTTGAGCGGACGGGTACAGTGCTGTGGGGATGGGAAGGGAGAGGTGGAGGAGCAGAGGGAAAAGGGGAAAATGAGGCTTTAGCTGCGGAGAGGTAAAGGGGGGATAGCAGAGGGAGTAGAGGGGGAAGAGGAGCTCAGTCTGGGAACGCCTCTTGGAGGAGGTGATTTTTAAGTAAGGTTTTGAAGAGGGAAAGAGAATCAGTTTGGCGGAGGTGAGGAGGGAGGGCGTTCCAGGACCGCGGGAGGACGTGACCCAGGGGTCGACGGCGGGATAGGCGAGACCGAGGGACGGCGAGGAGGTGGGCGGCAGAGGAGCGGAGCGTGCGGGGTGGGCGGTAGAAAGAGAGAAGGGAGGAGAGGTAGGAAGGGGCAAGGTGATGGAGAGCCTTGAAGCCTAGAGTGAGGAGTTTTTGTTTGGAGCGGAGGTCGATAGGCAACCACTGGAGTTGTTTAAGAAGGGGAGTGACATGCCCAGATCGTTTCTGCAGGAAGATGAGCCGGGCAGCGGAGTGAAGAATAGACCGGAGCGGGGCGAGAGAGGAGGAAGGGAAGGAGTTCAAAGTCCCTCTTCTGCCGTTAGCTCTCAGCAGGCCAGGGAGAGCATCCTCTGGGATTTCCTTGCCCCTTTTTGCTCCTTTTGGTCTTCCTTCCTGCTCCCCGCTGTATGACCCATTGCTCCCAAGCACACCCAAAACAGATAGCAGGGGCAGGTGCTAAAAGAAAGACGTAACTCCAACTTGTCTAGTGGTCTGGCAAGGAAGCAGGGTGGAACAAATAATCTGATGGAGAGGTTTGGATTCATTACCCAGGCTTCTGTGGTCCCCAGGACCATGGATGATAAAAAATGGGTGGTAGAATCCTCATAAGGGCCTTGGTTGGGAGAAGAAAGGGGATGAAGTGGGATAGTCTGAGATTCTCCCTGCTATTACAGACTAGGGGGAACCAAGGCCCTGACATGCTCTTTTCCTCCTTCCAACCCATTGGGAAGTGGAGGACAGAACTGGGATTCAAACCCAAGCTTCCCAACTCCAAGCCTGGTGTCTTTTCTCTTCCTGAAACCTGCAGTCTCCCCTAGGAAAAAAAAATTCTATAACTATCATGGGAAAAAGAATCTACAAAATCTCAACCAGAATTTTCTGTTAGAAAGGGAAGGGGTTGAGGGAGGGAAGTGATATGTGGTCCTGTCAAGAGGCAGGGGATTGGACAAGATGACCTTTGGAGCAGTCTGCAATTCTATCCCAGGGTACTCTGCTCATGAACTTCTTGGCTTGATGCTCCAGCCCTGCTGGTTTGGAGAAACCAGGGCAAAGGAAATGTCATGCTGCTGGTTTTTCCATCTGGATTTGTTGTGGAAGGGAAGACAGGGTCCCTATCCCGGAAAAAGGAGTGGGTGGGTACTCCAGATTGGTGTGTGGAAGGAGAGGGCCATTTAAAGGGGAAGGGCTGAATTAATGGGCTGAGATTTAGCACAGCTCCCTACCCCTCACTCTCAGCCCCAGGATAGGCTGTTGTGCCCCAGGGGAGAAGGACAGCACTGATGCTCTTGCAAGCCAATCTCAGTCCTCCCTCCCTCCCTGTAGATCTCCAAGCACTTTATAAGCCTACTTCAGCCCCCCTACTTAAGCATTATAAGGCAAAGACAGCTGGGAGAGTGCCATGGAGAGCATGGGACAGAAATGGAAATCTAAGCCAGGCGTCCCTGGTCTCCAGCTGCTTGTGGGCTAATGCTTTCATTCTCATTCTGGGGAGAAGAAAAAAGACTATAGAGATAAGTCCGAAATGTTGGATGTTCTGTCACTAACAATGAGGACAGGTGCCCGGGTGGGCAGCGCTTAGAACAGTGCCAGGCACATAGTAAGTGCTTAACAAATGCCATAATTATTAACTCTGATCACAATTCTCCAAGTGTCCCAGTGCCATTGTGAGAGATGGAGTCCTGGGCTGGACTGTCTGACTGCTGTCTGACCTGGGATGATGATGATGATGAACATAACATTCTCATTCCTGTTGTAGTGCTCTCTCACCTGCTTGGGGTTCTTCTGCCCTCCTCTGCCCCACCTCCCACCAGAGCAATGGGGGAAGGCATGTCACAATCCAGGACCCAGCCTCCTCTTTCCAGCTCTGTTAGTGGTTTTGAAGTCTCAGATCTGACCCCACCTCCTACCCCTACAATATATCTGGGAGCCTCTTCTTGGAGCCGGAGCCTGTTGGGGAAAGAGGCATAAATCAGAGATAATAGGGGTAAATCAATCAATTGTATTTGAGAAGTTACCGTGTGCAGAGCATTGTACTAAGCACTTGGGAGAGTATAAGAGTTGGAAGACATAGTCCCTACCCACAATGTACTTACAGTCTAGAGGAGTGAATCTTCGAAGGTTTTCTGGAAGAGGTGACCTCATATAGAAGGGGAGGGCACACAGGTGTAGGGAGGCTGGTCCATACCCCAGGACTGGTGGGGCGGAGGGAGGAGTTCTGGGTTCCTTGTATTGAAATTCCTGGCTTTGTGTAGTCCTCAAAGGGTCATCTGATCCATTCCCCCACCCACTCTGGGTGTCTCTGCTCCCTACAGACTGGAGAAAGAGCTGGACGTGCTGGAGAATGGAGACTCTGCCACCTCCACCCAGGACAGCCTGGCTGAGGTGGTGGCCACAGTGACTGTCAGAGAAGAGGTGAAGGAAGAGAAGGTTGTCAACGTCCAGAAGGTTAGGTGTGGGGAAGCCTCAGGCTGGCTGAGCCCCATCTAATGCCAAGGGGAAGAGCACTGGGGGAGTAAGTGAGAGAGGGGATAGCCAGCCCCTCGGGTCCCAGCCCTTCACGGAAATAGAGCCAAACTGTCAGTTACCCACGGCCTGGTGATCAAGTGGAGTGAATTATCCAGTGTCCTCCTTGCTTCTTTCTCTGCCTTGGCACCTCTGCTTGGAAGAAGGAGCTGGGCCAGAGTGGAGAAAGGAGGTGGAACTGTCCTCTGTTTCTTCCCCTCATCCTGCGGGGGGGTGGGGGGAAGGCAAGGCTTGGGGGGAAGAGGATGGATTGGATGACTCAAATGAGGGATTTGGATTATCCACACTCCCCTAGGATGATAGATCACTGAGACTTGGCTCAGATCCTGGTTTTCCACTTGGACCAAAATCCAGTGGCATCTGAGGCTAAACTAAGACCAACAATTAGTCTATTATATTTCTAGAGTGGATATTCTATTATATGCAGGTATTATATTGCTGTATTGGATTTCTCTCACACCATTTTCCAAAGGACTCAGAGTTCCTTACCTGTCCATGAGCTCACTCGTCCTCCTATGCGGTCCCCTTGAACCAAGGAGGGACCTGGATTACTCTCGCCCTATGAGGAAACTGAGGCCAAGAGATTAAATGATCTGCCCAGAGTCACACAGCACCCTGGGAAGGAGCTGCCATTGGCCTATTTGCTGTCTTCTGTGACCTCCACCCCAGACTCTATTCTTGACATACGCCTTGCCCAGACAGAAGACCCCTGCTTATCCCTCCCCGTCTCAGGCTCGCTTCACCCCCGCGTGTCCCGTGGCGTCCCCCCCCCATCCCCCACCCTTGGGCTTCTCCCTTACCCTCCATCCCTGCAGGGGAAATGTAGACACTCCTCATATGTAGTGTCTGTTCCTGGTCTTTTTGGCAACACCCCCCCCACCGCAAAACTCCAAACCGGAGACTGCAGCAGCTGTCTGATCTCACCAGCCTAGTTCCTCTACTTGTGACCCCAGCCCAGGGAGGGGAAAGGGAGGGGTCAGGAGACACCTGGTCCTTAGTCTTTGGCAAAAGCGGACCCCTCCCCCCCCCCCCCGCCTTCCTTCCTTTCTGCTTGGACATTCCTGTCCCGTGTTCCTGTCCTGCCTCTTACTAGGTCAGACAAGGGTATGTGTCTTTCCACCAGTGTCTGGCCCCCCTCCCTTGCTGCCATTTGGAGCATACACGGATCTGTTTGTTCTCCAGCTCTCGGGCTCCCGTAGACACTGGGGTAGCAGATCAGAGCTCCAAGGTACCCTGTTGAAGTGGGTGAAGGGGGAGACTGGCCCATGCTTCCAGGACAGAAGTCATTAGAGAGAATCCTAGTATCCTGTTTGCCCAGTTCCTCTAGCCCTAGCCATCGCTCCACTAACTCCAGAGCCACCATCCTCCCTGCTCTGTTTCCTCCTCCCCGACTGGCCGGGTATTTCGTTTCAGTATGGCCCCGGCGGTCATCGGCCGAGATGGGGCAGTGAAGGAAAGGGCTAATGGATGGCTTAACAGATACCATCATCATCATCTGCTTTGCAGTTTGCCTAGCCGTGGTGGTTTTGCCCCTTGCCGTCGGGTAATTGCAAGATTGGGTTAAGTCCCGGACCCCTAGTGGGCGATGGAGGGTGTCAGTGTGAGCCCAATTTTGTCCCCTGGAACGGCGGTGGATTTGTGCCAATTTTTTCATTTCTTTTAACCTCTTTTGTCTTGTGTCTTGCAGACTCCTGTGGGCACGCCCAAAGGTAGGTCCTGCCTTGGGGTGTGGCGCCCTCTGGTGGGCAGGAGGTGGGTGATCCCGGAGTTGCCGAGCTCTCGCCCCACCTTGGCCCTTTTAATAATGTGGGTATTTGTTAAGCGCTTACTACGTGCCGAGCACTGTTCTGAGCGCTGGGGTAGATACAGGGTCGTCAGGTTGTCCCACGGGAGGCTCACAGTCTTCATCCCCCTTTTCCAGATGAGGTCACTGAGGCCCAGAGAAGTGAAGTGACTTGCCCACAGTCAGCTGCCAAGTGGCAGAGCCCGGGATTCGAACCCACGATCTGACTCCCAAGCCCGTGTTCTTTCCACTGAGCTACGTTGCTCCTCTTGAATGCCTCCGCGCCTCCAGCCCTCTTCCCCGCGCGCGCGGGGGCGCAAGGAGCCGGGGCGGCGCACTGCGGCCGGGGCCGGGTGCAGGCAGTGGAGCTGGGGACGGTCCAGATGCACCCTTCAGAGAGCTACAAGCAGCTTGAGGCTACCTTTCTCCCGCCCCCAGTTCAACATCTCGAGCGAGGGTCCCCTAGAAAGGTTTTTAGGGTTGCCCTTCTCTGCCTCCCTGCCCCAGGATGAATGGCAGAGCGAGGGTAATAATAGGTAGGTGATGATGATGATGATGATGATGGCATACGTTAAGGGCTTACTATGTGCAGAGCACTGTTCTAAGCGCTGGGGAGGATACAAGGTGATCGAGTTGTCCCAAATGGGGCCCACGGTCTTAATCCCCGTTTTACAGGTGGGGTTAACCGAGGCCCAGTGAAGTGACTTGCCCAAAGTCACACAGCTGACAAGCGGCTGAGCCGGGATTTGAACCCACTGACCTCTGACTCCCAAGCCCGTGCTCTTTCAACTGAGCCACGCTGCTTCCCTAAGTCTCTGTCCTTGCAGATTTTTGACAGCCAGGAGAGTTGTCAGTCTGTTTAGGGTGGGTTTAGGGCTTTCCCCCAGCTGAGGGGGAGCTACAGAAGAAGTGAGAGCCAAGGGGCCAGAGGAAGCCTGGAGCTCTTGAACCCTCAGCCAGATAGTTGTAGTAATTGTGGTGTTTTTTAAGTGTTTACTATGTGCCTGACAAGTTAGGTTTGTGATTCTTGGTAGGGTGGAAGAGCTGTGTTCTTTTTCTCTGTATATCAAATTATAATAATACTTGCGGTATTTGTTAAGCATGTACTGTGTGCCAGGCACTGTGCTAAGTAGATACAAGATAATTGAGTAGGACACAGTTCGTGTCTCACACAGGGCTCACAGTCTTAATCCCCATTTTACAGATGAGGTAACTGAGACCCAGAGAAGTTGTGACTTGCCCAAGGTCACACAGCAGACAAGTGGTGGAGAGGGATTAGAACCCAGGTCCTCTGACACCCAGACCTGTGCTCTTTCCACTAGGCCATGCTGCTTATCCATTCTGTTGTTCATTTTCCCCCCTACCCTCCATGCAGAAAAGAAGGTGACTAACAGTCCCATGAAGGTGGTGGATGGTTCCAGTCTAATGAAAGCTGGTAAGTGAGCCCCCCTCGCCCCCACCCCTCCCATCCCAATCTTGTTTTCTACCCCCTTTCCAGGACTGCCCCAAGATCTGTGTCTCAGGAAGGCAAGTCACAGCAGATTTCAGAGTTACCAATCAATCAGTGGTATTTATTGAGTGCTTATTAGGTGCAGAAAACTACTAAGCACTTGGGAGAGTACAGAAGAGTTGGTAAACATGATCCCTGCCCACAAGGAGTTTACCAAGATGCTTCCGTCTTCCACCTTCCTCCTCCCCCTTCCTCCATGTACCCATCCCAATCAGAAGCTTTTGACTTGTCAATCACCTCTCCACCATTTAAATGATAATTAATAATTCTGGGATTAAGCACTTACTCTGTTCCAAGCACTGTACTAAGAACTGGGATAAGTCCAAGATAATTAGGTTGGACACAGACCCCCATCCCACATTGGGCTCACAGTCTAGGAGGGAGAACTGGTGGTAATAATAATAATAAATAGTGGTTTTTGTTAAGTGCTTACTCTGTCCCAGGCACTATAATAAGTGCTGGGGTGGGTACAAGCAGATCAGGTTGGGCACAGTCCATGTCCCCCATGGGGCTCTCAATCCTAATCCCCATTTTACAGATAAGGTAACCGAGGCACAGAGAAGTGAAGTGACTTGGCCAAGGTCACACAGCAGACAGGCGGTGGATCGGGATTAGAACCCAGGCCCATAATAAGAGTGGTATTCGTTAAGTGCTTACTCTGTGCCAGGCACTGAACTAAGTGCTGGGGTAGAAACAAGGTAATTGGGTTGGACACAGTCCCTGTCCCACATTGGGTTTACAGTCTTCATCCCCATTTTACAGATGAGGTATCTGAGGTACAGAGAAGTGAAGTGGCTTGCGCAGGGTCAAATAGCAGACAAGTGGCGGAGCTGGGATTAGAACCCAGAACGTTCTGACCTCCCAGGCCTGTGATCTGTCCATTAGGCCACACTGCTTCTCTGTCTTGAATCCCTATTGTTCGGATGAGAAAACAGAGGCACAGAGAAATTGTGACTTGCCCAAGGTCACATAACAGGCAAGTGGCAGAGCTAGAATTAGAGCCCAGGTCCTCTGACTCCTAGACCTGTGCTCTTTCCACTAGGCCATGCTGCTTGTACCCTGGCCTACCCATGGAGCGAAGGGGGAACACCAAGGATGGGGGAAGATGGGGAGACACCTCCTAGCTCTGTGCTGTGACTTTCTTTCTCTTGGGCTGGGAAAGTGGGAGGGAGAACTTGATCTGAAATTGACCCCTGGACTTCTTGGGGGAGGGTGGGGGCTGAGCAGGCCTTCTTCCTCCTGCCCACCAAGGGAATGGAGACTTCTTTCTTTTTTCTTTTTTTTTCTTATAGTAAGTGCTTACTATATGCCAGCCACTGTACTAAGCGCTTTGCTTTCTTAGCAGCAGTTGCCCATAGAGGCAGGGGGGCTAGTCCAAATGACTTGGCTTCCGGGAACCACCACCCACAGGGGATGGGGGGAATAGGGGGAAGGTTAGTGTGCTTCTGCATTCTCTAACACTAAAATGTGGCTTTCAGCAAGATCCTGGATGGACTGCTTTGGGACTGTGTGGGCCAAGCAGCTTTCCTACTTTTGGCCCACTGGAAATAGTCCAACCCCTGTGCATCTCCCCAGCCTGTGGCTTCCTCGCTTAACTGGCTGCTGCTGGTGAGTGGGGGAGGCAAGTACCAGGGCCCAAACTGGCAAGCCAGAGCATCCTTCCTGGCTAATGCGTATTTTTCCCTGACTTGCACTCCCTCCTCCCTAATCCTGCTCCAGCTCCAAGATAGGGCCAACACCTCAACCCATTTTGCATTCCCTGCTTCTGCCTCCGAGAGGGTCTGGTGGGAGGGAGAGGCAGAGGGGTTCCAAGGCCGGAGCACGGAGTGAGAAAGGGAGCGGAGAAGCCCTAGCCCGGTCCCCACCAGACTTCTGGTGGGGTGAATCCAGGAGGGCAGGGGCACCCCACCACCTTCAGGAGCCGAGTGGGATGTAACTCTCCGGAGCTCAGGCCGGGGACATCTGCCTGGCGCACCAGCACTTCTCGGCTGCTGCCCCAGCCTCTGACATCCTCCTCTCCACCCAACTCTGTCTCCATCTTTGCCCAGTCCCCTCCCCGCCACCCCCCACTCCCGACCCTGCTGCCTGCCTTGTTTCTGCTTATGAGCACACGCTCCTGCTGAGAGGCTGCACGGGCAGACGGTGCACAGGGTGGGAAGGAAGAGGAGTCAGGTCTCTTAACCACTGTCCCGTTTACGTCCCAGCCATGTACTCCGTGGAGATCACGGTGGAGAAGGACAAAATCACTGGGGAGACCAAAGTGCTTTCCAGCACCACCCTCCTCCCCAAGGACCTCTCTCTGCAGGGGGTCAAGGTGTACGAGGATGAGATGAAAGGTAGGGCCCTCCCCCCTTGTGGGGGCGGGGGAGGAGGAGGAGGAGCAGAGCTTCCCGGCCTCAGTCCCCTCCTTCCCCTCCCCGTCTCCCTGTCCAGCCCCCCCCCCCCCCAGGGGGCAGATGCCAGAAATCACTCAGCCAGGAGATGGGGTTGAGAAGTGCCAAAGTTGGTCCTCGGAGTGAGAAGCTAATCTCTACTGTCCCCATCCTGTGCTGGTGATGGGGAGGGGCCTGAGGAGTGGGGCCACCTGACCGACATCTGGACTGCAGCTCTGAGCCGGTAGCACTGTGGGGGTGAAGTCGTTGTTCCCTCCTCCGCAGCCGCCTGGGTCAGACTCCTGGCCTTGGCCCGCACGCCCCTCCTTGCCCCCCGCGCCTCCTGCCAGACCCCAGAACTTCCAAGCGGGGCTGAAGAGAACCCAGATCAGGGTTTGCTGATCCTTTGGTTCCACCACCCCTGCCCACCCTACACCCCCATTCACAACGCAAAGCTGATACCTGTGTATGAGTCGGAAGTTACCAGGTGACTGGGGACATCTTGCTGATGTCCAGAGTTGAGTGCAAGAATTCTCCAGCCAGGGTCAGCACAGGTTCCAACAGCCAATGCCAACTGGACTCGAATAAAGCCCCGCCACTCTCTATGAGAATCAGAGGGGATGGGTGAGTCTCCGTAGGTGGGGGCCAGTCCCCATCCCAGCATAGGGGCTGGCCCCCACTTCCCCCGACACCCTCTTACGCTATGCTTCTGTGTCTAGGCATGTCTTTCACAGTTGCTATGGGGGGCAATTCCCCGCCCCCTAGCCACACACATGGAAAACTCCAGCCTTCGGGAGGATCCAGAGCCCTTCTCCCATACCCCTTAACCGCCCCTGTCCCCAGCCCACCATTTCTGGCCTTCCAGTTTGGTTCCGGCCGTGGGCAAGACCATTGGAATGGCCCCTTGGCCACGATCATGTTTTCCCATCAATATCCCAGTGCGGGGATTAGTCATGCTCACAATTTTTCTGATGAATGCAACCAGAAAGGTTGCTGGGTCCTATATCACAGCAAGAGGAGGTGCGTTGAATCAAAGTTTGAATCCCACCCCCCCGAATTCTCAATCCAGCTAGGAACACTGAGTGAATCAGCCCAAGGGCAGAGCAGAGAGAGGGTTGAGCCGGGACGGGAGAGAAGAGTCTTGTCTGTTGATGTCCATATATCCTGCAGCATCGTGGGATGTATGTAGCGGCATGCTGTCCAGGAAAGGATTCATGCAAAGGAAGTTTTCTTGTCTTTTGCCCCGACCAGGTCTCATGGCCTTTGTCCCCTGGTTGTGACCAATGAATGGGCCTTGGTTCTGAAGAGGTCATGGTATGGGGGAGGGGAGGAATCCTGCTGGAGAGATAAGCAGGAGTAAACCCCCCTCCCCCTGCCCCCCACCCCCCAAGGAGCCTCCCTTCCCCATTCCCCTCCCAACTTCTGTTCTAGCTCGCTCTTCAGCCCCGTGGTGCAAAATCAAGAGTCTAGAGTTCTGGAGGCACTGGGCTACGTGTGACTTCCAGGTGGCTGGCCTTACGTCGACTCGTGACATGGGCAGTCTCGGGATCGAGGCTGCGCTGTGGGGATGGGGGCGAGACTCTCCTGCCCTCGCTTCTCTGCCTCCCCGGTTCTCATGTTCGTCTCTCTTGTGTCTCCCGCCCCCCCTCGCCCCCCGACAGTCGTGCACGCGGTGCGCACAGAGGACGGGGCCGTGGAAAACGGGATTCAGCTACTCAGCTCCTCAGAGGTGGACGAGCTGATCCACAAGGCCGACGAGATGACTCAGAGTGAAGCCTCGGAGCAGGAGCCCCCCGGCCGCGGTCCTGGCCAGTCGGCCACCCCCCGCAAGGAGATCGTGGGCGTGCGAGCGCAGCCAGGAGAGAACCCTGCAGTGACGGGGGTTGTGGCAGCGGCAGGAGGGGAGGGGGTGGCTGAGCCCAGCCAAGAACAGCCAGTGACCATGATTTTTATGGGCTACCAGAACGTGGAGGATGAGGATGAAACCAAGAAGGTGCTGGGCCTGCAGGACACCATCAAAGCAGAGCTAGTGATGATTGGGGACCCACCAGCGGTGGCCAAGCCCGAGACCCCCCCACCCAACGGCAGGGCAGCGGAGTCCCCCACGCCGGCCCCGGCAGAAGAAGCCCAGGCTGCGGCCCAGCCGGCTGAGCCCGCGGGGGCCGAGCAAGACCTGGACATGAAGAAACAACGTTGCAAGTGCTGCACCGTGATGTGAGCCCGGCCCCAACCCACCACTCTCCACCTTCTGATGTACAATCCAGACCAACCCTCCCCTTGCTCCCTCTCCCACAAACTGCAGATACACAGTATTTTATTTACTTATTAAAAGGAAAATCCCTCCCCTCCCTTCTCTCCCTCCTCCACTCCCCATCCCCACGGTTTTCTTAGAGATGGGAGAGTCCCAATTTCCTGTTTGTAATGTGTTCACGCTCCATCACGAGCTTGGGAGGAGCCGCATCTGGGGCCGCGGGCACCGCTGTACAGCCGACCCCTCTTGGCCCCTTGCCGCGTAGCTGGGGGGGGGGAAGGGGAAGACGGCGTGGGGGTGGGCCAGGGTTGCCGATGACGATCCAGCTCCAGGGCGAGGAGCGCACAGTCAGCTCACCATCTCGGCAACCCATCTCGCTGCTGGAAGCCGTTCGCCTGAACCACTGCTGCTAGCTGGATGTGGCCCATGGAGCAACTTTAACTGGAGTTGGAGGGCAACTGATCCCAGAACTGATCTACCACCCGGAATGGAGTCCAGGACTGTTGCGAAGTGGGGAGGCGGGGGCAGCAGGAGGACGGAGGGGGCGGCGTGGCAGCACTCCAAGCTGTGCCCACTGTGATCGGGATGCGGTCCGGGAGGAGCCGGGGGCTGATGCCAGCAGTAGGAGGCTCAGCTGCCACTTCTGGAAGAGAAGGGGAAGGGAATTGAGAGTACCTGCCCCAGACAAAATCAGTGTTAGGAGTGTGGGTTGTCTCCTCTCCCTTCCCTCTGCCCTCTCTGCCTAGAGCCCGGATCTGCAGGGCAGAGGAAGGAGCTGGCTTGTCTGGGGTAAAGTACCAGCCCCATCCCCTTTCCCTCCTCCCCCTTCCCCCAACACATACACACACTCTTCTGAGCCATGTCTCCTAACCCTTGAAGGCCTGTGCCAAGACTAGTGTCTGTTCCTGGAAGGCTGGATGTCTCACTGCTGTTCTCGCTCTGGTCTATGCTGCTTTTAAAGCGAGGCTAGTTGCCCAGCCGAGAACCAGTTTGATGCCGGAGTCTTGGAGGAGCTTGCTCCCCTCCCCAGTTGTGGGGTTTGGAGTGGGGATCACCCTCAACTGCCCCATTCTAGCTTCTCTTCCTGCTTTCCCTACTGGGGCCCAATCACTTGGTGCTTTTCTGATTTTTGGCTGAGCCAGGCCCCAGGAGGGAGCACACTAGACTTCTCGCTTCAGGCATCTATTTCTTGGTTACTACCCCCTCCATAAGTCTCCCACCTCTGCTGAGCCTGGCCTATTACACCACCATAAGGTGCAGAGTGGCCCGAGGGTATCGCTTCCCTCTGACCTTTCTGGCCCTGCCTCTCCTGTAAGCCAGAAGGACCAGGGGATGACTGAAAGGGTGGCTCTCACCCCCAAAGGAATAGGCTGGGGGGGGCTGACTGCTTGGCAGCCTTGTTTCTGGGGGCCGTGGTAGGGGGTGAGGGGGGAGGTGTGAGTGGGGTGATCTCCCTCCAATCTGTGCCGTTAGAGATGCCAGGCTCCAGGGGTAGGCTCTCAAAGGGTGTGTGTGTATGGTGGAGGAGGTGGGGATGAGGGCCCCCAAAGCAGTGGTGCTAGCCTGCTTTGGTGGAACCGATGTTGAGGGACTATTGCCTTTTCTTAGAGAGGGCCCTCCCAGCTACTGGGCATTGGCTCCAGGAGACCTAGTACCCTTCAAAATAACCAGCTAAAAGAAAATCAACCCATTCAGTCCCTGCACACTTTCTCTCCGGCCCTCCTTGAGAAGTGGAACGTTTTGTGGGTCAGAACTGTCTCATTTGGTTCTCAGCTGGGCTAGTGAGTCAGCTGCTGCCACCAACCCCAGGTGGGGGCATTAGTGGGATGATTGGGCCCCAGTCGGACCCTGAGACAGAGGGGAAAGGGGCAAGGCAAAAGCAAGAACGTTGACCCTCTTTTCTCTGTGCCCAATTCTTGTTTCTGTGGCTACCTTTAGCAGTGGGATCCCCTCTTGAGGCCTTGGCTGAGGGAGAGGTGATTTAGGGGGGCCAGGGTTGGCCCCCCCATTTGTTTCCTGCAGGGGTACTCAAGTAGGATGGCTTAAACGGGCTGACCCAAGAAGCGGCCCTTCCCGTTCTCCAGCGGTGCCAGAGTCTTCATCTCGCCCACCCCCTCCCCGCAGCTCCTCGGCGAGTTCGCCCCCATTCCCTCCCTTGCTGCGTGATGACGCTGAAGTGCCCTTCGCCCTACCGTGCTTTTTACTCGTGACGAGGCCGTTTGAAGTTTCCTGCGTTGTTTGTACTCTACCTGGAGAAGCCAATAAACGGTGTGAATGACCCTGACCTTCCCCCCCTTTAGCCCTTCCTCGTCTTCTGACTCCATTTTTTTTTGGTGGATGGTGTCGGGGGGAGAGCCCCTTCCCAGAAGGACCGGCATTAAACCCGAGCTGGCCGACACCGAGTTACAGCAGAAGAAAAGCCAAGGAATGGGAGGGCCGTGCCCCAGCCCACGTGGGGCTGTTTGGCCTCACCCCGACCTCCCTCTGCTACCGTTCTCCAGGCAGTAATGATGACTCTCCAACCCAGGTTGCCACACAAGGCTTGTTAAGCTGCCTGCTCGTGGGACGGATGAAGCCGATCACCCAAGGAGCCCATTTCCACTCACGCCGTCCGCCGTTCACTCCTGCATCCACCCAGCCACCCAAAGCTGGGATCCAAGGGAGTCCTGGAACAATAACTACAATTATGGTATTGAAGTGCTTACTGTGTGCCAAACGCCGTTCCAAGCGCTGGGGTAGATACAAGGTTATCGGATTGAGCACAGTCCCTGTCCCGCACGGGGCTTGCAATCTAGATAGGAGGGAGTAGGATTTAATACTCATTTGACAGAGAAGGAAACTGAGGCACAGAGAAGTGAAGTGACTTGACCAAGGTCACTTAGCAGACAAGTGGCAGATCTGGGCTTAGGACCCAGGTCCTTTGATTCCCAGGCCTGTGTTCTCTCAAATGGGCCACACTGCTTCTGAAAACCCCACCTCACCCATTTATTTCTATCTGGGCCAGCCCCCGGGCCAGCTAGCCGAACCCCTTCCTGGATACCCCAGAGGTGTGCCTGGGCCAGGTAAATCATGCCCAGCCATTCATTCACTCACTCATTCAATCGTTTGTGAGTGTTTCCTGCGTGTGGAGTACTGTACTAAGCGCTTGGGAGAGTACAGTACAATAATAGACACGATCCCTGCCCACAGTGAGTTTATAGTCTAGAGAAGGGGAGACAACTCATGGGGACTCTTAACGAGGACTAAACTTGTGCCAGGGCTCAGCAGTTTATAGTGTTGGCACCTCTGGGGTTTCCATTTCACTTGTAAAATTTAAAAAAGCCTAGATTTTGGATCTGTAAACATCTTAAATGTTGTAAGCACCTACCGCTTGAACAGTATTTTACTAGTCGACTGCTCTTTCAATTAAACTTGTTATAACTGCCTTTGGGGCAGTATCGTCCTTGGCAATAATGATAATACCCCTGCAGATTCAAAGTCATTAGAAATTTCAAATGTAAAAATGATGTAATCGTCTGAACCCTGGCGCCTCTTTCCTTCACAACTCTCGGCATTGCCCTAGGGCAGGGGCAGCCCAAACAGGATTTTTTTTCCAGGTCGAACCAGCCTTATTTGACGGAGCAGTGACTGGAAAGCTCTGGGACAGGGGACAAGGTGAGGTGATGTCCAAATGGATTCCTGTACCTGATGGCATTCACCAAAAGCCATGACCACAGGAAATAATTCCTTAAGCATGTCATCTTAGTGCTGCCTCAACATCTTGGGGCTGAGCCAACAGCCCTAACTCTGATTCTGGAGAAGGTAGGGGAACTGAGCCCTCCTGGGTTTGTATGGTTTGAGAAGCAGCATGGCTTAGCGGAAAGAGCACGGGCTTGGGAGTCAGAAAGTCGTGGGTTCTAATCCCGGCTCTGCCACTTGTCAGCTGTGTGTCTTTGGGCAAGTCACTTAACTTCTCTGTGCCTCAGTTACCTCATCTGTAAAATGGGGGTGAAGACTGTGAGCCCCACGTGGGACAACCTGATTATCCTGTATCTACCCCAACGCTTAGAATAGTGCTTGGCACATAGCACTTAACAAATACCAGCATTATCATTATTAGTTATTATGGTGCAGAAGGACCCCAAGAACTGGAGCCCTGGCACCCAGGCATCCTGGCCATGGGCAGATGTTTGGGGGATGGGGTGGAGAAGAAGGTGATGGGGGCCTGGTTCTCACCTGGGGATTGGGGGGGGGGGGTAAGCAACTGTTCCCATCCCTGTGACTGACTCCCAGCCTTGCTCTCCTCCAGGGCACCAATATAAGACCTGACAGCTTCAAGTCCCTTCCTGCTTGGGGGACTCAGTTTCCCCCTCTGAAGAATAGGACAATGTGTGCCCACTACCTGATGTGCTGTGTTACTCCAAGTCAGCCACACTACCTCTCTGGGCCCCTCCACTAAAATGATCTCTTCTCCCTCCCCACCCCCGACCCCCACCCCCTCAACCAGGGGCCTGGTGAGATTAAAAAAACACAGGGGGAACGTGGAGATGTACTCATGAGTTCCTTCTCATTATGTTTATTCTAGATAGTAATAATAATAATGGATAATTATGGTATTTGTTAAGCACTTACTATGTGCCAGGCACTCTACTAAGCACTGATAATCTCTTGGGTCAAGCATCTCTTCAGAGCCCTATGTGGCAGACAGGCATAAGGGAGTGGGGAACCCCTGTCTCCACTGCACGAGGTCACACAGCAGGCAAAGTGCTGCTTTTTTCCTTCACCCTGTAGAGCACCAGAAGGCCTCTGCTGAGCTAAACCCCTCCCAATTCCCTCTCCAGCAGGCCAGGGTCAGAGGGCAGGGGTTGTCAGCTATCAGTTTCACTCTGGCTCCCTGAGTTCCTGAAACTATTCCCCCTCCCTCTTCCCCCACTGCCCCTCACCTGTTCTTCCTGATGAGCAGAGTCTCCTGGGCATCCTGCGATATCTGATGAGAGAAGGAGAGACAGAGAGACAGACACAATTACTACTACACAGAGAGAAGAGGAGAGAGAAACAGGGAGAGCATCAGAGACAAGCATTTGGAGCAAATCGGACAGAGAGAGAGACAAGCAGTAAGAGAGACACAGAAAGAGAGACACTGAGAGACTAAGAAATAGTCAAAGAAAGAGACACACTCACACACAGAAACAGATGCACAGAGATTACAGAAGGAACAAGTTGGCACCAGCAGCTGTCAGGTGGCAGATTATATCTCCACTGATGCTGCTTCACAGGGCCTGGGCACAGGGACCCTGGATGGGGGGGAGGAGGGGGTCTGCCAAGGCTTGGCCTATGGAATTTGCCTCCAGGTGAGGGCAGAGATGAAACAGTGGCTTTGGCTCCACACAGAATATGGTGTGGGAGCAGTCCCTATCCCAACACAGTGGGCCCAGCCTATTCTGTTGAGCTCCTGGTTGGATGGGGGGTGAAGGGGAACAGTGAATTTTGCTTCTGTTGTACTTTCCCAAGTGCTTAGTACAATATGTGGCACTCAGTAGGGGCCCAATACATAGGATTGCTGAAGGACACCCCTGGCTTGACTCTTCCAACTTCTCGACCCAGCCCCAGGGAGAATCACTTAGGAAAGAAAAGCATACACTGAGTGTCAGGATTCAGTCGGGAGACCTGTCAGCACAAGATGGGTCTTGAGTCTGTGGGGTGGGGATGGGGGGAACTGCTGTCCATGTTAGAGAACAGACAGAGCCTCTGCCTTCAGAGAGTCCCCAGACTGGAGGGGGAGATAGGTCCTTGACCTGGGGGAGGAGATGGGATGGACACACCGACAGCCCCCACACATATGGAGAGGCTGGCACCATTAGGGCAGGATGGTGCATTTTGGTAGGGAGTTTGTGTGGAGACAATCCAGGAGGGCTTCCTGAAGGAGACAAATCTGAGCTGTACTCAAGGATTCAGGGGATCAACTGGAGGAAAATTTCAGACCTGGATGAGAGCAAGCCCTAGGAGAAGACAGAGTCAAGCTGGTGTCCTGGAGGAAGAGAAAACACTTGAAGAGTTGGAAATAGTGGGGAGGGAAGGAAGCACACTGACTAGGCTATGGAGATGGTGGTCAAAAAAAATACCAGTGCCAGAGCGGATCCCAAGCCCTCTCTGTGTCAGACTCAAGAGGGATGGGAAGAGGGAAGGGATGGGCAGGGGGCCTGGGGCAAGCCATATGGGGGAGGAAAGGGTTTGGGAAAGAATCTGGGTGGGCAAAGGGCTACTCTCTGTCCCATCTCTGCCATCTCCCCCTCCCTCCCATCAAAGTTGAGGACCCCTCCTGGGGGAGGGGAGTGGAAACTATGCAAACTATGATTGCACCTAATCAGTCTGATGATTCAGCTCATTTGGGGGCAAAAAAATCCACCCTGTCCCTCATGATCTAGAGATTTGAAATAGGCAGATTTGATAGCCTGAAAGAACCAAAGAACTTGGGCCAAAATTGATTTTTTGGAGGCTGGGGGCTGAGGTGTGAGAGTACACCACAGTGATCTGGATAATTTCCCCTAGTTAGACCTCTGCCTAGAAAGCTGGAGTTTCTAGATAAAAAAATGAGCTGTGAGACTAGGGTCTTAGAGATGGGGATCCATAGAAAAACAGCAACTTCAGTTTCTCTTCTCCCGTCTCTCCCGGCTTTCAACTCCCAATCAATCAATCAATCCTATTTATTGAGTGCGTACTGTGTGCAGATCTCTGAACAAAATGCTTAGGAGAGTACAATACAATGGATTTGGTAGATATGATCTCTGCCCTCAAGGAGCAGGGGGAGACAGACATTAAAATAAATTACAGATAGGAGAAATTGCAGAGTATAAAGATGTGTTGGTAAATCCTGTGGGGCTGGGGGTGGGATGAATAACATATGTTTAAGGGATACAGACTCAAGTGCATAGGCTACGCAGAAGGGAGAGGAAGTAGGGGAAATGAAGGCTTAGTCAGGGAAGGGCTCTAGGAGGAGATGCAATTTTATAAGGGTTTTGAAGGTGGGGTGAGTGGTGGTCTGTTGAATATGAAGGGGGAAGGAGTTCCAGGTGAGAGGGAGGATGTGGACAACAGGTCAGGGGAGAGAAAGATGAGATGGAGGTACACTGATAAGGTTGGGGTTAGAGGAGCAAAGTATGTGTGGGCTGGGCTGTAGTAGGAAATCAGCTAGGTGAAGTAGGAGGGGGAGAGCTGAGGGCTGATCATGGAGGAGGCCTGCCTGCTCTGAGGGGGTGGGAGACAGAAGGGAAGGGGAGGCTTGGAACCCACCAGGAGAGAGGCAGAGCTTTAGGCTGGGAGTTGTGGGGGAAGGGGGAGGGAAAAGGGAAGAGGGGGAGACCATGGGCAACGAGGAAATCTGAGCTAGAGGGAGACTGAGAGAGCCAGTGGGGAGGAGAGAGAGAGGGAGAAAAAGAGAGAGAGGAGGAAAGAAAAAGAGAGAGAGCTATGGTGGGAGCTTTCAGGCTCTATTCCGGGTTTGGAGGGGGAGGTGGCAGAGTTGCCCAGCTAATTAAAGGGGCAGGGACAGAACAAACCACATTGTTCCTGTGGCCACAGCTGTCTGTGCTGAGGCTGTGCAGGACCGGAGAGCGTCCACAAGGGGCTGGAAAGACCCCAGATTGCGTCTCTATAACCCAATAGGTCTGCACAGCCTGGCCGCTCCTCCTCAGTCCCGTCCTGCTGGCTTCCCCCACCCTCTTTCCACCCCTGCTCTCACGATGAGAAATTGGCATCTGTGCCCTCTGCCTCTCCCTGACCCAAGGGTGCCACCCATAGGTGTGTCCATGCCAGGATTCTGCCTCAGAGGCTTTTCTGCAGAGCACAGGGGACTTCATTATCTTCGATGTACTGGGGCCTCAAAGGTTCCCACCCTGCGGCCTGGAAAGCATTCCAGTTTTACTGGAATCTTTGGTAGGGTAGGTGGCATGCCCTCTGGACTGTAAGTTCACTGGGGGCAGGGAATGTGTCTGCTTATTGTTATACTGTACTCTCCCAAGAGCTCACTACAGTGTTCTGCACACAGTAAGCGCTCAATAAATCTGACAGAATGAATGAATGAATTGCCATGGGGAGATCCAGGTAAGACCGAAGGAAGGGGTTCCCAAGCACAGAGGTTGTTGAGGCCCCAAATGACAAAATATGTCATCCCTCTTTTCCTCTTCCCTCCCGTGTGCCCTCTCCCCTGGTTTTGGCCTGAAGGCAGGGGCCTAGACGGGTCGACCTTGGAAGAGGGGTTCGGGTAGCTGTCCCTCCAGTCGGAGGACCCCCGCCTCCTGTCCGGTCTGCCAGCAGCTCTGCCGTAGCAACAGGTGTGGGCCAGCAGCAGCAGGTAAGCGGTTAAGCAGAGACCAGACGCCCTCCTTCCCCTTCCTTCACCGTGTAAGAGGAGCCCCCCTTCCCCTTCCCTCCTACCTTCCCTCTCCCCCACCCGCCTGCCTGCCAGGAAGCTGTGGACTTTGTTTCCAGTGGAGAAAGCCGCAGGCTATGGCCCCGCCTCCGCCCCCAGCTCTGCCACTCCCGCCCCACCTGCCTGGAGGGCCCAGCAGGAGTTAACTGTGCTCCCCAGGAAGGGGCAGGGCAGGCGGGGGCGGTCCCAGGCTGGTGCTACCTGTCCAGCTTCTGCAGTGGGGGACGGCACCGCTGCCAAGACTCAGGAGAGCGAGGACCCCCTCACCAACAGGAGGCTGGGGCCGCACAGCAGAGAGCCGGTGAGTGGCTTTCTGCCTTGGGAGGGCATGTTGGGGGGAGGCGAGCAGGGGGCCCAGGGATGGCGAGGGGAGGACTCCCGCTGTCTTCTGTGCCCCCAGACTCTGCCCCCACCCCAACCAGGCCTCTGCACAGAATAGACCGGTTCAAGGCCCCCACCCCCATAAAACCATTCTCTGAGTTTGAAGTGGGCAAGGGGCACCCAAAGGATGCCCAACTGGTGGAGACATGAAAAGCGCCAAACTGGCTGTCTCTGCATGGTGGGTGGCACAGGGTGGGGCACCCCCCCACACACACCCCAGGACGGGGAGTTGGGAGAGATAGCGTCGAGCCCCAGATTTGGCAGACTAGGTTCGGCCGAGGGCTTGAGAGAGTCCCACGAGACCCCTCCCGGTTCCTCCGCCCCTCGGTGTCCCTTCTCCCGCTTCCTTCCCTGTTGGCTGCCCGGGAGATACTGACCCCGCACCAGGAGCCCGAAGTCTCGAGCAAACAAGACGAGGAGGAGACGCCCTCGCCCGCGGGGAGTGTGGGCATCCCGGGTGCCGAGGGCGCGGCGGGGTCCCCGGCTGGCCAGGCTTCGCTCCACAGCTCAGCCAAGGCCCTTCCAGGCTGGCTTTGAGCCCGGGATTCCTGCCCGGATTTGCTAGGCAGAAACCCTCCCTCTTCCCCTTTCCTTCTCCTTCTCCGACCGCCCCATCCCAGCCCGGCTGTGGCTGCCGGCTCCGTGGGGGCAGTGATGGGGGCCGATGTCCCCCCGGGGGTCCCAGCAGCAGGGAGCTGAAACAGCTGTTCCCACCCCCGCTGCCGTCTGGGCCCTACTCCCAGCCTTGCTTCCCCCAGGGCTCCGACGAGACCCCAGAGCTTCTGAGAGGAACTGGAGAGACCCCCCCAGATTGTGGGCCACAAGCCTACCCCTCCCCAGTCAAGTCCCATCTGCTTCCGCTTCCCCTCCCCACGCTCGCAATGCAAAGGCCCTTCTGCTTCCCATAGGAGGGACTGCACAGGTGGCCCAGGAAGCTCTTGTCTGGCTGCCTGACTCTCTCCCCAGAGAGTCTCTCATTTCTCCTGCCCTGAAGGTCCCGGTTCCTGCCCTACTCTCTGGGTCCCCTCCATTTTGGGTGGTGAGAGATCTGGGTGTGGGGACGGTCCTGTCAAAACAAGCCACTGTTGCCCAGCCCCTGGCATGAGGCCAGGGGAAAGGGACAACAGAATGGTAGACTCCTGTCCCATCTGTTGCCATCAGGGCAGGTGGGTTATAGGGAGAGCAGGGTGAGGGTGGAGGTGGTGACGCCTGAGTGGAGGAGAGAGATTCTCCAAATTCCTCCTGGGACTCGGCTTATCAGGAGGGCCCAGGCCTTCCTCCATTCCCCTCACCCCACTTCTGACAACAGACTTGTATAGCTGCACCAGTGCCCGCAGCCCCCCCCCACCCCCACCCTTTGCAGTCTCCCTATTCATCCAGCCTTTGGCAGGTCCAGGCCCCCAGATAGGGCTGCCCTGTTTGTCACTGAAGGTATGGAGGCAGGGGAGGACAATGATGATTTCATAATTGACTGCACAGGAACAGGGGTTGGGAGAGCCAGGGCCCCCTTCCCTATTACCACACCTCTTCCCCATCTCATTCTCATCCCCCCTCACTGTCCCCCTCTCTCTCTGTGAATTCTTCTCCCTCCTCAATGTCCCCTGACCATTCACCTCCCTTTCCTTCCCTCCTCTCTCTAAACCATCCCGCTTCCCTTCCCTTCCCTCTCCCTCACGACTGCCCTCTTCCCCCCCTTCACCCCGGCTCTGGGATAGATGGGCTGGGCCGGTGGGGTTGTAGATGTGACAAAGGCATAGGAGGGAAAAATCCCCACCCGATAATCTGAAGGGAGAACATGAGTGACATTTTAACTTGGCAAGCACCTAAACCAACCAGACCCTATGAGCTCTCCACCCAGGAATGACCAATATCCGGAACCGGGAGTTCTGCAGGGCGGTGCCAAGGGCGCGGCCACAGCAGCAACAGCCACCGGTGGCCTTGGCTAAGGGCTGCAGGGAAGGGAGCGGAGAGGGAAAACACTTCTCTCTCTTCAGTTGCATGGGTTGTGTGAGACGGGAGCTTGGCTGGGGGGGACGGGGTGGGGGGGGAGGGTGTCAGGGGAGAGCAGGCTAGCAGAGAGGCAGCAGGCCTGAAGGATGAGATGGATAATGTGGAAAGGGTTGGACCCTCAAAGAGACCTTGCCAGGGGGAGTCTGGGACAGAGAACCGGTCCTGGTTCCGCCCGAGCCAGTGTTGGGGCCGTTCTGCGTGGAGGCAGGGGAACCGGGAGTACCTCCAATTCCCTGGCCCCTTGGCCCCAGGTGGTGAAAACCGGAGGGGACAGAAGATCTGTAAGGTGCTCTGAGATCCTCGAGCTAGTTCAGAGGGCAGGGTGGAGACGCTGTCTTTGGGAAGGGGAACCTGGGCACCCCCTACCCCAGTGCCAAGCCTCTGTCCTACCCCAGGATATGACTCAGGCTCTGCTTGGAGGAAGTTTGAACAGTGGCTCTCTGGCCACTCACCAGGCACCAATTCGTGTTCCTCCTGGGGGTGGCTTTTTGCTCCCATTCCCCCCCCCCCCCCCGACACACACTTTCCCCTCCCAGGCGCCAGAGGCCAGTTTCAGGAATGTGATAAGGAGTTCACTCAGTATGTGGTCTCAGGGACCATAAACTCTCATTCACTCTTGTTTCACCTGGAGCAGACTCAACACTGAGTTAGGACAGCCTTGGGGGTTCAGTAAAATCCTTTCCCTCTTTCTGCTCCACCCCACAGGGTGGGGAATGTCCCAGAGTCTCTGAGGACAAATATTTGGGAGACTCCACCCCTCCCCAACCCCACCAGCCTCTCTAGGGCAGGAAAGCTGGGGCAGCCCATTGTCTCGGTCACCAAGGGTGCAGCAAATGTGGAATTTGGTGCAGGTGCACACCCTAGGGGTGGAGAGGGTGGTTTTGCACCCCAGGCCTGCTCTTGTGATGGAGGGGATTGATGGGTTAGTGCCTGGGCCAGGTGTGCCCACCCTCCCCGACACCCTGTCCACCTCCCCGATACCCCACAAGTCCACTTTTCCTATCAGTGCCTGGTGGAAAATTCCAAATCTAATATGAGGCCAGGTACTGGAGGGGTGGGAGCTAAGGCAATGGGCCGGGCTGAACACGGGTCAGGCCCTACAAGAACTACTCCTCATTTCTACCCGTTCTTCTTCTAGCCTCTTAGTTGGTTCTACAGAGAGAAGTGAGAGGAGTGTGAAGTGTGGCCCAGGCCTTTTGGGCCTGCAGACCCTTATCCACCTGTTCTTATCCTACAAAGTCACCCTACCTGGATGGGGATATGGAAATCTGGAGGATTGATGCTCAGCCCACATCCCTCCTCCTCTTCCTGACCCACTCCCTGCCTGCCCAGGTTTAATTTGGCTGAACCTTCTCACTCCAACGAAGCCCAGGAGCTGGGTTGGGGGATTGGAGGGGAAGGGGAAAGATCTCCAGCAGCTCTAGCTAGTTGACCGAAGCTGGGGTCGGGGGAGGAGGGGTACGGGCACTCCCCACCCCAGTTTGGGGAGAGGGAGCCAATTTCCAAAAAGGCAAGAGCTGAAACTGCACAAGAACAGGCACCCGGCATCTTGTTCGTTCATTCATTCATTCAATCATATTTATTGAGCGCTTATTTGTATGCTGAGCACTGTACTAAGTGCTTGGAAAGTACAATTTGGCAACAGATAGAGAGAATCCCTACCCAACAATGGGCTCACAGTCTAGAAGGGGGAAGACAGACAACAAAACAAGTAGACTGGTATCAATAGCATCAAAATACATAAATAGAATTATAGATATACACACATCATTAATAAATAGAATAATAAATATGTACATATATGCACAAGTGCTGTGGGGCGGGGAGGGGGGGTAGAGTGGAGGGAGGGAGTCGGGGCAATGGGGAGGGGAGGAGGAGCAGAGGAAAAGGGGGGTTCAGTCTGGGAAGGCCTCCCGGAAGAGGTGAGCTTTCAGTAGGGCAAGATTCGTATCTTGTTTAATACGAATACTAATAATAACACAGCCGATTCTCTATAACATGAGGGTCGTGTTCTCCCACATGCACACAAGCAGCTTCTTCCAATAAGGGGGGAGGCCAAGTCCAAACAGGCTCACATAGTGAAGCAAACATCCCCTAATTCCCTCCCGGCATTCTAGGCGAAACTCAGAGTAGAAACCTAAATGTTCTACCTGCCCACTGGCCTGGGGTAAAGAGTAGTTTGGGCCCGAGGGGGAGGGGATGCGGGAACCATTGGAGTGGGCTGGTAAATGTGTTGCCCTTACTGGTAAGGCTGATTATTTTAAGCCCAGCTGCTTCTCCGGTGACATCTGGTTGATCTCATGTCCCTTCCTGATGACCCCCAAGAGACCTGTTGGGGGCAATTCTCCCCAGGTCCAACTTCATTCAGCGGGGGTCTGGGCTTAGAGTCTTATCTCCCAGCTGGCTCTGCTGCCCATTCTCCCTCCCAACTGGGAAAGGTTGGGCTGACCCAACTTGAAGATACCTTTGGTGGGAAGTCTTCTGTAGGTCCCAGGCTCTTGGTTTACAATCTCCCCTTTGTCTACGGCCCCTATGGGGCCTCAGCTCCGAGGCCCTCCAGTTGGGTTAATGTTCATGGACTTTTATGAGCCCCACGCCCATCTTTATGGCCTCTGCGGGCCAGGAAGTCCAGGAGAAGGAGAGGAAGCCAAGGTTGATTCCCATCTCAGGGCCATATTGGGAAGGGTTTTTTGGCTGAAGGGTTTTCTGGCTCCTGGATTTCCATGTGTGGCTTTCTCCCTTTCCCCTTCCCCCACCCACTCTCGAATCTGGAGTTCAATAGGGTGATAATCCTCGGAAATATTCTCCCACCTTTGATCTGAGTCCACGGCATGGTATGGCTAATCCTGAAAGGTGAGGGCTGAGAACACTCTCCTGCAGAGATGCCAACTGGGAGAGAGTGATGGAGAACTGGGGAATGGTACCCTGCCAGTTCCCAGCTGGAGGCGAAGCCACCATTCCTGCCTCCGTGTCCATCTGGGCCAGATTCCCAGCCTCGCTTTCCTTGGGGTTCCAACCAGATCTGAGAGACTCTGAGGCTGGAAAGTCCTCAAACTGGGTCTCTCAGAACCTGTTAGCACAAAGCAGCCTGGCCCAGCCCTCCCTCCCCAGGCCAGTCCCAGGGGCTCCCCCTTTCCATCTCCCGCCCTCTCAAGGAAATGTTGACACCTCTGCCAGTCTGTGTTTTACTTACCTGCTGATCTGGGCCCCTGCTGCCAGAACGGGCTGGCCTGCCTGCAGCTGGTTTGGGTTTGTATTTTTTTGCTCTGGACTCAGGCAGGGCAGGGATGACTGACCCAGGTGGAAGTTTGAAGCGGGAGGTCTGGGATCAAATACTACTACTACTAATAATGATGGTATTTGTTAAGTGCTTACTATGTGCCAAGCACTGTTCTAAACGCTGGAGTAGATACAGGGCAATCAGGTTGTCCTGTGTGAGGCTCATAGTCTTAATCCCCATTTTACAAATGAGGTTACTGAGGCACAGAGAAGTTAAGTGACTTGCCCAAGTTACACAGCTGATAAGTGACGGAGCCGGGATTAGAACCTCTGACTCCCAAGCCCGTGTTCTTTCCACTAAGCCACGCTGCTTCCCTCCTTCTGCACCAGAACCCAACTTAATAATTATGGGATTTGTTAAGCGTTTACTATGTGCCAAGCACTGTTCTAAGCACTGGGGTACACACAAGGTAAGCAGGTTGGTCACAGACCCTGTCCCACAACATGGGGTTCACAGTCTTAATCCCCATTTACAGCTGCGGTAACTGAGGCAGAGTGAAGTTGAGTGACTTGCCCAAGGTCATACAGCAGATAAGTGGCGGATCGAGGAGTAGAACCCACATCCTCTGACTCCCAAACCCGTGCTCTTGCCTCTAGGCCATGCTACCTCTCATCCCTTCCCGAAATCACAGGAGAAAGCGGTGATGGGGGTGGGGATGTTCCCTAGCACACCCAGGGTAATTGACTCACTTAACAGCTAGGGTCTTATCTCCTTACCTGGGTCCTTCAGTCCCTCCTGCAGCCTCTGAGGATGACACTTCTGCTGTTTGTGCTCTTATTACATCTTCTCTTCTTACCTTTTCCTATCCCTGCTGGCCTTCCCAAGAGCATCCGTTGTGTGCGTATGTGTTTGTGTAAGTATATGTGTCCGAGTAGGTGTCTGAATGTGCGTGACGGTGTGCAGCTGACCAAGTAGGCGAATGCAAATATGCTCTGCACACAGTAAGCACTCAGTAAACACGATTGAATGAATGAACGAATGAATATATGTGACTGAGTGTTTGGGTCTCTGTCACTCTGAATCTCTCTCTCTTCCCACTTTCAGTTTTTTCTCCCCACTTCCCACCCATTACTTGGATTACTTACCCTGCTCCTGGAAGTTTCATAACCTGTGTCAATTGTAAAATAGGTGGTATAGAACCTAGCTTTTATGAGGAATTGCTGCATATGTTTTTATGTTTCTTCTGGGGGCAGTGTGTCTTCTCCTTGCTCTGCCTCTCTCCTGAGTACCCCGTATTAGTGCACCCAATGGGGGTTCAGCCCTGACAGCGGGCTAACGGACAGTGACGGATTTGGAGCCCAGCCCCCTCTAACTGACCTTGCAGATAAAACCAAAAAATTCATCAGCCCCCCAAAATCCCTGTCCAGCCTGCTCCACAACCCTGCCCTGCTGCCTGCCCCACCCCCGACCCCCACCCTGGCTCTCAAACCTGGCCTCCACCGAAAGCCAAAATGTTAAATCAAACTATTGGCCTTTCCCAGGGCCTCCCCACTCCCATCCTTGGTCCCTGGTCCCTGGCACATTACCCTGGGAAAGTGCTGGGGTAGATGCAGCATAGCCTAGTGGGAAGAGCATGGGCCTGGGAGTCTGAGGGCCTGGATTCTAATCCTGACTCCACCACTTGCCTACTGTGTGTGGCCTTGGGTAAGTCACTTTACTTCTCTGGGCCTCACTTTCCCGATCTGTAAAATGGGAGTTCAATACCTCTTCTCCCTCCTATTAAGACTGTGAACCCTGTGAGGGACAGGGACTGTGTCCAATCTGCATTTACTATGTCTCCCACTGTGCTTGGCACTTAATAAGTGCTTACAAACACCATTATTATTATTATTACTCTCTCTCCCCAGTTACTGACCTTGCGACCTTTGCCCTTTTAATGCTGCTCCCGTTCCTCTTTTGCTCCCACAGTGAGCTGACTGTATCCCAAAGCCCACGGCCCAGGCTGAGCCCTCCCCAACCTCAAGTTTGGGAAGAGGCGCCTCCTGGAAAAATGGACCGAGTGACCAGGTATCAGATCTTCAGCATCCCCCACTCACCTGGGGCTGGAGGCTTTCAGGTGGAGGAAGAGAGCCGCTACAGCTTTGAGGCGGCGGGGCTGAGGCCGGAGAGTTCCTGGGGGGGCCCCAGCTGGAACCGCTCTGACTCGGTGCTTAGCCCCGATGGGGAATCCAGCTCAGGTTTTGGGGGGTCCTGGGAGGAGACCCCGGGCCTGAGGGTGGTGACCGTGACCCAGGAGGGCTTCAGTGGCCCCGGGGAGACCCTGGAAGCCACATATGTGCTGACCGACGAGGCGAGTCACGGCCGGCCCCTGTGGAGCCCCGGCACCGTCCAAGAGTCTAAGCAGCAGGTGCTGGAGACCGTCCCAGCCTGCAACCTGCGGGCCAATCCGATGGAGCACATCACGGTGGAGGAGAACTGGGAGTACCGGGCGGGTCCTGGAGATGGTGTTCCCCAGGGGAGGGGGGCCCTGGAGAGGGAGCGCCAGGAAGTCATTCAGAGCCAGGTGGTCAAGCGCAACACCACCATTGTCCGGCGCTGGAGCTCCCAGGAGGAGCTGGAGAAGATCAACGGTGTCGACCCGGAGAAGGTGGACACGGGGCAGATCGACTTTCTGTCCGCCCGGCGGCAGTTCATGACCCTGGAGAAGGCGAGCGCGAGCACGGGCCCCTTGTCGAGCGGGGGGGCGGTGAAGCCTGTCCAAGGGGGCGCCGATGGGGGTTGGCAGAGCCCACAGGGCTCCTGCGTCAGCAGCGCCCACAAGACCGAAGTCCGCTCTGCCCCCAGTGGGGTTGGCTGGCCCCCGCAGCCACCAGGCTGGGGGGCTCCCCAGGAGCCTGTGCAGGCGTCCTACTCCCCCAAAGGGAGTACCCCCGGCCATAGGGTTGGAGTGCCCCCAGGCCTAAAGGAGCTGGCCCCTGAGCCCCCACAGGGGTCGTCCAGCGGGAAGGGCCACCCAGGGCAGGAGACGCCCATCGAGAGGGAAATCCGGCTGGCTCAAGAGCGGGAGGAGGAGTTGCGCCAGGCCCGGGGGCTGCAGAAGCCCAGCAGCCGGGATGAGCTGGTGGAGATCCCCAGCCGGCCCCTGTTGAGCGGGTTGGCCCTCTCCTCGATGAGCCCCGGCCGGGGCCGGAACCGGGACCGGGGCCGCCTGTCACTCTTTGTCCAGCGGGAGATGGTGCAGGAGACCCAGCGGGAGGAGGAGCACCGCCGGGGGGCCCAGCGGGAGGAGTCTCCGGAGTCCCCCACCCCATCGGGGCCCTCGAGGCGGCGGACCACGTGGAAGAACTGCCAGATGCGCCGGGCTCTGAGCTCTGACTCCATCCTGCACTCGGAGCCCTTCCAGGCCTCCAACACCTCGCCGGAGGCCAGCCCGGGCAGGAAAGTCAACCGCCTCCACGCTGAGGCCTACCAGCCCTACCTCTATCCTGCTGACCCGGTCTGGGTGACCGGGGTCACTCCACGGGAGACCCGGGGTGACTCCTGTCCCAAGGAGCGGGAAGACCTGGGTGGACCCCAAGGCTGGAGCCCAGCAAAAAAGCCCGGGGTCACTGGGGAGAAGGAAATCTTGCCCCTTGCCCGGAAGCAGCAGGAAGTACAGCGCCGCTGGTCCACCTGGGAGTCGTGGGAGCCCCAGGCCGGGGTGCCGGGGCAGCCGAGGGGGGTGGATCCCCTTCCCCGAGGCACCGTGGTACGCAAGGAGTACTTCGCCCTGCAGCCCCTGAAGATAAAATTTGCCTTCAACCCGGGGCCAGGGGAGCCTCCCCGCAGAGAGTTTTTCCAGGGGAGGCCCCTGAGGCCCCAAGGATCTGGCCTGTTGGAAAAAGAGATCCAGAGTGTCCTGCAGAGGGAGCGGGAGCTGGCAGAGCAGAGGAGGAGCACACTGTTCCCTGAGGTGTTCTCCCCAGCCAGCGAGGCAGAGGAACAGATCCTGAGAGAAAGCTCTTGGTCCCGGGGCTCATCAGAGGCCTCAGGTAAGGAGGTAGATCAATCAGTCGATCGATCAATCAGTCATATTTACCGAGTACCTGCTGTGGGCACTGTACTAAGCATTTGGGAGAATAGGAGAGATGTAGAGGAGACACAATACCCACTCTCAAGAAGTTTACCATCTAGCTGGGGAGACAGACCCATGATCATTTACGGACAAGAGGAGGAAGTGCTTCAGTAAGAAAATATGGAAATCGATAGGGTCAAAATGAAATGAGGGACTTGTGAGTGCCAAAGATCGGAGGAGACAGTTGGGAGGATGTGAAGAAGAATTAATCTGGGAAGCCTCTTGGAGGAGGTGGGATTTTAGAAGGGCTCTGCAGATGGAGAGAGCTGAGGGGTAATGGATAATAATAATAATAGTACTTATCAAGTACTTGCTATGGGCCAAGCACTGTTCTAAGCACTGGGGTAGATACAAGTTAATCAGGTTGCACACAGAGCCTGTCCTACGTAGGGCTCCCACGCTTAATCTCCATTTTACAGATGAGGCAACTGAGGTCCAGAAGTTCAGTGACATGCCCAAGGTCACACAGCAGACATGTGGCAGAGCCGGGATTAGAACCCAGGTCCTACTGACTCCCAGGCTCACGCTCTATCCACTAAGCTACGCTGCTTCTCCAACCAGGGGATCCAACCCTATCCCTCAAAAGCCCCGGTTTGAAGAACCGGACGATAGATGTGAAGGGGAAAGGGGTGAGCCACGGATCCGAGGTGGGAGAGCAAAGAATGAGACAGTAAGAAGGGGAGCTTGGGAGGAATTCAGAGTGCAGATTGAAATGAGGTGGGAGAAGCAGCGTGGCCTAGTGGAAAGACCCCCAGGCCTGGGAGTCAGAGGACCTGAGTTCTAATCCCGGCTCCACCACTTGCCTGCCATTCGGTCTTGGTCAAGTCACCTAACTTCTGTGTGCCTCAGTTTCCTCATCTCTAAAATAGGGATTCAATACCCGTTTTTTCCTCCTACTTAGTCTGTGAACCCTGTGTGGGATAGGGACTGTGTCCGACCTGATTCTCTTTTGTCTATCCCAGCATTTAAAACAGTGCTTGGCACACGTAGTAAGCACTTGACAAATACCATCATCACTGTCATCGTGATCATCATCATCATCAAGAGAGTGCTTCAAGGGTGCAGATCCAAGTGCGTAGGTGATGTGGAAGGGAGAGAGACAGTAAGGGAAATGAGGACTTCGCTGAGGAAGGCCTCTTGGAGGAGATAGGATTTTAGTAAGGCTTTGAAGGAGGAGGGGTGATGTGGGCAAGGGTCAGCGATGGAATAAATGAGTTTGAGGTACAGTGAGTAGGTAAGTAAGTAAGGACTGGAGAAAGGTAGGAGACAGGGAGGTTAGCAAGGAAGCAGATGCAGTAGTCAAGGCAGGAAACGATAAGTGCTTGGATCAGCATAGTAGCAGTTTGGATGGAGAGGAAAGGAAAGATTTTAGGGATGCTGTGGAGATAGAACTGACAGGATTTGGCGAATATACAGTTTGAAAGAGAGATGGGTCAGGGATGATGCCAAAGTGATGGGCTTGTGAAACATGGAGGATGGTGGTGGTGTTTACAGTGATGGGATATTCAGAGGAAGACAGGGTTTAGGAGGGAAGATGAGGAATTCTACTTTGGCTTCACTGACATCATCCTCTCCTGGTTCTCCTCCTATCTCTCTGACCTGGCCTTCCCAGTGTCTTTCATAAACTCCTCCTCTGCCTCCCAACCACTAACTGTAGGAGTCCCTCAGAGCTCAGTCCTGTGTCCCCTTCTATTCTCCCCATAGACTGTCAACACCTTGTGAATAGAGATTGTGTCTACCAACTCTATCAATCAATCAGTGGCATTTATTGAGCACTGTCTGTGTGCAGAGCACTGTACTAAGCACTTGGGAGAGTACAACAGACAGGATCCCCGCCCTCAAGGCACTTGAAATCTACAGGAGGATCTTACAGTCTACAGGGTTTAGCCTCAGTTTTCTCCTCTGTAAAATGGGGATGACCTCACACTGATCTTCCTCCTGCTGAGATATGAGCCTCATATGGAACCATATCTGATCTGCTTACCCTGTATCTTCCCCGCTGTTTAGCTCAGTGTAAGTGCTTAACAAATACAACAATTATTATTATCATTATCATCATTATCAGGTCTTTGAGAACAGATGAGGAAGGGAGAGGAGGAGAAATTGACACAGAGACTTCCCATGCCGATTCCTCCTCCTCCTCCTCACAACCCTATCTTTTCCTTGAGCTTTGATTTCAAGACAGGCACTCCCTACAGTAGGAAGGAGTTAGGATAGAGGTCAGGGAGAACTTATTAATGGTGGTAAAAATCCTGGAGCACATCCCTCAAGGTCTTTGAAAGAAGGCAAGATCTCCTTCTGCTTACTTGAGGGGAAGGTGGGGAGGTCGGGGGGCGATGTTAGGTGGGGGGGCGGGGTACCTAGATGAGATGACTTCTCAGAGGCCCACTGAGCCCATGGGCTGATTTAGGGGAGGAAGTAGAGGCCCCAGGCCCTGGGGCAAACTTTCCACTAAAGGAAGGGCAGGCATCCTGCCTCCTGCTTAAACATTCCCTCTGCGGGCTGGGCAAATTCCTGGAATGCCAGGCCACTAAACAGAGTTTCCAAGGGCTGGGCCTTTGGGGATTGGTGACCTCGATCAGGGGGTAGGGTGTCAGAGCTAGGGGAAGGCTAGAGGTACTGCTCTGCTCTTCTTTTCTTCCCCCTCCCTGCAAGTCACCATGCAAGTCATCTGGCCAATGCTTTAATGCCTGCTGAAGTCAACCCTGGACCCAGATTTTCTGACTTCTAGACCAGAACTTTCTCTGCAAAATCACTGTGTTCAGTGATGAAACACTAGAGCTTTTTTTGTGGAGAGCCAAGCAAGTCACAGGAGGACCAGGCATGGCTCTAGTCCTTTTCCAGATCATCTTGGCTTACTCCTGGTTTCCCAGCTGTCCATTTTTCAACTCAGTCAATCATATTTATTGAGCACTTACTGTGTGCAGAGCACTGTTCTAAGCACTTGGGAAAGTACAATATAGCAAACACATTCCCTGCCCACGAGCTTACTGTCACCTAAGTGCATTTTCTCTCCTTGGCCCTCTGAGGATAAGAAGATTTCCTCAACCAGATCCAACTTTTAAGGATCCACAGGCTCGGTTGGGTCTGAATGACAGGACCCGGTGGTGACCAGGAAAGCCTTGGGAAGATTAGACAGGATTGCCCAGCACCCTCAAAAGCACAACTCCCCATCTCCTCTGCCCTCAGAGAATTCCCCAGAGAACCTGCAGGAAGCCGCTACATTCAGAAGCACGGGCTGGGGCCGGGGGGACCGGTGCGACTGCAGGGGTGCCTCCCCGGGGAGGTTGGCAGCCAACAAAAGCAGAGGAAACCTTTCTTTGCTTCTGCCCTTTGTAGAAGATTTCACAGAGAGGTGACTGCAGCGACCCCAGCCAAAGTCCCTGTGTCCTCTTCTTACCTTTGTTCAACCCCTTGGAGAAAAGGAAATGCTGGACAATGCTAGACAATGCTAGACATAGTATTCACGGGGCGGGGTGTCTGTGTCCACAGGAAGCCGTGCAGTCAGAAAGCTTCAGCAGCTTCCAGAAGACATTAGATAGCTTCATGGACAATAATAATTATTACTGTGGTACTTGCTAAGCACTTACTATGTGCCAAGCACTGGGGTGTTGGACATAGTCCCTGACCCACATGGGGCTCACACTCTTAATCCCCACTTTACAGATGAGGGAAGTGAGGCCCAGAGAAGTTAAGTGGGTTGCTCAAGGTCACAGAGCAGACGAGTGGCGGAGCCGGAATTAGAACCCAGGTCCTACTGGGTGGCTGCTGTGTGTAGATCATTATGCCAGGTTCTTGAGAAGCATACAAAAGGGACAAAAGCTGTCCCTACAGGAACGACTGTGAGCCCCATGTGGGACAGCCTGATTACCTTGTATCTACTCCAGAGCTTAGAACAGTGCTTGGCACAGAGTAAGCACCTAACAAATGCCATAATAATAATAATAATAATAATAATAATAAATAATAACAGTTGTGTTCAAGTGCTTACTCTGTGCCTCGTGCTACACTAAATGCTGGGGGAAATGCAAGATAAACAGGTCAGACACAATCCCAATCCCACATAGGGCTCAGAGTCCAAGTAGGGGGTAGAAACTGAATCCCTATTTGACTGATGCCCAAAGAAGTGAAGTGACACGCCCAAGATCACATGGCAGGCAAGTGACGGGGCCAGAATTCAAACCCACATCCTCTGATTCCCGGGCCTGCGCACTTTCCACCAGGCTATGTTGCTTCTTGATCTAGGGGGAGAGGCGGTCGACAGCAATCTAGAAATATCCAATTGTTAAAAGAGTGTGTGGGTCCAGAAGGTCACAGGGTCAGGTTAGAAGTAGGGTGAGGGAAGAGGAGAGGCACAATACAGTGTTTAGTACAGTGCTCTGCACACAGTAAGTGTTCAATAAATACAATTGATTGATCTGTCTCCCAAGTGATTTGAGGCCATCAGTAGCCTTGTCTAACACTGCTCTCTCTTTTCCCTTGGGGCTGACTGACCACAGGCACCAGGGGAAGCTACTCCGTGTCCACGTCTCCCGTCTTCACTCCCATCAACTTGCACTCGGGGCTGGTGTGGAAAGTTCCACCTTCAGCCAGAGACCCCCAAATCCCCAATTCACTTCCCTGTGCTGAAACCTACAAGGCATCTCTGATTCACTCTGACTGGGAGCCAGTAGACGACTCTCCTTGGAGAAAGAAGAAGGAACTGGGAGTAAGGATGGAGGACGTGGTAGGGAGGGCTGAAGGGGCAGGGGGTGATGTGGGGAGGAACAAGTGCTGACTACCTGACTACTCCTCTGTCGGTGAGGTAAATCGATCAAGTGACCATTCAGTGGGATTTATGGAGCACTTACTGGATGCAGAGAACTGTACTAAGTGCATGTCCAATAGGCAGTTGCTGGGCACCCAAGGAGTGCGATGGGTCACGAAGATTAGACCTTTTTTAGACCCGCCTGCCCCAACTCAACATTTTGGTCAACAAGTCTGCCCCAGGTCTCGTTTTGGGTGCTTGCGTTTTCCATTAGTCAATCAATCAACCAGACAGACCACCGCTCTCCCTACTGTCAAAGGCTTATTAAAATCACATCTCCAAGAGACTTTCCTCAATTAAGTCCTCATTTCCTCTACTCCTCCCTTCTGCATCACCCTCACACTTGGATCTGTACCTTTTATTCACCCCACTGTCAGCCCCACAGCACTTATGTACACATCTGTAATTGATTTACACATCTGTAATTGATTTTTATGTCTGTCTTCCTCTCTAGACTGTAAGCTCCTCGTGGGCAGGGAATATGTCTGCCAACTGTTATTGTATTCTTCCAAGTGCTTAGAACTGTGTTCTGCACACAGTAGGTGCTCAATAAATACAATTGATTGATAGTTTTTAATGAGCACCTACTATGTGCAGTGCACTGTGACTAAATGCTTGGGAAAGCATGTTAGAGAACCAGACACCACCACCTCCACCCCGCCCATCCCCTTAGAGAGCCCCAGGTCTGATGGGGGAGGCAGGACAGAACCACAACAATCCCCATCCTTATGGACAAGATGAACCCAGCCAAGAAGCCAGGGCAGGAAGAAACAGCATGGCCTAAGGGAAAGAACATGGGCCTTGGAGTCAGAGGACCTGGATTCTAATCCCAGTTCTGCCTCTAGTCTGCTGTGTGACCTTGGGCAACTAACTTAACTTTTTAGTGCCTCAGTTGCCTCATCTGTAAAATGGGGATTGAATGCCTGTTCTCCCTCCCTCCTTGGACTGTGAGCCCCATGTGAGTCAGGGACTGTCCCCCCACTTGATTGACTTGTATCTACCCCAGCATTTAGAACAGTGTGCGTAACAAATGCCATTAAAAAAAAGACAGGAGCTGAGGGAAGGAATGGGGCCCGGAGGGTATGGGTAAATTGGTGAATTGTGGGGGGTGGGGGTGACGGGTGAATCCAGGAAGACTTCCACTTTTCCCTGGGGGAAATCAGGAAAACTGGCCTTGGGTAGGGGGTGGGGAGAAAGGTGTTGACCCTTTCCCACCATCTCTGCCATCTAAAGAGCCCCAAGATGAAGTCCGGAGCAGACTGGGCTGACATCCCCTCCCACTTGTCCCCGCTCCTGCCCAGGGTCTGTCTCTCTCTGCTAACCTGGGAGACTGGTTTATTTGGGAGACCTCAGAATAGAGATGCCTGAGAGCAACTGGGTTGGAAAGAGGAGAGGGAAAATCTCACCCAGTTCTGATGTTTCTGCTTTTCTCCCCCAGTACGCTGGCATTGACGTATCTGACAACATCAACACGGAGGTAATGGAAATGCATCTTTTGTTGGACTGGGGTATCCTGGGGAGGTTGACAGGGGGACCAGGGTGGGAGGGGGGAGCTGCTCTTCCACTCTGTTACCTCTTGCTCCCCTCCTGCTGACTAGTGGGGATTGTACTGCATTTATTAATGTGCCTCCATCTCTTTGGGCAGAGTAGCCCCCCAACACTACACCCCACCTGGAGGGTCTGTTTGGGAGTGGTGGCCACATCAGTTAGTGGAGTAAGTCAGGAAGGCTTCCAGAAGGAATTGTCCTCCCCACCCCCAACTCCTTTCGGTTCCCTGGCCCTTTCCTCTCTCCCTCTCTCCCTCCCTCCCTC
Source organism: Ornithorhynchus anatinus (assembly GCF_004115215.2). Lineage (NCBI taxonomy): Eukaryota > Metazoa > Chordata > Mammalia > Monotremata > Ornithorhynchidae > Ornithorhynchus > Ornithorhynchus anatinus. The sequence continues at coordinate 105,993,836 of NC_041749.1, forward strand.
TTGTTGACAGTCAACAGGATTCCTGGCTCCCCCATTGTGAGTGGAGCCTTCCCCATCATTCCATTACCCCTGCCGGCAGCCACTTGCTTTTCCTCTTCAGAGTGAGACAAAGGAAAGACATGCCTAGACAGCCCCCCTGTGAATTTTGGCGGTGCATGGGGAGGGGTGGGGGGGGCGGTAATGGTTGAATAATGTTTGAGAATGTGCCTTCTAAAATCTCTCCAGGGGCTTCTCCCCTATCTTGGAGAGAATGCCGATGGGGACATTAGCTGACCAGCAGAGGGGTGGGGGATGGGAGTCCTCTGCCTTTGTGCTTTGTAGCTCGTGGAGGCCACACGGGTGACTCGCCACAAGAATACTTTGGCTGCACGCTGGGAAGCCCAGATCTACGCTCGGGAGGATGACTGAGCTGGGGGCCAGTGGACCAGCCCGGGACTGAGAAAATCCAATGGCTCTCTCCCGTCGTTGGGTGTCTTTCTGCATGCCCCAGGATCGCCCCTGATGGAAACTCCAAGACTCCATGCAACTTTTTTCCTTTTTTTTTTTCTATTTTACAACTGAAGAATCAAAACTTATCTTGCTGAAATTAGGGGGGATATCACAGTTTCAACCCGGGGGGGGGGGAGTGTTTTCTTTTCTCCCCCATGCATAGATTTTGTTTCAAGTTAGGAAAGTTTGCAAATCCATCTCCCTAGTAGCACTTTTGCCAAACATACTGCCAGGGGTCCAGGCCAGAGGGTGGGCCAGATAAAGTTGGAAGGATATCCTAGATTTTGCCTGACTTCAGTGAGCTGGAGATCATCCAGGAAGTCCCTCAAGGCTCCTGCCTCTGCGGGGGGAGGTGTCGGGGGAGTGGATGGGGGGAAGAAGGGAGGAGAATAGGTGGATCCTTGGAATCCTTTTTGCCCATCAATCATTTATTCCTCTGAAGGGCTTCTTTTCCTGGAGAGAGGAAGCAGGAGCCGGAACAGAGGCAGGGCAAAAGCCAGAGCTGGGAAGCAGGGCAGATGGTGAGGTTGGGGGCTGCAGGGAGGGGAGGGAGGGCACAAGGCCCTTTGGAAACAAAGATCAAAGAAGGAACTGGAATCCAGAACTGAACGTCCATTGTTTCGTCGCTTCCCTCCTTCAGAAGGAAACCCCCAGCCTATCCAGCAGGAAACCCCCAGTCTGGGGGAACACACTGGAAGAGTCTTTTTCCCAGCCTTCCTCCCCAACCCCCTCCAGTAAAACAGGAAGTCAAAGCTGCTGGGATACAGAGAAGAAGAGAGGGGTCTGAAGAGTGTCAGCAGGGTCAAAATGTCCTATTAACTTTAAGACTAGGCCTCAGCTATGGGGAAGCTTCCTAAGCACCATCTCCATGGAACCAATGGGGACAGTCTCCCCCCCCCCCCCCCCCCGTCTGGGTTTCCAGCTGGCGGGGATCCGTTTTCCTGTCCCCCAGGGCCATCTAGGCCTGTCACCCAGCCTCACCCCTGGGGCTCCCACAAGATGTCAGAGCTTCTGAGGGGAGCTGGAAAGACCCCAGATCAGGGTTCTTTCACCCCTGTTGGCTCTGAGGTGCCTTCTCCCACCCCCCAAGACCTATCCTGCTGGCCCTAAAATACCCCCATTTTACAGTGAAAAAATGGCACCTCTGGAAGGCTTTAATTCTTAAATCTGGGATTTTCTTCTTTCCCCTCCCTTGCTTCTCGCCACCTCCCTGCCTTACCTCACCACACCCAACCAAAAGCTGTTTTTATGGATGGATTCCTACAATGAGCTGAAAGAATAAAAATGATTTACACTTCCTCTGCCGTGGCTGGGGTTGACGAGTGCCTGCTCTTGTGTCCTCCTTGTCCCTGCTTCTTACCCTGGATTAGGGCTAGGTTTCCCAGTGGAGAGGATCCACTGGGCCCTCATCAGATTTGGCCAGATTTGCTCCAACTTTCCTGAGCCCTAGCTTTCTTTCCATCTCCTGCCCGTGCCCCTTCTTTGCCTGGAGAGATCCACGGGCTCCTCAGGAATCAGCCAATGAAGACTTCTGCCTCAGGGCAGATGACTGTCCATTGGTTCTTAAATATCTCTCTGAAGGAGCTGTCATTTAATCGTATTTATTGAGTGCTTACTGTGAGCAGAGCACTGTACTAAGCACTTAGAAAGTACAATTTGGCAACAGAGACAATCCCTACCCAACAACAGGCTCACATTCTAGAAGAGGGGAGACAGACAACAAAACAAGTAGACAGGTATCAATAGCATCAATATAAATAAATAGACTTATAGATCTAGACAGACAACAAAACAAGTAGACAGGTATCAATAGCATCAATATAAATAAATAGACTTATAGATCTAGACACATCATTAATAAAATAAATAGAATAATAAATATGAATGTATATACACATGTCCTGGGGGCGAGGAGGGGGTCAGAGTAGAGGGAGGGAGTAGGGGCGATGGGGAGGGGATGAGGAGCAGAGGAAAAGGGGGGCTCAGTCTGGGAAGGCCTCTTGGAGGAGGTGAGCTCTCAGTAGGGCTTTGAAGAGGGGAAGTGAGCTAGTTTGGCGGAGGTGAGGAGGGAGGGCGTTCCAGGACAGTGGTAGGATGTGGGCCAGGGGCCAACAGGGGGATAGGCGTGAACGGGGGACGGTGAGGTGAGCGGCAGAGGAGTGGAGCGTGCGGGATGGGCAGTAGAAAGAGAGAAGGGAGGTGAGATAGGAGGGGGCAAGGTGAGGGAGAACTTTGAAGCCAAGAATGAGAAGTTTTTGTTTCATGCCAAGGTTGATAAGCAACCCCTGGAGGGTTTTGAGGAGGGGAGTGACATGCCCAGAGTGTTCCTGTAGAAAGATAATCCGGGCAGCAGAGTGAAGTATAGACTGAAGTGGGGAGAGACAGGAGGTTGGGAAATCAGAAAGGATGCTGATGCAGTAATCCAGTCGGGATATGATGCATGATTGTACTAACAAGGTTGCGGTTTGGAAGGAGAGGAAAGGGTGGATCTTGGCGATGTTGTGAAGGTGAAACCGACAGGTTTTGGTGATGGATTGGATGTGTGGGGAGAATGAGAGAGCTGAGTCAACGATGACACCAAGGTCGTGGGCTTGTGACATGGGAAGGATGGTAGTGACAGGAAAGTCAGGGAGAGGACAGGGTTTGTGAGGGAAGATAAGGAGCTCAGTCTTATGTTAAATTTTAGGTGGCAGGTGGACATCCAGGTGGAGATGTCCTGAAGGCAGAAGGAGATTCAAGCCTGGAGGGAAGGAGAAAGAAAAGGGCAGGAGATGTAGATTTGGGTATCATCTGCGTAGAGATGATAGTTGAAGCTGTGGGAGTGAGAGTTACCAAGGGAGTGAGTATAGATGAAGAACAGAAGGAGACCAAGAACTGACCCTTGAGGAACCCCTACAGTTAGAGGACTGGGGGGGGAGGAGGGGCCCGCAAAGGAGGCTGAGAATGAATGGCCAGAGAGATAAGAAGAAAAGCAGGAGAGGATGGAATTCGTGAAGCCAAGGTTGGATAACGTGTTGAGAAGGGAGAAAGGAGTGTTGGCAGTGTCAAGGGCAACCGAGAGGTCAAGGAGGATTAGGATAGAGTAGGAGCCATTGGATTTGTCAAGAAGGAGGTCGTTGGTGACCTTTGAGCGGGCAGTTTCAGTGAAGTGAAGGGAACGGAAGCCAGATTGGAGGGGTCCAGGACAGAGGTGGAGGAGAGGAATTCGAGGCAGCAAGTATAGACTACTCGCTTTGGAAAGGAAGGGCGGGAGGGAGATGGGGTGATAACCGGGGGAGGGGAGGCAGTGGGATCAAGGGAAGGTTTTTTTAGGCTGGGGGAGACATGGGCATGTTTGAAGGCAGGGGGAAGAAGCCATTGGAGAGTGAGCAGTTGAAGATGGAGGTTAAGGAGAGGAGGAGGGAAGGTGTGAGAGTTTTTATAAGGTGAGAGGTAATAGGGTCAGAAGCACAGGTGGAGGGGGTGGAACTTGAGAGGAGGGAGGAGATCTTCTCTGAAGATACTGCTGGGAAGGATGGGAAAGTAGAGGAGGGGTCGAGAGCGGGCTGGGGTGGGGGGATGGAGAAAGGGGAGGGGTGACTTTGAGAAGCTCAGACCTGATGGTATTCATTTTCCTAATAAAGTAGGTGGTCAGATTGTTGTACGGGAGGGATGGGGAAGGGGGACCTGAAGAGGGAGTTAAATGTCCGGAACAGCTGATGGGGGTGATGGGCATGGGTGTCAATAAGGGAGGAGAAATAGTTTTGCCTGGCAGAGGAGAGGGCAGAGATGAGGCAAGAAAGGATGAATTTAAAGCACAGCCTGTTTAGGTGAAACAAAATGCTCACTCTCCCCACTTGTCCGCCTGCCCTAGGTAGAAGCAAGCAAGGTCCTGCTGGAGTACGGAGTTATTGAACTAATTGGCAGGGCCCGGGGACTCCACGATCCCGGGGTAGAAACAGCCCTGGGGGCTGCCATTGTGTGGCTGTTTTGATAACGATGCTAAAAAATCGACCCTTAATGCTGTCCTGGGATGGGAATAATAGATCAGGCCTAGGGGAACCCGGGGTCAATTTCCTATGACTTGCACCCCTGTGACCAGGAGAAGAAGCAGAGGTGGGATGGAGAAGGCTAGGGAAAGTGGGTCCCGGCCATCCACCCCTCCCCAGCCCTCCATCGGTGTGGCTGGGGGCGGAGGATCCCGCTCTTCTTTAGGCCCTGCCGGGGGCTCCCCGCCTCCCCAGATCGGGGGCGCTCCGGCCGCACGCTTCCCCCCAGCCGGGCAAGCCGGGGGCATCGCGGGGGCGGCCTCCGCCCCCTCTGGACCGGGGGTAGGCGGGGGCGGCGGGCACAGGCCGAGGCCCGCGCTCGGCCCGCGCTCGGCCCCGGCGCCCGCTACTGTCTCTCCTTTTCCTGTCAGTCATATTTATCAAGCGCTTAGTATGTGCGGGGCACTGTACTAAGCGCCTGGGGGAGGATGGTAGAACAGTCACCGGAGACCCTCCCTGCCCACAGTGAGCCGACGATCTAGAGGGGGAGACGGGCTATAAAAATCAATGACGGACGTGGACACGAGCGGTGTGGGGCTGGGACGGGGGGATGAAGAAAGGGAGCAAGAGGGAGTGGGAGAAGAGGAAAGGAGGGCTCAGTCATGGAAGGCCTCCCAGAGGAGACGTCACCCCCTCGGAGCGGGAAGCTCGAATTCTCAGGCCGTGGGCATCCCATCCCGGAGGAACATCTGCAGGGTGGGCGGGGGGCCATGCCTCTCCACTAGAGCATAATAATAATGACGATGGTATCTGTTAAGCGCCTACTGTGTGCCAAGCACTGTTCTAAGCACTGCAGGGGATACAAGGTCATCAGGTTTTATGTTGTTTTATGAGATGTTCTTCCCTTTGACTCTATTTATTGCCACTGTTCTTGTCTGCCCGTCTCCCCGATTAGACTGGAAACCCGTCAAAGGGCAGGGACTGTCTCTATCTGTTGCCGATTTGTCCATTCCAAGCGCTTAGTACAGTGCTCTGCACAGAGTAAGCACTCAATAAATACTATTGAATGAGTGAAAAGTCTCTGGAAACACACACAGGAGTATGAATTCATTCAATTGTATTTATTGAGCACTTACTCTGTGCAGAGCACTGTACTAAGTGCTTAGGAGAGTACAATAGAATAATAAAGAGACACATTCCCTGTCCACAATGAGTTTAGAGGAGCTCAGTTAGGCCCTGCCCTTCCCAGCCTGCTAGGAGTTATGGGGGTGGAGGGGAAGTACCCAACCACCGCCCCTACCCCCCATCCCCTGCAAAGCTGTTATCAAATGCTGCTACCTCTCCTCCTTCCCCCATTGAGGGCCTGGGGTCAGGGGAGGAAGTAGAGATTGTAAAATGCTCAGTTTATTGAAAGCCCTGTCCCAATGTTTAGCTCAGAGGCAGTACAATAATAATGATAATAATAATAATAATAATAATAATAATGGCATTTGTTAAGCACTTACTATGTGCGAAGCACTCTTTTAAGCTCTGGGGGGATACAAGGTGATCAGATTGTCCCACATGGGGCTCAGAGTCTTAATCCCCATTTTACAGATGAGGTAACTGAGGGACAGAAAAGTGAAGTGACTTGCCCAAAGTCACACAGCTGATGAGCAGCAGAGCTGGGATTAGAACCCATGACCTCTGACTCCCAAGCCTGTGCTCTTTCCACTGAGCTGCACTGCTTCTGGGTATGGCTGTCGGGCCCCGCCAAAAGCAGGGCAACTGTGGCCATGGTCACCAGCATCAACTTGAGGGGAGATCACAGTTCCTTGGGGTGGCGAGCTGAGGTGGTGGGGAATGGGGAGTAGGAAAGCTCCGAAAGGGGCTTCTGCCACTCAGCCACCTTCCTCTCAGAACCATACTTCTAGAGATTGGTGATGTTCCCCTGTATGAATAACTTAGCTGTGTGCTAAGCTCTCCCAGCGCTTAGCACAGTGCCCTGCACGCAGTAAGAGAAGCAGCATGTCCTAGTGGAAAGAGCACAGGCTTGGGAGTCAGAGGACCTGGGTTCTAATTCCACCTCCCCCACTTCTCTGCTCTGTGACCTTGGGCCAATCACTTCACTTCTCTGTGCCTCAGTGACTTCATTTGTAAAATGGGGATTAAGATGGTGAGCCCTATGTGGGACAGGAACTGTGTCTGACTCAATTATCTCGTATCTATCCCAGCGCTTACTACAGTGCCTGGCACATAGTAAATTCTTGACAAATACCACAATTATTTTATTATTATTCTTAGTAAGGGCTTAATAAATACTGCCACTATTTAGACATCACTAAAAGGGCCAGTCTAGGGATGAACCAGAAGATCCCCTGCTCCCCCAACTCTAGAAAAGTGATGATTACTCTGCAGGATACTGAGTAAATCCCCTAATATCCTCCAGGCTGGCCCAACCGTGGGCCAGAACCCGCTGGAGAAGATTTCTCTGGGCCTTTGAGAAGGAAGAAACCAGGCTCCTGTTTATTTTTCTCTAGACCAGAGTCAATAGGGCTGGTCAAATCTCAAGGAGCAGGAAGAGCCACAAGAAGTTAGAGAGATCTTGCCCCTGCCTCCCAGGTTCTGCTGGTCAGCCACACCTCACCCGTCTCCCTACCCTGAGCAGGCCTCATCCACCCAGTCGCCGGGCACCCACTGACTCCCACACCCTCCCTTGCTCCTTCTTAAATGTCCACGTTCCTTCTTCTCCCTTGGAGGGAATGCCCTTTGCCCCATTCTTAAGGCAGAAATCGATACCGCCCCATGAGCCCGATCACTTCGATAAAATGGAGTCTGTTCCTACTGAGACTTTCCCAGAGTGATAACCAGAAGACTTTGAGTCTTGCCAGGTGTGCATTTGTGGCCCCTTTCAAAACAATACCAGTCTGCTCCCTCCCCTTCATTGGTGTGCAATCCATCTGTCCAATTTGGGGAGACGAGGGTAGGAGTGGAGGAGACGGAGGGAGTCTGCAAAGGCCCAGGAATGTGGACTCAGTTCAGGGCCAACCCCCTGGGCCCCCTCAGAGCTAGGATGGAGTTACAGCCAGTGAGGCAGGGAGAGGGGAGGTGGGGAGAGGAGTTTTAGAGGCAGAGACCTGGGCTGGGACCTTTGAAAGACAAAAGCGTCTCATCAGGAGAGCAGATCCAGAAGCATCAACCGGATGGAGACTGTCTCTGAAAGGCCTGGAGCACTGAGGCAATTCTGTCCTTAGTCCTGAATTGCAAATAGGTACCAGTCCAAGGGGTAAATGGAGAGAAAGACTTTTCCATTTCCAGAGGCTGTCCCATCTGCTCCCCATGATCCCAGGCATTTGTCACGTCTCAGCTTGACTCAGCTTGAGGACTGTATCAGCCTCCTCGCTGACCACCCTGCCCCAGAAGCAGTCGTGGCCTAGTGGAAAGAGCACAGGCCTGGGAGTCAAAAGACCTGCGCTCTAATCCCAGCTCTGCCAATTGCTTGCTGTGTGACCTTGGGCAAGTCGCTTAACTTCTCTGTACCTGTTTCTTCAACTGTAAAATGAGGACTCAATACCTGTTCTCCCTGCTACTTAAGACTGTGATCCCCCATGTGGGACAGGAACTGTGTCCAACCTAATGAACTTGTACCTACCCCAGTGCTTAGAATAGTGTTTGATACAGAGTAAGCACTTAACAAGTACTATCAAACAAATAACAAACAGTCAATGGTATTTATTGAGCACTTACTTGTGCACAGTACTGTCCTAAATGTTTGGGAGCATATAATACAACAGAGTTGGTAGGCATGGTCCCTGCCCACAAGGCGCTTACAGTCTAGAGCGGGAGACAGACACGGATACTAATAAATAACAGACGTGTACCTAAGTGCTGTGGGGCTGAGGGTCCAGTACCTATTCACTCGGTTTCCCAGATCATTTTTCTAAAATGTTCTTTGACTCACATCTCCCAAATCCTCAGGATCCTCCAGTGGCTGGTTGCCCAATCTTTTCCACATCAAACAGAATCACCTGACCACTGACTTTAAGTGACTCAATCAGCTCTTTCCCTTCTACTTATCCACTCTCTTTTCCAATTACACCCCAGTTCTCACACCTCATTTTACCCTTCTGCAGAATACGCCAGACTTCCAAACTTGCCTCCTCCTTCCCACCTGATTTCCTAAAACTCTAGCTTGAAGATGATAAATATCCCAGCCAATATCATCTTCCCCTTGGAGTTAGAGTTTCCACTGTATCCCATACTGCCACGGGTCAGGTCGGGGTTACAAAATGGGAAGGGCAGAGAGAGGTCCCTGGCTAAAGGAGATCAATAACTTAGCCTGATGAAGAGGCAAGGCCTGAGGTCTGAAGGCAGTTTCTACGGGATAATGGTTTCTGAAGGGCTGACAACTTTCAGATTGATCCAAGATAAGGTGGAGCACTGGGAAGGGGAGGGGGTGAGGGAAAGGGAGAAAAAGGGAAAGGGAGAGAGCAAGGGGAAGAGAGGGCATAGGAGAGGACCTGTAGAGATCCTGAGTGGGAAAAAGCTTCAAGGATCTGGCATACCGGGGAGAGGGGGAAGAATATTTAAGCAGTGAATCCTGATTGAGACCTTAAAAAAACAAACACAGTGAGCTATGTCTTCCTTTAGAGAGTTTTGGATTAACCCCACCTGACCTTGGTCATTCCATTCACTCCCGCAACTCGTGGGACCTTTATTCTGTGTGGAATTACGAGTGAGTCGCTGGGGCTTGTACTCGGGAGCTTTTCTTATGGTGCGCGCCTCTTTCTCTTGCGTGTTATTTGTCTGCCGGTTGATCTGGGACTCTGTCCTGCTTCCACCATCAGATTGGCACTCACACGACGTCAGAGATAGCATGACCTCTTCCCTCTGTCCCTTTCCCCAGCACCAGCACAGGATGTGTGTGTGTGTGTGTGTGTGTGTGTGTGTGTGGTAGTGTGCGTGTGTATGGGCATGTGGGCTCCGAGTCCTTTATCAAACTGTCAGTTCCTCTCTCTGACCCTCCCCTGCGCCCCAGTGCAGGATCGTGTGGGGTTATGGGGATTTCCTGTCTCCCCTCATCAGACCAACAACCCCTCGAGAGCCGGAATTATTTCTTCTCCATTCTCTGTCCACCCACCCCCACCCCGCCCCCCAGTACCCAGTGCAGGGCTCAGCACCTGAGGCAAAACCAATATAATCCTTGTGGCCCTGAGATGTTTCACTGGAGGCCTCAGAAGTCCTTATCCAGCAGGTTGATAGCACTCAAACCGCTCTGGGGAACCACCTTTAATTACCAGTGGATAGCTCTGAATGATCTCCAAAGCCTCAACCCCTCTTCCCTGGCATCCCTCTGTGTGACTTTTTCCCAGGGCTCAGCTACTGCTTTGAAAAGCTCCTCTCAACTCTCTTCCCTCTTGAAGTCACACCATTTTAATCATCAGCCAATCACCTCTGCCTCTCCCTGCAGCTCTTCTGGCTAGTGAAACCACTTTGAAGAATTCTGGTGGTTGGCAATGGATACAGACATTCAGAATGAAGAAGAAATCCTTCTTCCCAGCCAGGCAGAATAGACAAAGGCAATCTGCTCAGATAGCTCTTGGAGATAACCATGTGACTCCAGTCAGTCACAAAGGAGGGCAGGCCAATTAAAAAGAATATCTATATTTAACATCAGATTGAGTAGCCGGCAGCACGGTGTTTGCTCAAAAAAAAAAAGTGGGCTGGTAAATTTTTGACTTTATCTGACAGGCTAGTTTAAATCTTCACACACACCACACACACACACACACACACACACACACACAGGTGTGAATACGATTAACGTTCTGGCTGTTTCAGGTAATGGGGGGTGGGGAGGGGGATTTTGTACTTGTTTTGTATCTTTTGTCTACTGGTGTCCCTGCAAAAGAGTTGGGGAACTGGCAGTACAGGACACTCCTGTGTCTAGCCACCTTCAGAAAAGTCTTGATTAAAGTCATGATCTGCTCAAGCAACCTGCAGAGTGCTTCTCTAAAACTAGGTAGATGGAACTCTATAGAGTGTTTTAATCTGCCTCACAGTGATTAAAGACTTGGTTATCGCTATTTTTGGAAATCTTGAGCAAATTCAATGCACACACATGAAGGGAATGAAAATAGATGCGTCGCCTGGAGCACCAGGAGGCCTGAAGAGATGCTATTTGTCGACAGGCTTCCAAGAGACAGAATGCAACTGAATATCTCTGCCATGGTGGGGTCTGGAGTGAGGTAAAAATGAAGAATCAATTGTTACATAAACAAACATTTCCTTTTCCATTTGGGTTGGCTGGAATCTTCCCGTGCTCCTTTGCTTAGGTATTGAGGTTAGAGAGTCTGAACAAGATCCTTCGGTCATTCAAGTCCATTGTATTATACCCTCCCAAGCACTTAGTACAGTGTTCTGTACACAGTAAGCCCTCAGGCATCCCTCCAGGAATGACCTCTCCCTTGAGTAAAAATACCTCGAATTTCTAGAGTGCTTTGATTTTTCTCTGGAGTATTGTCACATTTTCACTAAACCACACTATATCATCCGACAGCCATGGAGAAAGCAGAGGAATAGACGCATAAGAAATGAAAGACAAAACACTTTATTTTGAAAACAAGGGTGGAACTACAATCTCCTTGATGGGATTGGAAGAGAATTCCACCTATATCAAGTAACTATAAATATAACATTCAACATTCTTACAAGTAGTGATTAATTTCAAAAATATGTTTTTCAGTGCTTCTTTGCTTTGTTCTTGGTTTCTTATTTAAATAAATTGTAAACATCTGTGTAAACAATTTACGTCTTTGGGTATATTCAGAATTCCCTTCTCTAGCTTATAGATCATTGTAGTGCTTTTCTTATACTTACCTATCTTACTAATATTTATTTTAAAACTATAAATAAAGACAACAAATTTGTATGAATAACAGAAATTAAGTCGAACTCTACTTTGCTACTTTCACACTAAGAAACTTAAGCAAGGGAGGTTACAGGGCTCTTTCAAAACTTAAAGCAATGTCTGGAATGGCTTAACTATTTTTGTTCTGGGATTTCAACTTAATCACCAGCATCTTTCCATCTTCGATCTTTTCCATAGGCCCATGGAGACTCCCTTCAACTAATCAGAGAATATTTATTCTAAACTTCAACTGTGCACATTGACTCATGCCAGTCCACAGTGACTTCCTCTTGTTAGAAACCAGACGCATAGACATGGGGAGGGAGTTCTACTTGCTCAACCCCCTCTTTATATGCTGCAAGAGGGTTTTTAACAACTTCTTCACCTTTGTTTTGAGAAGAGATTTCTTAGAGAACCAGATCTGATCACAGACTGAGCAGACAGGCTTGGGAGCAAGATAGAATGGACTGTTGCAACTCAGCATATCCAGGGGTCTCTTTCTAGAGTACTCCTTGTAATCAAGAATCGGACAGTCTTCTGGGCTTTCGGGCTTTTCGGTGATATAATTCTTCTTATCCGGACTTGGGTTTTCATCACCATGCCATTCCAGGATCTCCAAGTTGCCACGTTTTTTCAGGATAATTTGGCCCCAAGTCACGGTAACATTTTGAAAGCACTGTAAAGCACCAAACCCTCTGACGATGTTGAGAATCATCAGGTTCAGAAGGCCTTCAGGGTGCAATCGACTCAATACCCCTGCCTTCCGAAGACTGGCCATGTCTTCATCAGTTAAATTTTGAAGCATCTTCCAATCCCTTTGCTTTTCGTTAAAGAGTAATTGTCGCACCTTTCCTTTGAGAATTTTCTGAGATCCCTGGAATTCAGGCCCTTTTATTATGCTGCATTTATAGTTTTGCTTCTTGAGGTATTTATCTATGCTACTTTGGAAGAAATATAGAGAACTGGCTGAAAATTCAGTGCCATTTTGCTTTCGGATCTCATTGAAAAAGGACATCAGCAATTGGTTGAGCTCAGCAGGGGGTATTGTACATATTTCACGCGTTTCGGAAGGCTTAGTGCGTTTGAGCCAATCTCTGAACATTTTTATCTCAGTCATGCTTTTAGTTTTCTTTCTAGCCGCTTTACCTGCTTTTATGAGATAAGAGAAACAATAGTGAATGGTTCATAATAATGATAACAATGACAACAATAATAATTGTAGCGTACGATAAGTGCTTACTATGCTCCAAGCACTGGGGTAGATACAATGCAATCAGATCCGACCCAGTCCTTGTCTCACATGGGGCTCACAGTCCAAGTGCTGAATCTTCCTATAGAAACGTTCCATCTTCCTACAGAAACGTTCCATCTTCCTACAGAAACGCTCTGGGCATGTCACTCCCCTCCTCAAAAACCTCCAGGGGTTGCCTATCAACCTTCGCATGAAACAAAAACTCCTCATTCTTGGCTTCAAAGCTCTCCATTCCCTTGCCCCCTCCTACCTCACCTCCCTTCTCTCTTTCTACTGCCCACCTCGCACGCTCCACTCCTCTGCTGCTCACCTCCTCACCGTCCCCCGTTCACGCCTATCCCCCGTCGGCCCCTGGCCCACATCCTACCACTGTCCTGGAACGCCCTCCCTCCTCACCTCCGCCAAACTAACTCTCTTTCCCTCTTCAAAGCCCTACTGAGAGCTCACCTCCTCCAAGAGGCCTTTCCAGACTGAGCCCCCCTTTCCCTCTGCTCCTCCCCCCCTCCCCTCAGCACTGTGCTCATTTGTATATATTATTTATTACCCTATTTATTTTCTCAGTGAGGTGCATATCCCCTTGATTCTATTTATCTTGATGATGTTGTCTTGTTTTTGTCTTGTTCTGTTTTGCTTTCCCGTCTGTCTCCCCCTTTTAGACTGTGAGCCCGTCACTGGGCAGGGATTGTCTCTGTTGCCAAATTGTACATTCCAAGCTCTTAGTACAGTGCTCTGCACATAGTAAGCGCTCAATAAATACTATTGAATGAATGAATGAATGAATCTGTACTAGACAGGAAAGTGTCTGGCTGAAAACCAGACCATGTTAAAGTCCGGCAAATGAATACCCTAAAGAAGAGACTTTGCTCCTAGATTGTAGAATGAAACATCGGGGCCCCAGTACTTCTTTGAAAAACATGACTTCTGGAGATAAGCAAGGAGAGAAGATGTTGTTTAACTGGAAACTTTTTTTTTCTTTTTTTTAACAAGCTGGAGTTAGCAGAACAGCAGCTCATCAGTTTACACTGTGGTATGTTAGCAGGACTCTGCCTCTGGCCTTCTGGAAAAGGATTATAACGCAAGAACAAACATGTAATTGTGCAGGGAGAGTGACTTAGACAAAATAGGAAAAGTAGGGTCGGGGCAGAAGTGTGAGGAAAGAGAAGACCAGGGCTGTGGGGGGAGTTGAGGGGAGGGAAGGAGAGTAAGATGTACAAAATACAGAACAAAGCTGATGATGTGTCCTCTAGACTGCAAGCTCTTTGTGGGCAGGGAACGTGTTTACCAACTCTGTTATGTTGTACTCTCCCAAGCATTTAGTACAAGTGCTCTGCACACGGTAAGCTCTCAATAAATATGATCGATTGATTGGAGAGGAAATGTTGCGGAGGGGTAGGATGTAGCAACAGACTGAGTGTGAAAGGAGAACAAGGACAGTGGCAAGGTTACCGGCTTTGGAAACAGGGAGGATGGTAAGGTTGTCAACTTCGATGGAGAAGTTAGGTAGAGGGGAGGAAGGTTTAGGAGGGAAGATGAGGAGTTCAGTTTTGAACATACTGAGTTTGAGTTTCCAGCTGGAGATTCGGGTGGAGGTGTCCCTCGAGCAAATGGAAATGTGAGATTGCAAATGGGGAGAGAGGTTGGGAGCTTATGAGATAGATAGATTTGGGGGTCATATGCGTAGAGGTGGAAGTTGAAGCCTGGGAGCAAATGAGCTCCTCAGGGGAGTGAGTATGAAGTGATGAGGGAGCCAAAACCAGCCTTGAGGAACACCAAAAATTAGGGGGTGAGGGGCAAAAGAAAAGGCAGCTAAAGAGAATGAGAAAGATCAGTCAGAGAAGTTGGAGAATAACAAGGAGAGAATGTTGTGAGATAGCAATTCTAGGAAGAGGGAGTGGTCCATACTGTCACTGGTGACAACCTAAACAGGCGGGAGAACAAGCATTGAATCCACATTTTACAGATGAAATAACTGAGGCACAGAGAAGTTAAGTGACTTGCCCAAGATCACACAGCAGGTACATGGTGGGGCTGGGATTAGAACCCAGGTTCTCTGGCTCCCGGACCCGTGCTCTTTCCACTAGGCCACGCTGCTCCTAGGTAGACAGCCAGAGAACAGTAAACATTGAGATAGCAAAATTTAACAAATCATCTGCTTGAATAGCTACCCCAAACCAAAATGAGGGCTTCTGGAGTCAAAGAAGGAAGGAGATCAGAGGGTAAGTGGCTTCCTTAACTTTTAGAAAGTTGGGCAGCATCTACCCTATGAGGCCTCGCCTAACAAATGCTTTTAAGGTCTTTTTAAGGTCTGAGCCGAAAGTCCCTAAACGTGTTTACGGTTTTCTAGCAAATAGTTCTAAATGGGTGAACGGAAAATGATTTTGTTGCCCCAAGCCCACAACAAGGGGGGTACCCGATGAACCTAGAGGGCAGAGGCCTCAAAACACTGAAGGAGAACACTTCTTCACTCAGAAGGAAGTGAGCATATGGAATTTGTTCAAACGAGAGGTTGCTGCAGCCAAAGATATCAGTGGATTTGGATAGATTCACGGTTGAGTCTCTTAGACTGTGAGCCCCATGTGGGGGGTGGGGGGACTGCATTGGATCTGATTAGTGCGTATCTACTCCAGGGCTTATTCATTCATTTATTCATTCAATCGTATGTATTGAGCACTTTCTGTGTGCAAAGTGCTGTACTAAACGCTTGGGAGAGTACAATACGACAACAGCAGACACATTCCCTGCCCCCAACCAGCTCACAGTCTAGGAGGGGGAGGCTGGGAACAGATATGCGCTTAATAAATGCCATCATTTTTATCCATGCATACTGTACTTCATATGAAGGGAAAAGAAAGAACATTAGAAGACCTGAGAAAGATTTAAGTAGGTTCATGAACGATAGGTCTATGATGGGTTACTAGAGGAAAAGGTAGGAATATCTGATGGTCCATCCATCACCCGGTACCACCAAGCTTCCTCTGGTGTCCCGGTCAGAGGCAGAATCCTGGGCTGGATGGAAGTGCTAAAGTTCTCTGTTCTTGTGACATAAGCAAGTGCTCCCCACAGCACTTAGGTACGTAGCCATAATTTATTTTAATGTAAGGGGGAAGAGGAAGGGGAAGCTCACAGAAACTGAAGTTTGGAACACTTTAAGGTAGCGGGGTAAACTCTGAGCTGGGAGCCACCCACTGCTGCCTGCTGTAGAGGAAAGAGAGAATTGGTCACTTTTCTGTAGCTCTTAAAGCCAGGCAGAAGGAAATCAATCAATCAATAGTATTTATTGGGCACTTGCTGTGGGCAGAGCACCGGACTAAGCACTTGGGAGAGGATGATACAACAGAATTGGTAGACACGTTCCCTGACCACAAGGAACTTAAAGTCCAGAGGGGGATTCAGACATGAATGAATAAATGAATAAATTATGGATATGGCTATAAGTGTTGTGGGGCTGAGGGTGGGGTGACTATCAAGTGCTCAAAGGGTACAGATTCAAGTGCTTAGGTGTTGCAGAAGGGAGAGAGAGTTGGGGAAAAGAAGAAAGGGCTGGTGATGGGCAAATTAAGCCTCCCGCGGAGCTGGGAGACTGTTACCTCTGTTACCTCTAGCCAGTGTCTACAAGCCTCATTCTGGAGACACATACCTGGAAGGAAGGGTTAGGTGGGAAGGAGAGTGAGGCATCCAAGAAAGCTTACCAGACTCTGAAGTTGAAACATTCCCTGAAACTTTGTTGTCAGAACTGAGGCTGCCAAAACAAGATAGTGGTAACGGCGGGGGTTCGTCCTCATCAGGGTTGTCGAACCATGAGGCCCACTGTGGTTCATTCTTCAGGGAAATGACCTTCACAATGTGAGGTTGAAGAGGAGATGAGGGTGACTTTGAGAACGAAGAACTGTCCTTTGAGCTGCGCATTCCAGAGGGACTGGGTTGGTTGTCACTATATCCACAGTGCAACTTGGAGCCTAAACCGCTTGGCTTGGAATGGAGTGGTGGTGCTTTGGTGGCCATCATTGGCCCTGGCAGATCATCTTCTTTTGAGTTGTCTTCTAGATGTTTCGGCCTGCTCTTGTTGCTTTCCGGAGGGTTCTTCTGAGGACGGGAGATGGAGATATTCTCTGGAACTCCAGAATCAATACTCGGGCTCTCTGGGACCTTTTCACCACTGTCAGCATCACTCTCTACTGTATCTATAATGATGACTTGTGGATTCAGCCCTCCACCTTGGTTTCCTATATAGCACTCATCCATCGGCTTGACTCCAAAGGACCCTTGGATGTTCTGGCTGGCCTTCACCCCCTGGGCTCCTGCACTCACTTCTTGGTTTGGAATCTGAATGACACTGCAAGGCAGAGAACTGGTGGAGCTGGTCTGAAAAGTCACGGTGCTCAAACATTCTTTCTGTGAAGAGGTCTGGACTAGTACGCTGGTCACCTCTGCCCTTCTCTCTGGCTTCTGTTTGATAGATGGATTCTGGGATTCCATAGAGCCAGTGCCCTTGTGAGTTGTCTCAACCAATGGAGCCGACTTGAATTTCTTCTTTGGGTCATCCTGCTTCTGCCAGAAAGAAGCGGCAGAACCTCTTTTCTGGGTTCCTTGAGAAGATGCCTGTTCTTCCATGAGTTTGTAGGCCAGAGGTCCACAGGGCCAGTTGTAGGCATGGCCGGCTTCACAGAGCCACAGAGCAGATTTCCCTCTGGGAACGTTCTCCTTGTTGTGAATGACTTCTAAAGTCGGCATTTTTTTGCAAATCATTCCATGTGTGTGGGCCCAGGCCACCAAATTGCACAGGTCGGATGTGGTGGCGCCTGCTTTGGCTCTTTTTTCATAAGTATCCTCATCCTGAAAAAGGACTTCTAGTTAGAATGCATGTCCTAGAAACTGAGTGAGGGCAGGGACTGATTGTGGAAACAAGTCATCTATTTTAAAAGCACCGTAAGCAAGAGAGGTTCTCTCTAGGTATCTATTTACCCGCCCACCTCCCCTTCTCGCCTCCCACCCCTATGGCCCATATCTCCCTCGGGGCACTTACACTTAACACTAACACCCAAATTTTTACCCTTGGTTAAGGATGTGGTACCCATGAACATGGATCTCCATTTCATGACCAAAAACTCAGCCCACCAGGAACATTGGCCCTGATTCACAAATCACATCAAAGAGCTAAGGTAAAACGTAGTTACTGTAGCAACAGTGGTTGATGGGGGTCTACGAGCAAACAAAGCCTTTTTAAAAAATTTTTGGTCTGTCTTACCAATGTACATTATGTTTGAAGATACCTTCTCTAAGTGAACACAGAGAAAAGGTCTGTGTCACCGACCCAGTTATCTGCAGAATGAGTTCAATCCTCTTTCAATCTAAACTAACAGCTTTGTCCCAGGAAAGTGCTCTGTCATGTGGACAAAATGCTTCATCAGTAGACATGAAAACATTTGCAGCTCTTCATTTTAAAATAAATCTGCCTCACGAGGAAGAGACCCAAGCACAATGGGTGCTCCAAAAGCCTTTGAAGTACTTAATTAAAATGGCTAATATGGACGTGCCCATGGTCCTCTTGTTTATTTTCCTTTCTGGCTTTGTTTCCTCTGGGTGGGAGCTGAAAGGACAACAGCAGGGCAGGGCAAATCACATGCTATTATTGCATTTGTCCCAGCACATAATTTCACGTGCTTTCAGTGGGAAAGGTCTAGTGTAGTCTTTTCAGCCACACTCCCACTTTTGGAGGGCAGAGTTTGTTGAGGAGACATCTTTCTAAGAGGAGGTTTTCCACTCCAAAGCTTGGTCTGGAAACCCAAACTCTCCCTTCAGAAACCCTCCTGGCCCAAACCTCCCCCTGAAAATAGACCCCACTTCTTTGCAGACAGATAGGGCCTGACTACACACCAAAGTTCTGACTGGATGATTGACTCCAGAAGTTGAATCATGTTGTCCTGCCAGCTAAACAACCAGCAGCTGGGGGCTTGAGCAGTGAGATAATAGGGGAGCAGAGAAAAATGTGGGTTAGGGGAACTGGGGAGAGGCAGAGGATGGAGTGAGGGTCAGAGTCAGCCGCAGAGAAAGGTTCTGTTAGTAATCTTGGAGCAAGTGGTGGTTTGGGGCACCACAGGGGTGGGATGCATTGCGAGGCCCCAGGTAGAGTCACACAAAATGGCATTTGGGCCCAAATATATGATCTTGGTGTAGCAGTAGAACAAACTCCTGGGACATCGGGGACATCATGCCTTTGACCCGAGAACAGGGTCAGGGGAGGAGGAAGGGTTCAAGGGGCTTCTGGAACAAAGATGTAGTTCTGAGACTTGTAATTCTAGGACTAGGATCTGTCCATTGTAAATGCCTGGGCATTTTTGAGTTGACTGAAAAAGGCACAATCCCTCAAAGCAGGCAGGGTTCTCTAGGGCCTTGAATGAGTCCCCTAAAATCTCAGGGGACCTGGGGCAACCATCCCAGCTATCCTTTGGTAATTTGTGTCTGGGGCACAAGCTGGTGCTAGGTAGTTCCAGCCTTCCCTAGATCTCCTAGGAAGCTTTAGAATGGTCCTGAAGAACTCAAACCCTCAAAGAACCCTCTAGTCTCCCCATAGCGACACCATGAACCCATCTCTCCCAGCACGCTCTGCCTCCATTTGCAATTATTCTGGTAGTGTATCCATAGAGTTTTCTTGGTAAAAATGTGGAAGTGGTTTACCAACACCTCCTTCCCCGTGGTAAAATTGAGTCTCCGCCCTCAACTCTCTCCCATGCCACTGCTGCCCAGCACAGGTGAGTTTTGACTTATAGCAGATTGCCTTCCACTCGCTAGCCACTGGCCAAGCTAGGAATGGAATGGGTAGGCCTCTGCTTGACTCTCTCTCCAGTAGTTGAGACTGGTAGAGTACTGGAAACTCTCCAGGTGTGACCCTGAGAGGGGAAAAGAACCCTCACTACCCATGAAATAGGAAATAGACTCACCATTCTGCTGGTTTTCAGTGAAGAGAACCAGGCTACAACTGGTTGTCAGAAAGAGTCCCAATCTGTTGGGTGGCTGGAAAGTAGCCCTTGATTTCCTTCTCTGTTCCTAAAAGAATTCACCTTGGTTAGTCATTACTCTGATTACTAAAAGCAGACTTGTTTCTCAAAGGCACAGCAATGGGGACACAACTATGTGGACAAAAGAAGCGCTTTGAAGACCCAGCAAAGCACAACCTCACACAGTGAGGTTGTAGTTGAGAGTTGCTGGGCGATAACAGTGATGGACAGGCTAGAGGATGGCATTCTCCAACTGGGTGGCTCTTTTGGGGTGAAGGGCACAGACAGGCCTTGATTGAAGGGGGGTGGGGGCAGAATCAATAACAGTGCCAGGCACTGCAAATAACCCCTGTAGCCATGGGGCAATTTCTCAGAATGTGCAGGATGAAGGGGCTGTTGCCTTTTTAGCCACTCCTGCACACTGGATACAGATCACTGCCAGTGATATCATCTTCAAACACATAAGAGAGTAAAATATCCCTCAGTAAAATTAATGCTGGTAAATGAAAGTTAGATTTCCACCAAGAAAACAGAAATCAGAACTCTGGACAGAAAGCTCAAACTCACTCTGGAAATAGCTGCCTCTACTAGTAGGTCCTCATTGACCGATTGATTGATTGATGGTTCTGAGAACAAATAGGAAGACGGTCACTTATAGAACTGTCCTTTCGTTAGAAGATGGCAGGGCTGTTGGGGAAACTATATTCATGGGTGGGAAGTCACGCTGAGACTCTGTTGCACACGGTGCATATTCAAGTACAGTCCTGCCTTTTTACTGGCCCCTTGCCATTCAGAGTAAGCACTGCTTAGACACCAATAGCTAAGAGGGGAAACGTTATGTCTTACCACCACTTAGATTTGTCAAGTCTAAATGACCAAATAAGGAGTTGAGCCAGGCACCAGCTCTCATTAAATATACGAAGGGTTTAGTGATGGGAAATAAAGTCCACTTAGTCTTCACCACAGTGTCACCTAAAATCACTTTCCCAGCACCTTCCACCTGAGCCTATTCTCCTCCTCCTCTTCTTCCTTCACCTCCTTCTCCCCTTCCTCCTCCAATTCCTCCTTCTCATCATCATCAGTATTTATTGAACACCTACTGTTTGCAGAGGCCTCTAGAAGGCACTTGTGAGCCTACAATAAACAGAAAAGACACAATCTCTGGGCCCTTGAGGGGTTTACAATCCACACAGTAAGTGCTCAATAAATACCATTGTTGATGCTGCTGCTGCTGCTGCTAATAATTAAGTGCTTTGGAGAGTGGCTTTGAGATTGAAGTCCCATAATAAAATGATTAACCCTTTTCTGCATGAGAGCTGAGTCCGTGATGTAAAAGTGAAAGATAGCCGAGTGTAAAAAAGCCATTTTTCCAAAATCCAAGTGCTTGAGCTGATTGCCATGAGGAAGTAGTTTCCTGGGATTTTTAGGGCGAGTCTGCACAATGCTATAGTTCCCACCAGAGGGTACTCTAATCTAGCAATCCTGGACCATGGCACAGGAGTAGACTGGTGATTTCCGCCCAGACTTTCGATTCACATCTAGACTCCACCCCCTCAATCAGTCAATCAGTCAGTCAGTGGTGTTTATTGAGCGCTTACTGTGTGCAGAAGCCCTCTATTGAGCGCTTGGGAGAGCACAATATAATAGAGGAAGTGGCTTTTAACTTGAACGAAATAAGTTCAGCTGAATCCAAAGGGTTTTCTATCATAATTCCAGAGTGTGCGGCTTTCATAAATTAAACAAATGTTTGTCTTGCCTAGTCTGAACTGTAAAGTTCTCCACCCAAACTCATTCTTTTAAGTCTCAAAAATTCAGCCATTGTTTCTAAAGGTCCTTTAAAATTAATAGTCAATTTATACTTTGCCCCAGCCATGAAAGTAAATTCCAGCCAAGGGCTCAAAGCCTAGGAGGAATCAAGCAATGAATCTAGTGAGCATCAGGGCATTGACTTAATAATAATTCACACCACATTGCTATATTCTAATTCCTTTTCTTTTTAAGGGATTATGAAAGAACCCTGAGTTTATTTGCTTTAGGCAGAAGTTGTGTTTAGGTTCTAACAACGTTGGAGAGCAATTTACAAGACTGTTTTCCCAGAGATGATGATGATGACAATGAAGATGTCTTCAATTTATATAGCACTTTTATTTTTCCAAAGTGCTTCCACATCATGCATCTCATTTTCCCTCCCTACCCGTGTGAGGTAGGAAGAGGCAGGTATTATCCACCCCCCACCATTTACAGGGTGGAAACCGAGGCACAGAGAAACTAAATGACTATGATCACATGGCCTTGCAGGGATATAGCTAAGACTAGCTAGACTCCCCAGGTCTTCTGACTCTCAGACCTAAGCTTTCTGGTCTACCAGATAGCCCTTTTACATACTAGATTCTTGGTGTTAGGTTTGAAATCATTGGTCCAAAAAAGGTGAAACAGGCTAATGATCTACAGAAATGTCCTTTGTTTTCAAAGATGGTGCCACCGACTATTTACATGGACTTGTTGGGTGGAAAAGATTCAGGTGTAACCGTTTCCCTGCACTATGTACATGAAAAATCTATGTTTGAAACAGTTTAAACCCTTCTGAAGACCCACCTTCTTTCTAACCAATCCCTCACCTTCCTAATCATGCCATCCCCTCAGTTACCTCAGCACTCTGAAAAATACTCATCTGTTTATTTATCCACTTGTTTATACTGTATAGATCTACTCGTATGCTCTTATTTAATTACTGTAGGTTCGTTCATGACTACTCGTCTTCTCCATTAGACTGTGGAATCCTTGAGGGTAGGGATCATATCTAATATTACTGTCTGTTCTCCAAGTGGCTGGTATAGTGCTCAGTCAATCAGTAGTATTTATTGAGAGCCTACTGTGTGCAAAGCACTGTATTAAGCGCTTGGGTGAGTACAATATAATTAATGGACATGACCCCTGCCCTCAAGGATCTGACAATCTAGCAGGAGAGACAGACACTAAAATAAAATATGTGCATAAATGATGGAGATGGGGTGGGGGACAAGGGTGGGTACCCAAGTGTTTGGGTGACATAAGTGCTGAAGTATGAGTGTGCTCTCCCAACAGCTTAGTACATTGCTCTGCACACAGTGAGTGCTCAATAAATACAATCGACTGATTGGTTGAGTTAAGGGGGAATAAGAGGGGGGAGATGAGAGGTCAATTAGGGAAGGCCTCCCCGGAGGGGAGGTGATTTCAAAAGCGCTTTAAACGGAGGGGAGAACAGCGATCCCTCCAGGAGGGAAGGCATGCACAAGCAAGAGATCTGACAGTGAGTAGATGGTCTTGAAAGGCACTAAGGGGAGCAGCTGAGAGAAGAGAGTGGAAAGTAGGAGGGAGAGAGCTGTACAAAATGGATGTTGCTGTTGTTCCTGATACTGACGGGAGCTATACAAAGGGTTCAAAATCATTCTAAAAAGCAATACTTGTCCAGCCACATTTTGTGGTATTAAGTTAATCACCAAACCCTACCAATTTCAGTGGGTTTTTTTCTGCCGAGAATCATTTGTAATGATAATCTTGGCCAAGAGATCAGAACAAATTTATTCTCGGATCTTTCCATTTTTTAGAAACAAGTTGACTGAGATTCAGTGATCACTTAATCCTGACTTTACCTGATAAAAGCACCTTAAGGAAATTCAAAGCAGGGGCCTACCCCACCCTGAATTCATCCTGTACAGACCATTTAACAACGAATAGGCCAAACATTCCCTGCTCTGAAATGCCTGAAATACCTTGAACACAACGATGTTAGTTACAGTCCAGGTCCCCATGTCACCTTTTTGGAAATTCTTTCCAGATGGCTAGAGCCACACTGGTTGAAACATGATTTGGTTGAGAATGAAATGACCTCTACCTAATTCCTTGGAAATTAACTGTAAACTCCTTGCAAGCTGGGCTCATGTCTACCAACTGTATTGGTATTGTACTTTCCCAAGTGCTTAGTACACTGCTCTACACACAGTAAGGGCTCAATAAATACCACTGATTGATTGATTGATTGATTGCTGAGGGAGGAGAGGGCAGTGCCTTTCCCTCCAGGTTCCCAACAGTTGCTGGCGGCTAACAAACGGTCCCCGTGGCTCTGCCACTTGTCAGCTGTGTGACTGTGGGCAAGTCACTTAACTTCTCTGTGCCTCAGTTCCCTCATCTGTAAAATGGGGATTAAGACTGTGAGCCCCATGTGGGACAAACTGATTCCCCTCTGTCTATCCCAGCGCTTAGAACAGTGCTCGGCACATAGTAAGCGCTTAACAAATACCAACATTATTACTCTAGGTCAGACTCCCAGCCTTATTTAACTGGAGCTCCGATAAAACCTAAGAACTTCTAGTCTAAGAGTTTCCGAGTGGGGCAGACGAGATTGAAAACTGGGTCTTTCTTATCCATTAGCATTTCAAAACCAACCTGATTCCCTCAAGCCCTATCCCTCTTGCTCCTCGCCCCCAAGTCCCACCTTTTGTTTCCAGCCTCGCAATGAAAAGTTGGCACCCATATCTATATTTTGAAACTCCACTAGACCCCAGGACTAGAAACAGAGGGTAGGGGGCAAGATTAGTAGGGGTTAGGCAGCTTGGGGTGGGGAGGAGTATACCCAAGGCAAGTTTCCCTAAATTCCTCCAAGAATCACAGGTTTGGGGTGATTATGGTTGGGTTTTCCTTACTAGGTTTGGATAGGGAAAACTGGCCTACAAAACTCAGGGCAAATGTTTCCAAACCACATCGATTTCCAGCCAAGTAGATGGCCTCACTTTAAAAACAGTCAACTTCCTCAGGCCAGAGGCATTTCTGGTTTATGCTAAGCATCCTTCTTGCCCCAGGTGAGGAACATTTGGGTTCTGCAACCTGAAAATAGTATGACTTCTCTCACTGAAGTTTCAGAAGTTGCAATGTGGCCCTGTCCCAGGGGAGTCAAACAGTGAAGCTGTTTTCTGTGCCATCACTCTTCAGGAACATTGAAAACAGTCTCTGCATCATTAAGGAGCTAAGGAGTCCATTGAACGTCGACAGCTGCCTCTGGGAAGGCGCCATTCAATCCCGGGACCCTTACCTTTTCGACTTAATTGGCCTGGGAACAAATGCAGCTTTGATTCAAGGAGGAAATCTTTGCTTGGAGTCTAATGCAGATGAGGCCCAGGAGAATGATGTCTTTATTGGACAGCCTGGCAGGGTCGGCCTTTGCCAGAATTGGTGTTCATGCAAGGGAACCACACAAGTGTTCTCTTATTTTTTCTGATGGAAGCATATGACAATTACAGGGATCTGTATTGTTCTGCAGGGGCAATAATCAAGGTATAGCCGAGATGCAATGAATGCCATGAATTAATGGAAGCGGTCTAGTGGAAACAGCATGGGTCTAGGAGTCAGGAGATTGGGTTGTAGTCCTAACTCTGTCAGGGGCCTGCTGTGTGATCTTGGGCAAGTTATTTAACCTCTCTGAACCTCATCTGTCAAATGGGGATAATAATAGCTGCATTTTCCTCCCTCGGGAGTCAGGGGTCTGAGGCTGGTCCTAACTCTGCCCCTGACCTGCTGTGTGATCTTGGGCAAGCTACTTAACCTCTCTGAACCTCATCTGTAATATGAGGATTATAATAGCTGCCTCTTCCTTCCTCACAGGGATGTTGTGAGGATAAAATGAGATAACTACTGTGAAAATGCTTTGGAATCATAAAAGTGCTGTTTAGATTCAAGGTACTACTGTGACCTCCAAAACATAAACAGAGTCATGTAAATTCATTTCTATGTAATGATGATGGCATTTGTTAAGTGCTTACTATGTGTCAAGCATTGTTATAAGTGCTGGGGTAGATACAACCTAATCAGGTTGGACACAGTCCCTGTCCCACATGGAGCTCACAGTCTTAATCCCCATTTTACAGATGAGGTGACAGAGGCACAAAGAAGCGAAGTGACTTGCCCAAGGTCACAAAGCAGATAAGTGGCAGAGCCGGGATTAGAATCCATGACCTCCGACTCCCGGGCCTGTGCTCTATCTACCACCCCACATTGCTTCTATATGTGAGATGCCCTGGGGAATAATAATGGCGGTGTGTGTTAAACACTTACTATGTACCAAGCACTGTGGTAGATACAAGATGCAATACCCATTCCCTATCCCACATGGAGCGCACAGTGTAGAGGAGAGAGAACGGGTACTGAATCCCCAGTTTACAGATGAAGAAACTGAGGCATAGAGAAGTTAAGTGACTTGCCCAAGGTCACACAGCAGGTAAGTGGCAGAGCTGGGATTAGAACCCAGGTCCTCTGACTCCTAGGCCTGTGCTTTCTCCGCTAGGCCGTGTCACTTTCTTAGGGAAGAAACATGTTCTATAGAAGAAAAAAGTAGCATTAATTGAAATTGCTAAGAGATTGGTTAGAGTGGCACTTGGTACCCTAATATCTTGAAAACCAAGCAGAATCAGAGGGATCCTATCAAAATTCATCACTTTCCCAGAATCTAAGACTAGTCAAAGTGATGTGACTTTTGCTGCCATTAGGCCATGTTTTCTGTAAAAGTTTAACAGATACACAAATAAGGGTGCCATTCTTTCTGATAAGGCGGAGGTCCCATCAGTACTTCCTTTGTATTTATTAGTAGAAGCCATCCTTATACACTTCTGAATTAGGAAAAAAAAAAGACTAGCCCAGATAAGATTCAGTTATTGGTTATTTTCTCACAGATAATTCTCTCAAGGAAATTGGAAGAGTGTGTGTGTATGGGTGGCGGAGGGAGTGTGGTGGTGGTGTTGGGGGGTGGGCAGGGATGTGGGGGGTTAGTGAACAAAGTGGACGATACCCATGTTGGTCCAAATAAGCATACCGGAATCCTCCATTGATAGTCATATAGGTGATGAATTTGACATTAGCTAGTAGAACACTCAACTATGAAATAGTTAACCAAAGTCATTCAAATCATCTTTTCCCTTATTTCGGCTCCCTGCGATGCCCAAAAATGCTATCTTTAAAGATACCGATGAAGATGAAGCAGAAAAGTTCACGTTTCTCTTGAACTTCTCTTGAACTTTCTGGCTAAACAGTTGGCTGAGTATTATTAAAAGTATTTCTGTATTTTCAAAGTCTCAAATCATCTTTCATTTAAAACAAGGGAGAACCCAGGACACTTTCCAGAACAAAGTGCAGGGAGCAGCATGGCCTAGTGGAAAGAGCACAGGCCTGGGAGTCAGAAGACCTGGGGTCTCATCCAGCTAGGCCACTTGCCTGCGGTGTGACATTGGATAAGTCATTTCACTTCTCTGTGACTCAGTTTCCTCATCTCTAGAGTGGGGATTCAATACCTCTTCTCCGTCTCCCTCAGACTGTGAGCCCCATGTAAGATAGGGACTTTGTCCAGCCTGTTATAATAATAATAATGATGATGATGGTATTTGTTAAGCGCTTACTATGTGCCAAGCACTGTTCTAAGTGCTGGGGTAGATACAAGGTAATCAGGTTGCCCCACATGGGACTCACAGTCTTCATCCCCATTTTACAGATGAGGGAACTGAGGCACAGAGAAGTTAAGTGACTTGCCCAAAGTCACACAGTTGATAAATGGCAGAGCCGGGATTAGAACCCTTGCCCTCAGACACACAAGCTCGTGCTCTTTCCATTGAGCCACGCTGCTTCTCCCCATCTACCCCACTGCTTAGTACAGTGCTTGGCACAGAGTAAGAGCTTAACAAATACCACAATTATTATTATTCAAAATGGGAACATCCACCCCTCCAGAAAATTTTTCAGAAACATGGTGGTTTTCTTCCTCTTCCCCAATATCACACTGAAATTTCAGTTGCTCCAGGGCACGTGGCATACTTTCCTGACTAACTGTGTGTTGTTACTCAATTTCCTTTAAAAATTAGGCTCAACAAATGTTTTGCTCTGCTAGCAAATCAACTATGAACTCTTGCACAATCCAAAATTTGTGTTCATAATTTCCTAGTTAATTCTTAGCAGGGCTTCTGTCATACTTCACAAAACACAGTTAATAGCTGGGTGATAACTTTTTCTATTTCTGACAAAGTGTGAATCTCCTAATGATGTGCAATTTTGTTCAAAGACTTTAAGGGAACATAAATTATGAATAACTTCTGAGCTGGAAAACTTGAAAATTAATATTGTTATCATACTGCTGTTGTTTTATTTTTCCCTGGTGTTCTGCTTGGCTGAATAAAAAAGGATACTTACTTTTCAGTCACTTTACTGAATAACTTTGCGTTCAGTTCTAAAGGAAATAGGCTTTGTCAAGGTTGGGTGTTACATTATAACTTCATTCTCAGATTAAACCTCCACACAAAGTCCAACCCAGATTCCCAGGGTTGGGGGTTGTGAGAGGGGGAGGAGAGGAGGAGGAAGAAACATTCAGAAGTAAGGGAATATCTTTTGGGGCTGTGCCATCAGCCGTGAAGGATTCTGACCAAAGAACCACCTAGGGCAGGGTGGCCCTAGTGGAAAGAGCCTGGGCCTGGGAGTCAGAGGACCTGGGCTCTGATCCCAGATTCCCAACTTGCCCTCTGTGTGACCTTAGGCAAGTCACTTCACTTCTCTGTGCCTCATCTACCTCATCTGCAAAATGGGGATTCAAAACCTGTCCTCCCTCCTACTTAGACTGTGAGCCCCATGTGGAACAGGGACTGCCTTTGACCTGATGATCTTGTATCTAACCAATCATTTAGAACAGTGCTTGACACATAGTAAGCACTTAACAAATACCATAAAAAAAAAGTAGGGCATTTTGTGTGGTGGGCAGGCTCAGTAGAAATCCTGAAAATACCTGGCTAATGTGGATGGCGAAGATCTCAGCAGCTACCGAAGTGGCTACCCTGGCGAGTGCTTGCTGATCTATGGAGCTAAGGTATGGTATTGGGACTATGCTGTGGCCACTTTGGTCATAAAATTACTGGAGCATTCTGCGATGAGCTGCACTCCTGACCACCTACTCACATGTTGAGCCCACTGCCCCAGTGGAAACATGACTGGCTGGGGTAAAAGAGTGCGAGCAGTGGAGCAGTGTTGTATAATTCTATTTCATAGAATAGTAGTAGAGTAAGTAACAGTACTTACTAAGCGCTTACTGAGTGCTAGGAGAGACTAAACAGATAGGTATTCTCTGCACTCAGTGAGCATTCCAAAATACCATTGATTGATTGATTAATTGCACAAACCACTAGCCCTATAATCAATTTCTTGAGGTGGGTTCACAGTTCTGAAGTCTTTGGGACTGGACCAAGGCTCATACTGGAAGCTTTCGAATGGGAGATTCCACTGCCAATCACCACGGTCATCATCATCAAATTAAACATTGATGCTCTATCTATAGCATAGTTCCTATCTGTAATTTGTCTGTCTCCCCCACCAGCTCAGAAGCTTCTTGAGAGCAGGGATCACATAATACTAATTCTATTGTACTCTCCCAAGTACTAAATACTGTTCTCTGCTCACACTCAGTAAATGCAGTTGATTAACTGAATGACTGCTCTCTATCACCTTGTCCCTCAACATTTACTGTGTCTCGTCTCAAAAATCTCAAGTTTGTACCATGTATTCCTATATGCTTATTCTTTTTTTAAATCTGGTTCTCTTTTTCTCTAATATTTCACTTTACCCCCTCTTTGACCAGCCCTTTCTCAGAGGCTAGTGAATTGCTTAGAAACACCAGACTATGCAACTTTATCAAATTTACCTGTAAATTTCAAAGTCTCTCGGTGTGTACTATATTCTTAGTTAGAATAACAAACTAAAATTGAATTCTAGGGCACATGGCATATACCTGAGGGCTAATGCTCTTATCTTTTATATAGAATTTTGGTCCATG
Organism: Ornithorhynchus anatinus; assembly: GCF_004115215.2. Taxonomy (NCBI): domain Eukaryota; kingdom Metazoa; phylum Chordata; class Mammalia; order Monotremata; family Ornithorhynchidae; genus Ornithorhynchus; species Ornithorhynchus anatinus. The sequence goes on from NC_041749.1 coordinate 106,023,261, forward strand.
TGCCCTCAAAACCCAGGTTCATTTACTGAGCTTGAATTTCCCTGGCTGTACTCTCATCTTGCACCTGTGTAATCCCCAATTCAACAGCAGATGAACAGGGAGTGAACCGTTACTTCATAGCATTAGGTGATAGGCTAGCATTTCAGTGAGTGATACTGCAGCTTGACAGGTGAGAGATGGGCTACCCTGAGGAATAATTCATGAGCTCTAGCTCCAGGTTGCATTTGCTTTCTAAAGCCTGAACATCTGGCAGGGGTGGGTGAAATTGAAAGGTTTCTCCAAGAGGAAAAAGCAGATCACTGCAAGGATCAAGATTTGGGGAGTAAAAGACTCTTCCAAACCCAAAAACACACATCTAAACAACTGGAACCTAACCAACTGAATCAGGTATTCTAATATAAGAATGCTATGCCTTTGCAGGCTGAAGGAAACTTGTGAAAACTGGATCCCTAACAAGGCTTTGGGACAACAGAAGCTAGGAGTTTCTGGAAGGCAAAACCTATGTAAGACTGACACCCTTTATATAGAATGGTAGACACTAGGGGCATTATTAATTTTGAGGTAAAACTCCATCCACATGAATAAATATCCAATTCAAGTAGACAAGACTTTCTTTCAAAAAGGTCCTAGGGGGCAATGGGAGCTATTATCCTGGCTGGGTTTCCAGCTGTGGCTGAAGCTATGTGGGCTGGACTCCCAGCTTCACTAACCCCAAGTCTTTGAGAAGATCAGTCAATCACAATAAATTGTATTAATCGAGTGCTTACTGTGTGGAGAGCAGTGGACTAAGCCCTTGAGAGAGTACAGTATGATAGAGTTGGTAGACATAATCCCTACCCTCAAAGAGCTGACAGTCTAGTGGGATTGGCCAAGCTGGGCTGGAGAGATACCAAATTGGGTCTTTCTGACCCATTAGCTCTTCAAAGCTTATCTATACCAGCTCCATCCTGATTGCTCCTCCACTGAAAGTGCCATCCCATCACCATCCCTGCCCCTCCTCACAGTCAAAAGTTTGCCCTTAGGTCCCCAAGTCAATCAATCAATTAACCAATCGAATTTGCTGAGCGCTTACTGTGTGTAGAGCACTGTATTAAACGCTTGGGAGAATGCAACATGACAATATAACAGACACATTCCCTACCCACAACAAGCTTACAGTCTGGGGTGGGATGGGGGGACTGGACATTAATAGAAATAAATTATGGTTATGGACCTAAGTGCTGTGGGACTGGGATGGGGGTTGAATAAAAGGAGCAAGTCAGGGAGACACAGAAGAGAGAGGAAGAAAAGGCAATGAGGGCTTAGTCAGGGAAGGCTTCTTGGAGGAGATGAGCCTTCAATAAGTCTTTGAAGGTGGGGAGAATAATTGTGTGTTGAATATGAAGGAGAGCGTTCCAGGCCAGAGGCAGGATGTGGGTGAGAGTTTGGCAGTGAGATAGACAAGATTGCGGTATAGTGAGAAGGTTAGCATTAGAAGAGCAAAGTGTGCGGGTTGGGTTGTAGAAGGAGAGTAGCGAGGTGAGGTAAGAGGGGGCATGGTGATTGAGTGCTTTAAAGCCGATGGTAAGGAGTTTCTGTTGGATGTGGAGGTGGATGGGCAACCACTGGAGGTACTTGAGAAGAGGGGAAACATGGCTTGAATGTTTTGGTAGAAAAATTATCTGGGCAGCAGAGTGAAGTATGGACTGGAATGGGGAGAGACGGAAGGCAAGGAGGTCAGCGAAGAGGCTGTTACAGTAATCAAGGCGGGATAGGATAAGTGCTTGGATTAATGTGGTAGTAGTTTGGATGGCGAGGAAAAGGTGGATTTTAGCGATGTTGTGAAGGTTGAACCGGCAGGATTTAGTGATAGACTGTCAGTACTACACTGCACGTTAATGATGTCGCTAATGTCTAGAGTCCTATATGTTGATTGCCAGTTTCAAGAGTCATTAGGACACTCTCCTGAACCAGAATTCCCAAAGTCCCATGCTTCGCACACAGTGGGCCCTCAATAAATACCACTGATGATGATGATGATGATGGTGGTGGTGTGTGTTAAGCGCTTACTATGTGCTAAGCACTGTTCTCAGCACTGGGGTAGATACAAGGAAATCAGGTTGTCCCACGTGGGGCTCACAGTTTTCACCCCCATTTTACAGATGAGGGAACTGAGGCACAGAGAAGTTAAGTGACTTGCCCAAAGTCACACAGCTGCTAAGTGGCGGAGCTGGGATTAGAACCCATGACCTGTGACTCTCAAGACCGTGCTCTTTCCACTAAGCCATGCTGCTAGCCCTTGAACCCCCTGCAAAGTCGCAAAATGATAATGGGAGAGGGTAATAAGATCTAATCCACAGAAGGAGGCAAAAAGGCATATTACACTTCATTTCTGAAGAGATTTACTGCCCAGTGGAAGTGACTGAACTGCTTTAACCTCGAAAACAAAACTGCGTCCTGATAATGTGCTTCCCAACCCAGTTCTGTGGAGGAAAGAGGAAAGAGGAAAGGAAAACAGTGTTTATTTCTTGGCCCTCAGAGAAGGACTTGCAAAGGCGGTTGTTTGTCTAAATAAATGTTCATTCTTGAGTGTGGAATGCAAACTATGCTGCAGGGCTGGAAACAAGTTATTTTATGAAGTGAAGGCCAGTGTAAGGGACAGGCAGAAGGGATGAGGGAGGAGAGTACCATTCTTTTTTATCAGCTCAGGGAGTTGCTTGTGCATTTTTGACATTTTCTGTGACATTTCTGTAAATCCTGTAGATTTTACTACAACGGAAAGAAAAAATGCCCCCCTCCCAGGACATGAATAGCACTAGGTTAGGAAATAGTATATAGACCCCGTGGGTGAGCAATGACTGCTGGCGTACAACAACCTGGTTTAGAATTGGCTTTGGACATCTTCCTCAACGTTCAGCAGTCTAAGAGGAAGGAAGAACATCCCCATTTCACAGATGATGAAACTACGGCACAGAGGAATGAAGTGACTTGAGCAAGATCACACAGCAGTTAAGAAGAAGAGCCAAGATTAGAACCCAGGTCCTCTGACTCCCAGGCCCAGGCTCTTTCCACTAGGTTAGGTGCTTTCCCTGCAACCTGGGTTCTAATCCCGGCTCCATCACTTGCTGCTGTGTGAGCTCTTTTTTTTTTTCATGGTATTTGTTAAGCGCTTACTATACGTCACATATTGTTCTGAGCACTGGGGTAGATATCAGTTAATCAGGTCAGACACAGTCCCCATCCCACATGGGGTTCGCAGTCTAAATAGGAGAGAGAGCAGGTATTGAATCCCCATTTGGCAGTTGAGGAAACTGAGGCACAGAGAAGTTAATTAAGTGACTTGCCCAAGGTCACACAGCAGGTTCTTGGTAGAGCCGGGATTAGAAACCAGGTCCTTTGGCTCCCAAGCCTGTGCTTTATCCACTAGGCCACACAGCAGCTTGCTTAACCTTGGATGAGTCCCAACTCCTCCATGCCTCAGTGAAAATTCTCCCTCCCAATAGCACTTACAGATCCTCGGGCACAAAATTCAGCTCAGTAAAGTAGTTTCTGGAGTTTGTGAAGTCTCTGGGGTCAGAAACACAACAGATTCAATTTGGGTTGAGATTCTAGATTTAGAAAATGTCTACTGTTCAAACCCCCAGGGTAATTTTGAAAAGTTGGAAGGAAAATCACTACATAAAAATCGATTGCCAGCAATTGGACCTAACCCCTCCTTTCAACCAGTGCCCTGTGGCTGGTTCTTATAAAAAATATTCTTTGAATCCCACTCGGCAAGTTATAGAACATGACTCTGCCAAAGGTAGTTCATGTTCCCTCCAAAGCGTACGGAGGGTTTGATTCTGAAATGAATGCTTATTTCAGAAAAGATTCGGGGATGGGCTCGGTGTGGCTGAAGATGAAGAAAAGAGACTCTGCCATCAAGGACAAAATGCTGGTCTTGTTGTGGAGCTGCAGTTTGTACGTCAGTTTGAAGTAGCCATTCATTTAAAAAAGGAAAGAAACAGATGTCTCCTCTGATTCCACTGCCGCTGAGGAGAAGAAATTGGAAAATGAATCGAGAAGGAAAAATGTCAAGGAGGAAGGAAGCAGCAGAGAGCCAAATCTTCTCCAAACTGAGGTGCTGCACTACTAAAATCATTTTAGGTTATATGTTGCTGGAAATATCCAGGCTGAGGGAGGAAGAAAAACGGTGATGGTTTGAAGGATAAAAAGAAGTTCATTTTCTTTGATGCTGGTTTCTAGGTCAAGAGCCCTATCTGGACACAGAAATCTGTAATGTATTCAGGTGCTAAACTCTCCCCTTAGCCATTGTTGGATTGGAGACTGCTTTCTGCCGGTGGTTAAGCAAGACAACAGCCGTTGGATTTGTATGTTTATTCAGTGAAAGAGCTATTCACTACCACATAAAACAGAAATGCCATTGGTGGGTCAGACCCTTGGTCCATCCAGCCCAAGACTTTGGTTCCAAAATTGGCACCAAAACACTTGAAACCACTTTTAAGTTTCTCCCTTCTTGAGCACCCAATCCTCATGGTTATGGATGAACCACCTAACACCCTTAACCTTCCATTCCCTTGGCAACTTATTATGGACTCTGAATTTAACCTAACCTCTCTTGATCCTGCTGACATTTTCAGCATTCAAGCTGTTTGCAATATTCTAAATGCCCAAAGAGAGAAACCTAATAAAAGTGAACAAAGCCATCTACCCTTGTACTTTGAATGCTTAAAAGAGGAAAGGATAATCATTCGATGTGGGTTTTGGGTTTTTTTGAGTGTTCTTTTCCCTTTTAAGGAAAATTACAGAAAGACCAATACAATTGCAATACTTGTGACTCATTCCTGCCTTCAACATCCTCTGGCCTTACCAGGGAAACCTTTTTCTAATGCTTACCTGGTTTGGGTGGTCTCATACAAGGTCTCTCTTTCCCTGCCAAAGGACGGGTAGTTGAAGAAGATCCAACTGGAAACTAGCTGTGTTGGACTGACTTTGCTTGCGACTGGCTCTCCCATTTTGTTTTATTTGAGTATTTGTTCAGCACTTCCTAGGTGCCAAACACTGTAGTAGATACAAGATAATCCAGTCAAACACAGTTAACCCTCTGTCCCACGTGGGGCACCCCCTCTGAGCAGGGGGGAGAACAGATATTGAATCCGCATTTTACAGATGAAGGCAGGAAACTACGGTTCAGAGAAGTGAAGTGACTTGCCCGAGGTCTCACAGCAGACAAGTGGCCGAGCCAGGATTAGAATCCAGGTCCTATAGCTTCCAGGTCTGTGCTCTCTACACTTGGTCACACTGCTTCTGATTGCTCACAGGGGTGTTATCACAAAAGAAATGTTTCCTTCGCACACCAGCTCTGCCATTAGGAGGGAGTCCGCTTAAAACTTTCCAGTTTGTAAAATGGGATGTTTGAGACACTTGCTATAATAATGAATTTGAGCAGCAGGCTATTGAGTGGTAGCAGAGTATTAAACACTGCATACATCACAGACAAAAACATCGCCTCTGCCTGATGGTCTTAAAATTGAATTAAGGCAAACGGAAAAGTAAACACAGGAACACCAGGGGAAGACACACGAATCCCATTTGTAAAAGGTAATTGGCAGCTGGTTGTATTCTCTTCCTTTCTTCTTTTCGATCCTATCTCCAGCCCCTTTATTCTAAGAAGGCCACCTTCCAGGGAGTTGTCAATTAGAGAAGCGGGGAATCGGGGAATCATAAACTTAAGAAGCCTCCAGACCATCCAACTCACTCCCAGCCTCCTAGGTCTACCCCCACACCATTTCTGAATGGCAAGAGGCTGTCGTATTCTTACTAATCTTGGGGGAAGATTTCATAACGGTTCTAGAGGGCCACACCAGAGTTTTATCTCCTTATTCCAGGCAGCTCGTCCTTATTATCTACCCTGAGGCTTTGTACAAGGTTAAACTCAGGGGGCGGGAAGGAGGGTGGAAAGGCTGAATAGAGGCCAAATATCACTGAGCAATATAACTTGAAGCAGGGGGGAGTGTGTATACGTAGGGGACAGGGGCACAACAGACAGGAAGTCAGTGGAACAATCAGAATGGCATAGTGAAGAGAGCACAGGCCTGGGACTCAGAAGGTCATGGGTTCTAATACCGGTGCTGCCACTTTTCTGCTGTGTGACCTTAGGCAAGACACTTCACTTCTCTGTGTCTCGGTTACCTCATCTGCAAAATGGGGATTGAGACTATGACCCCCACGTGGGACAGGGACTGTGTCCAACCCAATTTGCTTGTACTTAGTACAGTGCCTGGCACAGAGTAAGCACTTAATAAATACCACAATTCTTAATCAGAAGCCATGCCCCTAGATAGGAGTGAGAGCCCATTGTTGGGCAGGGATTGTCTCTATCTGTGGCCGAATTGTACATTCCAAGTGCTTAGTGCTCTGCACACAGTAAGTGCTCAACAAATATAATTGAATGAATAATGGGGCAGAGAGCAGAGGGCTGGAGAGAGAGGCAGGGAGTGTCAGGAGAGGATAAAAGAAGCGATGAAGATGATTCATCGGTGTCTTCCATGTGAAGGCCTCAAACTGCTCCACGGTTTTTCAGGAATTCTTAGTTTTTCAGTTTTTCAGGCAAAATTCAGTGTGTGAAAATAGAGAAAGAAAAGTAAGTCCTGGGACCACACAGCGAGCACGGATGGCCGAGCCAGGAACACAACCCGCCTCTGCTGACACCCAGTCCCATGCTGTAACCACATTCCCTAATTATAATGGGAACTTTCATTCTATTTGAGTCAATGGAAAGTCCTCAGGAGTATCTCTGCTTCTAGGCATGAATAAATCATCCAAGCGCATGAATTATTCAGTGATAATCCACCCAGCACGTGGCATATTCAGACTGAAAAGAGCCAGTATGCCTAACCTAACCCTGCTGTTTAGTTCCTTAATCGCTTTTAAAATTGTGATGACAGGCCAGGACGATTGAATTCTACAGAGACTAGATGCCACAGGGAGAGACCGTATATGAAGAACCAAATGGATGGCTGAAGGGATAAAATCAACTTTCTATCCATTGGAAGAAAGTCCTTGCAAATGCTGAAGTTCCTGCAAGTAGCACCAAATCACCCAAACGGAAAGTATGGCAAAGCCAGTTTCAAGTATTTTGCTGGAGAGAAAGTAGCCTGGAAAAAGTCAGGGCTGTACGTTAGGGACCGGCTGGACTGGCCTATCAGAATATGGAAAATAACCAGCAGGCCCAGGTTCTTACTCGGCATCAAGCCCTAGCAATGCCAATCTGATTCTCATTTCGGCTCTCAGCTCCCAGGCAGGCAGAAAAGGTCTCTCCTCCAGGGCATGCTTTGCTTGGGACCGAAATTTTGAAGGGCAAATAGAAATTCAGAACATCTGGTAGTTTTTTGGGTAAAACAAGAGCGGATTCACACTCACATGGAAGTTTGGTTGGATTTTCTAGGGTTCCCTAGTGGCAATAGGGGACCCTGAGAGAGAAAACAAGAAAATACTGCAAAGTGCTCAAGGTGAAGTACTCTGGGTTGTGGGGGGTCATGGGGGTGTGTGTGCTTTTTGAGGCAAAATAAATTGATTTGACAGATTCCTTCTGAAACTTGGCTAGGTACATCTTCTCTCTAGGGAATCTAGGTGTCTGCACAGTTTTTAGTGTTGAATAAGGTGGATAAAAGAGAGGCAGGGAGAGTATGGCGTTGTGAGATCCTTGTTCCAAACTCCCAGGCAAAGTGAAGTAATTGTTTCTAATCCAGTGTTTGGTTTAGGTCCTGGAGATAGCCAGGACTCTGGGATGCCTCTTGGAAGGGCACAGTCTGATTAGAGGCTGAAGGAAAACAACAACAACAGTGCAAATGGAACCCATGCAAGAAAAAGAAATGAATCCAAAGGTTGATGTGTGAAGCGTATGGACATAAAGGAAACTCAGTGAAGCTGGTGATCTGACCTACAGTCGTTTAACTTCTGGACTGACTGACAGAAGGAAGACTCCAGGTTCCCTAAGGAAACTGGTGCTCTCTGAGGACAGGAACGCTAAAGTCTCCAGGTTTGGGTTTTTCTTGCTTGGTCATATCTGCACATTGTAAAGGTAAAGATGGGGCCACACAAAAGTAAGCTGTAACTCACATACATTTGGCTTCAACATTTTTGAGTAGTGGATAAAGAAAAAGAATACCTAGAGATGATATTTTATTAGTGTGGCTCGGTGGAAAGAGCCTGGGCTTGGGAGTCAGAGGTCATGGGTTCGAAACACAGCTCTGCCACTTGTCTGCTGTGTGACCGTGGGCAAGTCACTTAACTTCTCTGGGCCTCAGTTCCCTCCTCTGTAAAATGGGGATTAAGACCGTGGGACAAGCTGATTACCCTATATCTCCCCCAGCGCTTAGAACAGTGCTCTGCACATAGTAAGCACTTAAGAAATACCAACATTATTATTATTATTATTTAGTATTTATTTCTGTTCTTTCTCCTCTCTTCATTTCCTCCTCCTCCTCGTCCTCTTTCCCTCCCTCACCTCCTCAGTCACATACCTATTTATCCTGCATTCCAGCACCTCTCCCCCGCCTCCCCACAAAGGATACTGCTCTTCATTAAACCAAACTGACAACCTTGGAAGAGTTTGAGCAGACAACATATCAACCTCTCCCCCGCCCCACAGAGACTTGGTTGCTAGATGGAAGAACAAAATTCTCCAGCACAGGAAATGAGTCAGCAGAGAAGAGTAATAAGGGCAGGAAAGTTCTGAAATAATAGACAGGGGTAATGCTCCTCAAGCCAATTTACAAGCCACCAGCCCCCAATATCTGACTTTTCAGCATTTAACTACATTCTAGAAATTTCCTTTCTATTTTTACACGCATTTCCCAACCCTGGGCCCAGTCACCATTGTTTCTTTACTATCTTGAAGTTGTGTATTTCCCAAAGCACTTTCACATCAATTATGTGAAATCATTTTATGTGCATAATATCCCTGGCAAGTAGAGAGGGGTGGATATTATTAATCTCTTTTTTTCAGAAGAGACTCAAAATGGTTATGTGAGTCGGCTGAGGTCACACAGCAGGCCGGGGGCAAAGTTGGGACTAAAACCCAGATCTCTTGCCTCGTGATCCTGTTTGACCACATGGCCCAGAGGGTAAAAAATACTAAAAAGGAAGCTCCTAAATGGCATGGATGCTTGCTAACCTTGTTTTTTACCTCATGAAAGGTGGCTTGGTAATGAGTGGCAATTCAACAAAGGTGAGGAAGACGGCAGGAAACTTAAGATTAAAACTCACAATTAACTATGACAGTGCTTCCATGCAGTAAACTGGGAAATCACGGGAGTTCCCACAATTGGCAACAGCTAGCTGGCTAGGGGTTTTAACCGTAGTTCCCCCACCCCTTTAGTCTGTCATTCGATCCATCAGTGGTATTTACTGAGTGCTTACTGTGTGCAGAACACTGTACTAGAGACATGTTCCCTGTCCTCAAGAGGCTTACAGTCTGGTGGGGGGGAGACAAACGTTAAAATAAATTACAGCCAAGGGGAATGGCAGAGTATAAGGATATGAACGTAAGTGCTATGAAGCTGGGGGTGGGGCGAGAAACAAAGCGCCTAAGAGGTGCAGATCCAAGTGCAGAGACAGCAGAGAAGGGAGGGCGAATGGGGTGGGGAAATGAGGGGTTAATCAAGGAAGGCCTCTTGGAGGAGATGTCATTCTTAGGAAGGTTCTGCAGGTGGGGAGAAGTGAACTGAGGGAGGTAATGGGAAGGGAATCTTAGGCCACAGAGGATGAGGGCAAGGGGTCGGCGACAAGACAGATGAGCTCAAAGTACAGTGAGCAGGACTCTGAAGACTGTTTGGAGACCCCCCAGGTGGGCCAGCAGGGTGACGGCTGGGGCAAAAGGCAGAAGAGGTCAAAATGTTCTCTGTCTCTCAGGCAGCTGTTCAGACATTGGTGTTTCTGGGGCAGTTTCAGAAGCAGGGAGCAGGAACACAGGTACAGGCCTACCTTAATGTTTGTTTTGTCTCCACGACTTCTGATCTGCCCATGTTTGTACAAAGCTGCTTCAAGTAGAAATCAATTCAAAATGACATTTTCAAAGGAAAATTTCTCCCCGCAAGACTCACTTGCCTCATGGGACTTTATTCACTCTGGGTTTGGTATCATACTAGGTACTGAGTAGCAAACTAGAAGGACCCACTAAAAACAGTGTGCTTTTTAGAGAATTCACTGGAATCTTTTCAAATTTCACACACTCGGTATCCTAGTTGAGCTTTGTTTTAATCCATCATTCCCTAGCTTAGGAATTTAGAAGAAAAAAATGTCCAAGAATAGCAAATGCAGCATATTTGTAGGGCTGAGAAGGCTTTTGCTTTCTTTAGTTATCTTTTTTGCTCTCTCCTGGCTTCCCATTGAATAAGAATTTCCAAAAATGTGAGGCGAGCACAGATGAGCCTGCATTACAAACCATGAGTTGAGACTACTGTTGTGATGAAAAGAGTCACGTTGATTGCAATTTAATTCCTAGAGGAAAACAATATTACAATCTTTATAAGCAGAAATAAAATTAGAAAATACATTTGCAAGAACTGGATCCTGTTATTTTAAGGACAAACAATATTACTTTGCCGCTGTTGTGCACAATACCCGGAAACAACATTTGAAATACCAAAACCCAAGAACACTATCTCGGAGATAATAGGAATTTTTCTTTTTTATTTAGACTTATTTTATCTTGAGTAGAGAGTGAAGCTGCCAAGCAAACAAGGATATGGAGGATGCTAATCAAGAGAAAAATTCAAAGGCTTCTATTAGCCTAATTATAATGAATCCTCAATATGCTGACACATGTGAAAAGCAGTGAGTTTGAAAAACATTAATTATTTTGTAAAGGACTTAGAGCTGCAAAGGGAAGTTTGAATATGTTGAAATGTAGGGACACAGAAAGGGTTGAAGAAGGGGGAAAAAAAAAGAAAAAAGAACCATCTGTGTTGCAGGAAGGTCCTTGAGCTGGGCCAGCAGTCAGACCCAGGAGACCCAGGGGGCCGGGCGGAGTGTTATGACCCAGGCAGACAGAGTTCCCTGCTGAATTGTGAGAAAGAAGCTGAATCATTGCTCAATTTGGGCCAGTTTGGGTATCTGGAGATGGAATATGAGATGATTCCTTCCTTGCAGAGACATTTCTGAGAAATTGATTTTCTGTCAGATGCTTCTACTCTCTGAGTCTAAGAGATGAGTTTCTATGTCTAGTTACTGTATGCTATCTGGAACAGAACTAACACAACATTTAATGGGTGTCTTCTGCCACAGAACCTGACAGGCTAAAAAGAGTAAAAGAAAGCAAACCTTTGAAGAACTTTTGTTAATTCACTGAGCCACAGATCTCTCTGTGCATCCAGAATGAATAAATTAATAGTCTACTCCCCAGGGACTATGTATTTTACACTGAGGCCCTTTTTTAAATCAAACAGTGGTATTTACTGCGTGTTTACTGTGTACTGAGCATTGCACTAAGCACTTGGGAGAGAGTACAGCTCAAAAGAGTTGGTAGACAAATTCCCTGTCCACAAGGAGCTTACCAATCTTACAGAGGGAGACAGACGTTAAAATAAACTACAGATAAGGAAAAGAGCAGAGTTCACTCCGCTGCCCAGATTATCTTTCTACAGAAACGTTCAGGGCATGTCACCCCTCTCCTCAAAAATCTCCAGTGGTTACCTATCAACCTCCATATCAAACAAAAACTCCTCACTATTGGCTACAAAGCTCTCCATCACCTTGCCCCTTCTTACCTCACCTCCCTTCTCTCCTTCTACACACTCCACTCCTCCGGTACTAACATTCTCACTGGGCCTCGATCTCACCTGTCTCACCGCCGACCCCTGGCCCACGTCCTACCTCTGGCCTGGAACGCCCTCCCTCCTCAAATCTGCCAAACAATCGCCCCCTCCTTCAAAGCCCTACTGAAGGCACCTCCCCCAAGAGGCCTTCCCAGACTAAGCCCCCTTTTCCTCAGACCCCCCTCCCTTCTGCATCACCTCGACTTGCTCCCTTTGCTCTTCCCCCCACAGCACGTATGTATATATGTTTATATCTATAATTCTATTTATTTATACTGATGCCTGTTTACTTGTTTTGATGTCTGTCTCTCCCTTCTAGACTGTAAGTCCATTGTGGGCAGGGCTTGTCTCTCTTTATTGCTGTATTGTACTTTCCAAGCACTTAGTACAGTGCTTTGCACATAGTAAGCGCTTCATAAATATGCTTGAATGGAATGAATTAATGAATGGACGTAAGTGCTGTAGGGCTAGAGGTGGGAAGACTATCAAACTGCTTGAGGGGCATGGATCCAACTGCATAGATGATGCAGAGGGTGAGGAAATGGGGGGTTAGTCAGGGGAGACCTCTTGGAAGAGATAGGATTTTAGTAGGGGTTTTATTTTTTACCAGACCCTCTAAAAGTTGTAACCTTGATAACAGAGATGTCGAAAGTAATATAGGCAACATCTGGTTCTACCTGAAAATGAAAACATTGCTATGAAAGATTAATAGAAAACCTGAGGAGGCTTGAGAGAACTGAAAGCTTTTTTGTTTTCCTTCATTATTCTATTTGCCTTACAAATCACAACCCGGCTGCATGGAAATGGGATAAGGGAAAAGGACACTTTCTTTCCTGTTTTTGTCTATGATGTATGGGGGTTGCCAAAAGTTAGGAAGCGGTGGTCCTGTAAACAGATGCTATTTGTCTATTTATTATTTATTTGCTCTTTGTCGGATATGGAGGGTGAGGTGACTGTCAAGTGCTTAAAGGGTACAGATCCAAGATTCTCTCCCTTTTGTTTCATCTGTGCATTTGGATCTGTACCCTCAGTCCTACAGCACTTGTGCCCATATCTATAATTTATTTTAACATCTGTCTCCCCTTCTAGACTATAAGCTCCTTGTGGCCAGGAAACGTGTCTACCAACTCTGTTGTATTGTGCTCTTCCAAGTGCTTAGAACAGTGTTCTGCACACAGTAAGTTCTCAATAAATACCATTGGTTGTTGATTGATTGGCATGAGAATGAAATGATTTGTCTTGCATCATCAGACAAAATTGTGCCCATTGTCAGTAAGCACAGGTATAGACATCCTAGAGAGTTAGCTGGGGCTCAGTTCCTAGGCTGCAGATATGAAGCTAAATCAATCGATGGTATTTATTGAGTACTTATTGTGTATTGTGTAATGAGCAATAATAATAATTACTATGGTACTTAATAATAATAATGTTGGTATTTGTTAAGTGCTTACTATGTGCCGAGCACTGTTCTAAGCGCTGGGGTAGACATAGGGGAATCAGGTTGTCCCACGTGGGGCTCACAGTCTTAATTCCCATTTTACAGATGAGGGAACTGAGGCACAGAGAAGTTAAGTGACTTGCCCACAGTCACACAGCCGACAAGTGGCAGAGCTGGGATTCGAACTCATGAGCCCTGACTCCAAAGCCCGTGCTCTTTCCACTGAGCCACGCTGCTTCTTACTATGTGCCAGGCACTGTTCTAAGTGCTGAGGTAGGTACAAGTTAATCAGGTTGGATACAGTCCCTGTCCCACATGGGGCTCACTCTTAATCCTTATTTTCCAGATGAGGTAACTGAGGCACAGAGAAGTGAAGTGACTTGACCAAGGTCACACAGTAGACAAGTGGCAGAGCCGGAATCAGAACCCAGATCCTTCTAACTCCCAGACCGTGCTCTATCCACTGAGCCACACTGCTTCACTGTACTAAATGCTTGGGAGAGTACAATTCAAGGGTCAGTAGACACAATCCATACCCACTAGGTCTCAATACCTGTTAATAGATAACAATGCAATGGAGATTTGGGGAATTCTCTCTGCTAAAGATATTTTGGTATTCTTCAATTTATTCATTCAATCATATTTATTGAGCACTAACTGTGTGCAGAGTACTGTACTAAGTGCTTGGGAAAGTACAATACAACAATAAACAGTGACATTCCCTGCCCACAGAGAGCTTACGGTCATGAGAAGCAGCATGGCCTAGTGGCAAGTGCATGGGTTTGGGAGTCAGAGGTCGTGGGTTCTAATCCAGGCTCTGCCAATTGTCTGCTCTGTGACCTTGGGCAAGCACTTAACTTCTCTGTGCCTCAGTTACCTCATCTGTACAATGGAGATTAACCCTGTGAGCCCCATTTGGGACAGGGATTGTGTCTGACCTGATTACCTTGTATCTACCCAGTGTTTAGCACATAATAAGCACTTAATACCCGAAGAATTAGGAGGATCAATCAATTGATGGTATTTCCTGAGCACTTACTTTGTGCAGAACGCTTGGGAAAGAACAGTATGACAGAGTTGGTAGGTCTCATCTCTGTCCTCAATGAATTTACAATTTGGCAGGGGAGATGTTCATTAAAATAAATTACAGTTAGGGGATGGCAGAGCATAAGGATATGTCCATAAATGCTGTGGGGTTGTGGGTGGGATGAAAATTAAGTGCTTAAGGGGTACAGACTCAAGTGCAAAGGTAATGCAGAAAGGAGGATGAAATGAGGGCTCAGTCAGGGAAGGCCTCTTGGAGGAGATGTGATTTTAGTAGGCCTTTGAAGATGGGATATCGAGAGAATCTTCCTGAAAGACAAATTCTCAATAACAGGAATGTTTCTAAGTAAGGGCAAAGAAGTAGGAAGGAGTGGTAAAGAAAACAGAAGAGACACGAGGATTTTATTTTTTCACAGCAATTTGACATATGACAAAAGTGACCAATGACTCCAGTAACATTAACCAACATTGTTTCTAGAAGAGAATTAGACAACTTTATATCTACTCTACTAGCCCTGGACTCTGATAACTGGCTTTGACTCTCCTGGATTATGAATTTCCTGCAGGCCTAATGTCTGGAGAGAAATCATTCTTTAACTTCTCGGATTAAAGTTCTATTCTTGGGGAGCCTGCATTTCCTAGAGAGGAGGAGGGTGGATGGAGGGGAAGAGCAGGTTTGAGTAAAAAATCAGGGAGGGGAAAAAGAGGAGGAAGGGGAGAGAAGAAAGAGAGGGTGGAAGGGGAGAGAGGAAAGAGAAGGTGAAAGGGGAAAGAGGAATGGAGGAGTCAGAGGAAACTACAGGACTGACACTTTAGAAACTTGTATTTTCCAAGAAAGGGGGGAGAAGGGGAAAATAAAAAGAAGGGATTTGGGCCCTTCAGATTGATCCCCAAATCAGGATTTGAAGTGATTTGCTACTATAGTCCTTATTTCAGAATGAAAAGTATGTAGCTGATTCACACTTACTCTATTTTAATTAGTTACAGTCCTCCAAGGACAATTCTTATTTTGCTGGGGAAACTAAGTGTTAATCCAAGTGATTAACACTAGCCCAACAAACAAAAGTGGTTTATCTGGTAATTTGGGCCTTTTGCTCCCCTTAGTTACATAGACAAGGCTGTAAAACAGAGATTTAAAAATCTGTACATATTGACTTCATTTAATTTTCAATTCACTTCATTTTAGTTGTCTGAATTCAAAATAACCATCCCCTTCATTTAGCTAAATCACACAGATTTCCTCCAAAACCAAAGTGATAATAATAATGATGGCATTGGTTAAGCACTTACTATGTGCAAAGCACTGTTCTAAGCACTGGGGAGGATACAAGGTGCTCAGGTTGTCCCACATGGGGCTCACAGTCTTAATGCCCATTTTACAGATGAGGTAACTGAGGCACAGAGAAGTTAAGTGATTTGCCCAAAGTCACACAGCAGACAAGCGACTGAGCCAGCATTTGAACCCCTGACCTCTGACTCTCCAGCCAGTGCTCTTTCCACTGAGCCACGCTGCTTCTCTAAGTAGAAAAGCTAGCTACACTAGTCAACCTCCCCATATATTTTTATTTTATTCTGGGGAGGAAGTGGAGAATTATGCCATCATAAATGATTTAAACGTGGACAGGGATGTCCAAGGCTGCAGTTGGGGCAGGAGACACCATCCAGGAACTTCCAGCATCATTTTTCCACCCAAAAGATGTTAGAGAGCACCCCAGGATAGAAAGCACATTGCGTAGTTGAAAGATCATGGATCTGAGTATCAGGGAGCCTGGATTCTAGTCCTAGCTCAGCCAATAGCCTGCCGAGTGACCTTAGGCAAGTCACAATCTCTTTGGGCCTTAATCTCATCATTGCTAGAGTGATAATAATAATGCCTGGCTCACAGAAAAGTTATGAGGACAAATTAAATAATAATACAAAACCTTGGGGAAATTGATAGGGGCTAAATGAATTTGAGGTATTATTCTTTTGTCAAAATTGGCAGATGAATTGCACTCCCAAGGCTCTACAGGTAAATAAATCATGAGGTGCCCTCTCACTCTGGCTATGAGTAGCTTGTAATGAGAGAGGATTGTGTGGCTCTAAATCTGTGGGTCTGTACTACCAATCTGACATGATCTTTACCTACTTTCTCTCCAAGTGTCACCAGACCCTCTCTCTCCATTTTGGTTTTTGTGTGTGTTGGTGTATGTATGTGTGCTTCACCATCTCTGTGTGAGCCTCGTTCCTAGACAGAAATGGGATTAAATGACTTGGTTTTAAAATGAAGTATTTCAATTGTGCCATGCCCAGAGTATTACCCTTGAAGAATTCAGTAACACCAGGTTGAAGTCATCGATTTTTATTTCGAAGGAGAACAAACACATACACATTTTATGCAAAATAACAGACATAGTATCATTTTCACCTTTGGCCCAGGAGTCCTGTCACTTGATTTAACAGGACCAATCTCTGAAGATGTCTACACTTACCTTGGAAAGTTAAAGATTCCTTTCCTTCTCTTTGGGCTGCCATCCTTCTATTATAAATTCTTTAACGGCAATAGTAACTTTTGCACATGATTATAGGGTTTAAATATTCACAAATTTTGCATTCGCTTTGCAACTCATAGGAGTGTTTTGGTTTTTGAACACAAAACAAATTCTCTCTTAAACCTGTTGGGTTATTTATATGCAATAAAACAAAATGCTAAACCTTCCTGGCTCAAAAAATTGAAACCAGTGAAACCACCCAAACCCACCCCACCCCGCACCCACAATGAGTTATTGGAGTTATTATTGAAATGTCCACTGCAAATCCATGTTGTGCCATAAGTTTCTTTCTATCATCTGTAGCCTGGCTTTGAAAACCAAAGTAGTTATTATGTTGGCAAACTTTCTCCATCTGCCAGCTGAAATAATTGCAAGGCCAGTTATAATGATAAGAACAAAAGGAATCTGTGCTCCTCCCCAAGTTACCGTTTGGGAAGACATTTTAAATGAGATGAGGGGATGGAAATAGGATGTTCTTTTATATTTCACATGAAATTTATCTCTGTTCTTACTTCTTAGATTCTGAATCATCTGGGAGACCTGGGATGTCTCTGATCCTATCAACTAACACGTACCCCAGCACTTAACACCATGTATGTGTCTTTGCCAACACCGGTTGATGACTCATTTGGTTCCATTCCCGGTTTTGGTGATCATTTACTACCTTAATGCCCCCTGGAATGGGCTGTCACTGGTTAGAAAATGGGCAAGGTAGGGAGTGGAGAAGGCTGGATCAGGCTTATCTTCTTCTGCCCTTCCCTGCTGAAGGCTTGGGGCAGAGGGGTGGGGAGTGTAATAAATGAAGTGCTAGGGGTGTGATCAACAGGGGTGGGGGAATATGACCTAGATCCATATTACTACAGCTTTATCCCACCTCTAATTCCCTTGAGGTTCTAAAATGGGATCTCCTTCCCCACTAACCCCCCCACCCCCACCCCCCACCGCCAATTTACTGAACAATTCCTGTGGGCAGCCCACTGCTCTAGGTGCTTGGGAAACATGCAGAAAAAGTCAATGATTCTGAGCCCTGTCCTTAAATAAAGAGTTTAATAGGGAAGATAGGCAGATATAATTGGTCCACCATACAGTAGTTAAGCCCACGAGAGTAAATATAACTAAACACAGATGGATAAATAGACTGATATAAAAATAAAAAGTGAACAGTTAAGAGATGAGGTGGTGGATAGGTGGTTGAATGGACTGGCCCGTTCTCCCAGTGTTTGACTTCCTGAACTCCTTCCTTGGGCCCTTCTCAAAGGACATATTTGCCTCGGGATGGAAAGAGGTGTGTCTGGAAGACCTAAGGCAACTCCCTGGTGAGCCAGACTTTTTCACTTTGGAGACTTTTCCCCTGGTCCCAACCCTACGCAGGAACAAAGAAGGTCCTTGACACACGAGGGGTCGTATTCATTCTTTCATTCATTCATTCATTCATTCATTGAATCGTATTTATTGAGCGCTTACTGTGTGCAGAGCATTTTACTAAGCGCTTGGAAAGTACAATTCAGCAATAAAGAGCAATAAATACTGCCCAAACGGGGCTTACAGTCTAGAAGGGAGAAGACAGGCATCAAAACAAGTAAACAGGCATCAATATAAATAAATAAAATGATAGATATGTACACATTAAAACAAGTATACAGGCATCAGTAGAAATAAATAGAATTATACATATATACATAAGTGCTGGGGGGGGGGGCGAACAAGGGGAGTGAGTTGTGGTGATGAAGACGGGAGGCGGAGCTGAGGAAGAGGAAAAGGGGGGCTTAGTCTGGGAAGGCCTCTTGGAGGAGGCGAGCCTTCAGTAGGGCTTCGAAGGGGGGCGGAAGAGTTATCTTTTAAGTTGAAAAATTAAGGGTGGGCAAGGAAGGAGGGGAGAATTTGACTCGACCTCGAGGAAAAAGATTATACGGAGAGATGCAGACCGTCTTCCTGGATCTCAGCTCGGGTCTATTTCTACCCACACCTGAAGGGGCCACCTCTTCTCCCGCCTAAAACGACGAGGCCCCGACTCTACCCGTACGCAAAATGGCGACGGCGACGAGGACCACGCTTCCCGGCCCGCCACGTACACCCACTCCCAAGATGGCCGCCCTCCCGCCCGCCCGCCGCCCCCCACAAAACCACACTCAAGATGGCCGCCCGGAGATTTACGGAAGATCATGTGGTAATCTTCCTCTCCTCCTCCCCCATCTCCATAAACTACCTCCACCCTGGAAATTGATCGACAGCCATTTTACTCATTAAAACCTCCGTTTAGCTCTTGGCCCTGCCTCCGGGCAGTTCCCTGAACCAATCGCGGTTTCCGGCGGACAGCGCCGGCATCAGCCCAACCCCCTCCCCTTGGTTGGAGCCAATGGCCAGAGCGAGCGGGGGATGTGGTCTGGTGTCTCCGCCATTTTGTGAGTCTATAACACGGAGCCGTTGAGTCGGTTCCTGCTATTCTGGTGCCTCCACTCCGTTCCCTGCGGGTCTCTTCTGTGTGCAATGGACGGGTGAGTTTGCCCTCCCCTCCCCCCCGTCCTCCCGCTTCTTCCCCGTTACCTTGGCTTTGCCGGGAGCGCCCGGCCACGATTTCGTGACTTTGTCCGCCTCGGCCCGCGGTCAGGTGGGCGTGAAAATGGGGGCCGGCCTCAGCCTCCCTCAGTTGTCACACACCCGGTCCCGCGCAGCTCAGACCTCCTTCTCTCCCGCCGTCGACTGTGCCCTTCTCCAACGGTCGCTTTTACACACGGCCCGCAAGGGGAGACCGGCGCGAGCCGGATTTCGAGGCTGAAGCAACCGGCTCGCGGCGCCCCCCCTTCGGAATCTTTGCGGTTTCTTGCCCCCCTCCGCCCCCCGGTGGCCCCTTACTGTGGCGTCCCCTAGAGGTTCCGAATTCTCGCGCTCTTCTAAGTTGTCCCCCCGTAGCCACTTCATTCCATCGCCCCCCGCGCGCCGCACACGCCTCGCGCCTCACGTCTCGCCCCGTGTAGTTTTACCTACTCCCCAGTTTCTCACGGGCCGCTTCTTAGCGCCTCTTTACCCCTCTCCCCGGGCCTTGGTCTTTCACCCCCAACTTGCTCCCCCCCCGCCTTCTTCCCCGAACCCTGCCCTGCTTTGCCGCTCCTCCACTCGCGCCTTTTTCCCTCCCCCCCCCTCCCCCCCACCCCCCCCGCTTTCCTCCGGCGCCGAGTGGGGCGGAGGGTAGTTCGCAGTTTGGGGATCCGCCCTGCCCGGAAGGGTGCGGGGGCCCCCGCTCCGCCTACTCCCCCCCCCCCCCCCCCCCCCGGGCCTCGTGCCCGCGAATCTCGGGAGTTTCCAGTCGCGATCGGGGCTAGTTGTTCGAGGCGAAGAACCGCGCCCAAGGAGGGGCGGGAGGGGAAATAAAGTAGCGTGGTCCGGTGGCTTGGGTCGAGTTGATTCAGCCTCGGGGTCGTCTCTAACCAGTCGTAGAAGGAGCTGGCCCTCCATTGCGATCAAAAGGCTCCTAAATAATACCACTGAGTCTCCCTGGTCCTCCTCACCTCTCCCACCCCGGCGGGGTCCCTTGGCGGTCCAAGTGGCAAGGGGATTTGCCCTGCCCATGTGGGCGCCGGTGACTTTCAAAGTCGCTCCCTGCAGGCCTCGATGGGAAGGCGCCTCTGTGGGCGAGTTGTGATCGAAAACGCCCAGTTTGCCGGAGGAAGTGTCTGGACCAAGATTTGTCGTTTGAAGCAATGTGGACTACTTTAGGAAAAGGTCCCAGGGGGCTTCTAAGCCCTCGTGTGTTCAAAGCCCAGCCCCCCCCCCCCCCCCCGCCATTGTATGTGGATAGGTATGGCGTGGGCAGCGGTGTTCACCGAAATTGGGTAGGCGTTGCATAATATGGGTTCCTTGCAGAAGACCTTCCCTTATGTGCCAAATTCTCCCGAGTTTAAATTTCATTGCCTGGGTTACACAGTGTTCACCCAAATTCCCCTGGGTGCGTTCCTGTTTAAAAGGTGGAGCGCTGTCGAGGGAGGGGCCGCCCCTTCCAGCCAGTCCTCGGATCATTTGTGTGTTGAGCTGTTCGAGTTAAAACTTGATACCGGCCGAGCCGAGGAAGTGCCGTTTTTTGATCATTGTTTTGAAGAGCTTATCTTTGCGTTGCAAGCTCCTAAAGTTCTAAATAAGTTTAAGTGTGTGTGTGTCGTGACTTCAAAATCGGTGCGTTCTCTGGGAGTTGAAAATACTAGAAGTTGCTATTTATCTTGAAAAGGAGTAAAAAATTTGATCTCGATACCCTAAATTTCATTATGCTCCATCTTCTAGAAGGGTACAATAATGGGCTTTATTAACTGGGCTTTTGAAGAAATTGAAGTGAAGATCTCAAGTGAATAAATGAAGTACATGGAAATTGTCCTACATGTTAATTCATGAACTCTTTCCAAAAACCTTTATTTCTCTCTGTGCAAAAGTTTTTATTTAACGCATATTTTATTTTTGCTGTATTTCTCACTGCAAACTGTTGGACAAAGTGGATTTAAGTTATTTACGTAACTTGTAGAGTTCTGAAAGCTTCCCCATTCATTCAATAGTACTTATTGAGCGCTTTCTATGTGCAGAGCACTGTACTGAGCGCTTGGAATGCACAATTCGGCAACAGATACAGACAATCCCTGCCCAATAACGGGCTTCCCCGTAAATACTATCTAGGTTTTGTATTAGGTGTGGATTTCAAATTTAGTGGGAAGCAGGTCAGGCATTTTCTGATAAAAGATAAGATTTTGATACGATTAGTGGAATTGTCATTTTGTACATGGGGAGAAAATTTCCACTTTTAGATTCCATTTAATTGTAGGTTAATAGGACACGCAGCCCCTCGCCCCCCCCCCCCCCCCAAATGGGCAACAGGGAGGGGGATGGAAGAATTAGGGTCCTAGTTTAAAACACCTTTTTGCTTGAAAAATTTAAAAAAAGTTCCTTATAAAGGCTACTTCATGTAAAATATTTACCCTATGAGGCCCTCCCGAAGCTCGGGTTGTGTAAAATTGGTAGGGGATCTCTTTGGGGAAGCTGGGCGATGGGGGGAAACTTCAGAGTTCCGTCATTTTCTGTTGCTCCTTATGAAGGTGTTTTTTTTTCTATGATTGTGTAAAAGGTTAGAGGGAGGGACTTGAGGTTTTTATTAGAGTGAAAAATGGAGACACCTATATTGGGTTTAAGTTAATAGTTTCATCATAAAAGGTGGTATGTTCAAGAGCAAATTGGATATTGTTGCCGATAGATTTAGTCAGCATCAGTGGAGCCGGTAATTCAGGGTGAGACAGAACTTGTGTTTTATCAATGGACGGGTACCAATGGAATTTAATGCAAAAACATTTTTAAATGAACTTTTTTAAAAAAGCCAGAATGGAGAAAGATGCTGTTTCAGCAAACATTGAGGCTCCAGCTGGACATTGCTGGGGTATGTTGGCATGGTTAGATACCTCAGAAGAAGAGGTAATTCTGCTTATTTTTTTGAGGCCAGCTGTTTGGGTGAAGATCTGGTCTTTATTGATTCCCTGCCCTTGAGTCTAGAGGGGGATAAACTCTTCTTTATTCACTTTCAGAAACAACTGCACTTTGGACTAGCTTTTTTTCTTACTGCTGTTGATTGTGGTAAACCTATCTAACTTTTATCCTTTTCTTTCTTTTTCCTACAGCATTGTCCCAGATATAACAGTTGGTACAAAGGTAGGCACTTCTCACTTTTCTCTCCTTATTACACTCGCTCAGCCTCTGGTCTACTTTAGCATTAGCCTTGATTTTTATGGATTTGAATTATCTCCATTGTTACAAGGGGAGTCTTGTTTTCACTCGTTAAACCATTTTTCTCCTTCCCTCCCCCCACCCCCTCCCATTCTGTAATTTGAATACCTGGAAGTAGGATTTTCAAGGCCAGAAGCTCTCCTATCTTCCACCCACCCCCAAAGAAAGAAATTAGACACTTGAGCCTTATTTTTCCAAAAAAAAAAGGAATTCAATATTTAGTTCACATTTAGCATTTGTTACCTAATTGTCCTAGAGAAATGTAAACTTCTTTACTTATACTCACAATAAATGTGACCTTTAGCCTGCTAGTTCCTGGATTTGAAAGCCCCAACCTAACCCTGGGATCTCCTTTATCAGTAGTGCAGAGAGCATGTGCATTTTTTCACTACTGCTTTGAAATTTTTTTAAAGATAAAAGATGGAAGGAAAATGGGCAACAAAGTCAAGGAGCTATTTTTGTGTGGAAAATCAGAAGTCAGAAAGGTTCAACCAGAAAGGTTCTGGAAATAAGCATATGTATTCTAATGAACGCAATCTAAAACTGCTACAAAGCCATATTTGGAGAGCAGTGCTATAGATAAGGAAAACAGAATCCTTTAGCTCTACTTGAAGATTGAATCATACTTGGAGAAAGCTTAATGCATCGAAACTTTTTTTGTGTTAAGCAAATCTTTCGACCTGCCCTTCAGTAATTTTCTTGATTAAAGCAAAATTACCTGGCACTTGTAGAAGTTATTTTAATTTGGGAAGTAGGGAAATTGAAATATATGTTGGTGAAATGACATCCCAAGGTTAAGAATGATGAGCCTAGGATTTCCAGTTTCAGTCCACTGCTAAACAATCCATTTCTGCAGGACTGGTCATTGCAAATAGTTACAAGTGTCTTGAAAGTAATTATTAAATGGGAAACTTATTGGTACCATCTAACCTGTGGGTCCATTCACTAATTTCCAACTTTTAACCTAGAATTCAGGTAACTAGGGAGAGAAGTTTCCCATCTGTAGGTCTTCAAAGTTTGCAAAGGCTTACATTCCACTAGAATGTAAAACTCCTGGGAAGGGGAGAGGGGGAGCAGGGATTGGGTCGTCCTTTGTATTTAGTCTCCTTTTGCAGTTAGTACTCTGCACACAGATGTACAAATGTCCTTGATTCATTCTTGATTAATTACTGAATATTGTTTCTTTGAGATATGATTTGATGATAATGGTTTCTAAGCACTTTCTAAGCTGTTTTCTAAATGCTGGAGTAGATACAAGCTAATCAGGTTGGACACAGTCCATGTCTCACATGGGACTCACAGTATTAATCCCCATTTTACAGATGAGGGAACTGAAGCACAGAATTTGTGACTTTCCCAAGGTAGCACAGACAAGTGGCGGAGATGGGATTAGACCCCAAGTCCTGACTCCCAGGCCTCTGCTCTATCCACTCGGCCATGCTCCTTTTCTGAAGGGTTTCTTCTAAAAGATGTAAAACAATTTATCTCCAGTCTTAGAAGAGCAAAGTTCTAGGCTTTTATTTATTTTTCCAAAACATCTTGGTGTCAGCTAGCTACTCAAAGGTAGCATGCCGCTTTTGTCTTACGGAAGAAAATAGTACCTCAAACCCCAATCAGGCTTTTCCTGAATTCTCCTTTATGTTAACTCATCAGTGGTGTTGAAATCATTCCCGGGTACCTCGGGCTAATATATCTTTGACTTACTGGTGGGAATATTTGATAAGCAATCTTAAGACCCAAAATAGAAGGTAGTTTTGCTCTTCGACTCTTGGCTGTCTCAGATTGCTGGTCAGTCTCACAGAATGCATCTTGTGTTCACGGAAACTCCCTCAAGTTACAAGATCTGCCCAATAGTTATGAGAAGCCCTAGTTGCAGATTTTTAAAAATTTTATACTGTCCTAAGAATCCTGGAAGTTTACAGGTTCTGCCACAACTGCTCATCGCTGGACTTTTTTCTCTTAAATAGCGATGTCACCCAGTCCACCTCTTAGATGTGGAGAGAAACAACTATTGTAAAACTAGTACTGGAGTTACTTTGGACAAAAGTACAGGACCTGTTAAGTTCTTTGCTATCAGCTCTAGAAAGTTCTACCCTTAATTCTTTCAGAATGTTTGATATGCAGAAGAAATCCTTAAGACATTGAAGGATTTAATAGGAATCACCTAGTGGGGATGAATATTGTTAGTCTTGTACTATAAATAGTGGCTGTCTCAATGCTCAGATGCTCTTCTGGATAGTAAGCATCGGGTAAAGGACAGAGCAGCAAACTTCTTAGCAGAAAGTTCTCAACCAGGGTAGTTATTCAGGATATGAAAATTGAGCTGTAGACTTTACTGTGCTTAATTGTAAGGCTATCTCATCAATTCTTTTTAAACCCCAAGTTTTAACATAGTGTAGCTGCCTACCTTGATCATTTTTTCATTTCTGCACCTAATGATTTTGTGTGCAGTGAGGAAATTTCAAGTGCTGTTCAACTTGAAAGGTAACTTTTCTGTATATGAGCAGACATTTCCAGCATAATTTGACAAACTTAATTTTAGATCACCAAGTTGTGGGAATTTTTGTCAGCTAATTTGGAGGCTTCAATTTTAGTTACATGGTGGTGTGGTATGATTTGTCTCTTGGTGGTTTTGACTTGATTCAGTTGTACAGAAGAAAAGGAATGACCTGTGCTATTAAGAGGCAAAAATGGCAGTAGTAGTCAGAGCTTGCTGTAATGTGCACATTGCTAATTTAGCAAATAAAGCTTAATTACTGTCCCAATTCACTTAGACAAAAATCCACCCTTGCCCTCGTTTTAGGAATATAATTGTTTGCATGTACATTCTTGTTCTCCTTTTTACATTCCATATTTGGTTCATCATGTCTAGTTAGACATGTCTAGTTGAATTTGCATCCATATCCTTGTAATGAATGTAATGTGCTTTCATTTTGCTATTAATAGAACTCGGGAGTTTAAGATGCTAATTGCACTGTATTTAGTAGAAACCTTAACACCTACCTTGGTTTCATTTTATTTACTTTCAATGCATATATGTAGGCATTAAGCACATCTTTGAATTCCCTGTGGTTTGGGGAGGTGGAATGTTAGTCAAATTACATGGCCGCCCATTCATTTTTTTGGTATACTTTTTCTGGAGTATGAACTTTTTATATTTTTGCACTCATCACTGATTGTTTATGAATAGGCAAAAGCAAAACTTGTTGATGAATAGTGTGAGATGATTCTGGGAGTTTTACACCACAGTTGGAGTTTGATACATTTTATAAAAGATATATAGTGCTGTAAATTGTCATAATCTCAGAAAATAACTTTTTACAAAAACCCCAGGTATTTTATTTGGGAGTGATGTAGCCTGCTTGCATAGAAGTGGTTTTGTGGCTGAGCCAGGATTTTTTCCATGGGAACAGTAATTATGGTTTCAGGCCTTTAGCCAAGAATGTGGTGAGGAAATTCCAGTCCCCTCCTATGGCTTTAGTTCAAAGGCTGTAACAAGTTGTCTTTTTTAGGCTTGCCGTTTCAGGCATGATCACACATGTATGCCACATGTTTAATGCAGGTAAATGCATGAAATACTGTTCCACTCCTAGTCTCTTTCTAATTAAAGTACCAGTAGTAAGCTGTTTGAAATGAAGATGGGTGTTCAATATTTTGGAATTAACATGCATAACATTTTATGTGGGAACACTTCTTAATATGCAGTAGGTGTCTGACGGGCAAACTTGGTAACTTCCAATTTTATCAGGCTACATATCTCCTACACTCAGCTGCTTTTCCAGTGGTTAAAATAAGATGTCCTTTTGTTGGCTGTCTGCACTACAGACTATCTTGGGAGTTTGGATCATTGCTTCCCTTCTAGCTTTCAGCATGAAAACTAATTTACACCAACTTTTCACCCAAGATGTATTTTTCAGTAAAGTAGACTTTCCACCTTTAACCTAATGCAGAGTCGGTAGAGAGGGAAGCAGCAGCGTGGCTTAGTGGAAAGAGCATGGGCTTGGGAGTTAGAGGTCATTGGTTCTAATCCAGGCTCTACTGCTTGTCAGCTGTGTGATCTTGGGCAAGTCACTTAACTTCTGTGCCTCAGTTACCTCATCTGTAAAATAGGGATGAAGGCTGTGAGCCGTATGTGGGACTACCTGATTACCTTGTATCTACCTTAGAACAGTGCTTGGCACATAGCGCTTAACAAATACCAACATTATTAGAGGGAAGTGGAAGCATGTATTAGCAGGCTGACAGTCATTTTTTGGTATCCCAAATTAATTTTGCATGTGGTGATCGAAAAGAAAGCTGCACTGTTCCCAAGAGGAGTAGGCATGTTTAGATTACCGAGATTAGACCATTACATCTGCCCTATACTGTTTAAAATTGGGAGGGGGCATGGACCGCACAGTAAATCCTCATCTTGGCTCTGAGTTTAGGGAGTGTAGAGCTGGGCATAGTGGGAAGGTCCTTGTTGCTTCTTTTGAGCCAAGGAATTTGGGGCTGTTTGATTGCCACACCTTTTATTCACTCAAAGGGCAGGTTTGTTGTACAAGATGTCTCCATAGTAGCCAAGATTAGCTTTTATGAGTACGATGTCGGGCATGCAAGACTGGTTGCAAATCTCCAAGGTGCTCTTGCTTTTATCTTTCTTTCTAGCACTGAAGCATTTGAGGAAGACTGATGAATTACTCTACAGGAACTTTAGCTTTCGGCCTAGATTGGCACCAGCGTGAAGTGCTGCTGAAGCAGTCCATTAAATTTCCCTTGAGGGAAGGGAGTGCCCTTTCTTCCTCAAGTGAACTGGCAGACTTTGAAGCCATTATTGCTCTTTTCTGCGTTCCTTCCCCATTCTTTTCAGCATTTTCTCTGCTCTCAGTTCTAATCGATTGAGGAAAATTAAACTGTTAACCTGAGGGCAGAACCAGAAACTGCATGGGCCCATCTCTTCTCAGAGATCACATTATCTTAGCCATGTACCAGCCCAGATCAACACTTTGGTCGTTTTTGAGTCTTAGTGAATAACTGTAAAAAAAGGAAGTTTAGCCACATGCAGGCAGCTGTTTTGCTGCTTTTCCCTGATGTCAAGGAAGTGAGGGACTGGAGTGGGGAATTCCGAGTTTCATAAGGAATCTTTTTTCCTGCCTATTGGTAACTGATTAGCGCAGGAATTAAAAGGACTTTCCCTGAACTTTGCAATCAGGCGTTTTCAAGCCATACCCTTTAAGGACAGAAAATTCAAAAACTTCATTTATGTTTTAGTTGGTTGAAATTAGAGCTGGAGGTTGCAGCATTGGAAGCAGTGGGGATTAGGAGCAGCAGGCGGAGCGGGGATTAAGTGCTAGCAATACATTAGAAAGATATCTCAACTGGGGAGATGAAGGTGACAAACAAGTGAAAGGCTTGGTTTAATTAAAAGTGGTCATACAGTCTAGACCACTAATAAATTTATTAATGTTGGTATTTATTAATGTTGGTATTTATTAAGCACTTAATATGTGCAGAGCACTGTTCTAAGCGCTGGGGTGGATACAGGGTAATTGGGTTGTCCCATGTGGGGCTCACAGTCTTAATCCCCCATTTTCCAGATGAGGTAACTGAGGCACAGGGAAGTTAAGTGACTTGCCCAAAGTCACACAGCTGAGCTGGGATTAGAACCCATGACCTCTGAGTCCCAAGCCTGTGCTCTTTCCACAGAGCCACACTGCTTCTATAATGACTCCTTGAAATTTGTGTGGCAACAACCATCTTATTGCTTCAGTAAAAATCAGGTGGGTTATAATAAAGCATGCAACTTTGCTCCTTGAGGAAATGTCTTACCTGGGGCATTGATCGTGGCCTAGTGGATAGAGTGGGCCTGGGAGTCAGAAGGACCTAGGTTCTAATCCAGGTTCCGCCACTTGTCTGCTGTGTGATCATGGGCAGGTCACTTCACTTATCTGGGCCTCAGTTACCTCAACTGTAAAATGGGGATTTAGACTGGAAACCCCATGTGGGACAGGGACTGTATCCAAACCAATTTGCCTGTCTCCACCCTGACACTTCATAGAGTGCCTGGCAAATAGTAAGCGCTTAACAGGGAAGCAGTGTGGCTCAGTGGAAATAGCACGGGCGTGGGAGTCAGAGGTCATGGGTTCGAATCCCAGATCTGCCACTTGTGAGCTGTGTGACTGTGGGCAAGTCACTTCTCTGTGCCTCAGTTACCTCATCTGTAAAATGGGGGTTAAGACTGAGCCTCACGTGGGACAACCTGATTACCCCGTATCTACCCCAGTGCTTAGAACAGTGCTCTGCACATAGTAAGCGCTTAACAAATACCAACATTATTATTATTATTCACAAATACCACAATTAATAATACAATCACTGAACATCAGCACTTCTAGTGCTGAGATTCTTGACGTGCTACTGAGGCTCACCACTTGGCTGAGAAGGAACACGCTTGTCCAGAAGAATGAGATGGCTCTTAGTGCACAGATATTGGAAAGTGACCCATGTTTCTGATTTTTTTTGAAAAGTTCCATATAAATGAACTGATCCTGAATTTCATAGATTTCTTCTGGAGGTAGTTGATCTTTTGCTTCTATTGGTTCCTACAGGGATATGGATATTTGTTAGTCTTGAGAACCAGAAAGTTGTTAACAAAGAGTGGGGGCTCAAAGCAGGGATAAATGGTTCTCAAGTCTACTCTTACTGCCTTCTGACTCTTTCCCCACCTCTCCTCAACTTACTCCAGTGGTCCAATCTATCAATCAGTGGTGTTTGAGTCCTTACTGTGTGCAGAGCACTGTACTGTGTGCTTGGGAGAGAACAATACAACAGTTGGAAGACACGTCCCCTGCCCACAATGAGCTTACAGTCTAGAGGAGGGGACAGGCATTAATATGAATAAGTAATTTATAATATATCATTTAAAATACATATGTAAATGCTGTGGGGTTCAGGCTTAGTGATAAAAGCATGGGTTTGGGAGTCAGAAGACTTGGACTCTAATCCCGGCTCTGCCACTTGTCTGCTGTGTGACCTTGGGCAGGCCACTTCACTTCTGTGCCTTAGTTACCCCATCTGTAAAATGGGAATTAAGACTGTGAGCCCCAAGTGGGACAACCTGATTACCTTGTATCTACCCCAGCGCTTAGATCAGTGCTTAAGCACTTAACAAATACCATAATTATTATTAGCCCCACCAGTTACCTGTTGAGAGGGCAGAATTTTTGTAAGAGCCCTCTCTGGAAAGGGGACTGCCTGCAGTTTTGCTGGAAGGACTTTAGGAAGATGGAAGAAATCCGATGTTGTTTTCTCTCCCCCCCCAAACACACACACAGGCCCGTTTTTGTTTTCTGGCCAGTCCTGGTACCCACATTCTTGCATCTTTAACTATATAAATAGGACTCTGAGGTGGTCTTATTGATTTAAGATGAGAAAATAGCAGTGGCCCAACATCCAGTAGTTAATATAAGTTGTTTAGCTTTACAGTGCCTATTTTCCTAATAAAATAGGTAACATGCTTAGTTTGCAGTGATAGAGAATAAAGGTGAGGAGTTTGACCTTTCCTGGAAGAAAGGCATTAAGTTAACTGTTTCTTTTGCATAAGCATGTATTGTGATTATCTTAGTTTAAACAACAAAAGACCCCCCCATAAAGGGAGGCTACTGTGCTTATGGGAACCTGAGGTGTTTTTGTTTTTTCTTTTTGTATTCGTGGTCCACTAGTTAAATACTTAAGGGAGTGAGAAGTCGACACTAATTGTTAAGTAGACTTCCATTAAAGTCTCTGACTCACCCTATTGGCACCTCAATTCCTTTTCCTTTTTTTTTTTTTTACATAGTCTGAGTTTGACCTGAAAAATGCATTTATTGACTTCTTACTGTACACAGAAAACTGTGCTAAGCGCTTGGAAGAGAACACTATAAGAGTTGGTAGATCCATTCGAGCTAATGCCAAAATTCAGAGCAATTTAATTCAAGCAAAGATGGAGAGGTAACATTGAATACTTAACACTTCCAGTACCATAATAATGCCTGAAAAATTCCTTTAGTCCATATTAAACACTGCTAAATATTCATTTAGGGGAATAAAGGAAAACAGTAAGGCTCATGAATGGGTGTTTCATTTATGAACTATGAATTTCCATCCTTGTTTTACTGTAAGGCTTATTTCCTTAAAGGACAGGGCTTTGAAACTTCCCAAAGGGATTCAGAGTGGGGGGGGAGAGAGAGGAGAATCCATACCCCCTGCCTGGCCCGGCCCAGGATAGGAGTCCGAAGTTCTCATGAGAACTTTCATTCATTCATTCAATAGTATTTCTTGAGCGCTTACTATGTGCAGAGCACTGTACTAAGCTCTTGGAATGAACAAGTCGGCAACAGATACAGTCCCTGCCATTTGACGGGCTTACAGTCTAATCGGGGGAGACGTACAGACAAGAACAATGGCAATAAATAGAGTCGAGGGGAAGAACATCTCGTAAAAACAATGGCAACTAAATAGAATCAAGGCGATGTACATTTCATTAACAAAATAAATAGGGTAATGAAAATATATACAGTTGAGCGGACGAGTACAGTGCCGAGGGGATGGGAAGGGAGAGGGGGAGGAGCGGAGGGAAATGGGGGGAAAAGAGGGTTAAGCTGCGGAGAGGTGAAGGGGGGGGGTAGTAGAGGGAGAAGAGGAGCTCAGTCTGGGAAGGCCTCTTGGAGGAGGAGAGGTTTAAGTAGGGTTTTGAAGAGGGGAAGAGAATCAGTTTGGCAGAGGTGAGGAGGGAGGGGGCGTTCCAGGACCGCGGGAGGACGTGGCCCGGGGGTCGACGACGGGATAGGCGAGACCGAGGGACGGTGAGGAGGTGGGCGGCGGAGGAGCGGAGCGTGCGGGGTAGGTGGTTGGAAGAGAGAAAGGAGGAGAGGTAGGAAGGGGCAAGGTGATGGAGAGCCTTGAAGCCTAGAGTGAGGAGTTTTTGTTTGGAGTGGAGGTCGATAGGCAACCACTGGAGTTGTTTAAGAAGGGGAGTGACATGCCCAGAGCGTTTCTGCAGGAAGATGAGCCGGGCGGCGGAGTGAAGAATAGACCGGAGCGGGGCGAGAGAGGAGGAAGGGAGGTCAGAGAGAAGGCTGACACGGTAGTCTAGCCGGGATATAACGAGAGCCCGTAGCAGTAAGGTAGCCGTCTGGGTGGAGAGGAAAGGGCGGATCTTGGCGATATTGTAAAGGTGAAACCGGCAGGTCTCGGTAACGGATAGGATGCGTGGGGTGAACCAGAGAGACGAGTCAAGGATGGCACCGAGATCGCGGGCCCGAGAGACGGGAAGGACGGTCGTGCCATCCACGGTGATAGAGAAGTCTGGGAGAGGACCGGGTTTGGGAGGGAAGATGAGGAGCTCAGTCTTGCTCATGTTGAGTTTTAGGTGGTGGGCAGACATCCAGGTGGAGACGTCCCGGAGGCAGAAGGAGATGCGAGCCTGAAGGGAGGGGGAGAGGACAGGGGCGGAGATGTAGATCTGCGTGTCCTCTGCGTAGAGATGGTAGTCAAAGCTGTGAGAGCGAATGAGTTCACTGAGGGAGTGAGTGTAAATGGAGAACAGAAGAGGGCCAAGAACTGACCCTTGAGGAACTCCAACAGTTAAAGGATGGAAGGGGGAGGAGGCGCCAGCGAAGGAGACCGAGAATGACCGGCCAGAGAGGTAAGAGGAGAACCGGGAGAGGACGGAGTCCGTGAAGCCAAGGTGAGATAAGGTATGGAGGAGAAGGGGATGGTCGACAGTGTCAAAGGCAGCAGAGAGGTCAAGGAGGATTAGAATGGAGTAGGAGCCATTGGATTTGGCAAGAAGGAGGTCATGGGTGACCTTAGAGAGAGCAGTCTCGGTAGAGTGGAGGGGACGGAAGCCAGATTGGAGTGGGTCTAGGAGAGAATGGGAGTTAAGGAATTCTAAGCATTGATGAGAACTTGTAATTGTAGCTATGAGTTGCTAAAGTAGCAGTCACTCTTTGTTAACAAAGCAAAGCAATAGAGAGTATGGTGGCTTTCACTGTGGTGGGGTTTCAACTGCCTTTTGGGTTGTTAGGGAATGTTCTGGTAGCCTGCCTCTCTGCATACAGCGTTATCGGAAAAAGCAGTTGGGCCTATGATGTGTCTGGTGTCAAGAACAGGCTAACATGTTCTTGACAAATTCCATGTTTGCCAGAGAGTCCAGTGGATTGTCTTAAGTTGAAGTGCTTAAATAGGAAAGAGCATTTTCAGGAGGTGAATGTGTTTTTGGGTTTTTGTTTTAACACCCCTCCCCAACACTTGAGCCCAAAGTGGGCCAACCTGATTACCTTGTATCTACCCCAGCGCTTAGAACAGTGCATGGCACATAGTAAGCGCTTAACGAATACCAACATTATGCTCCATCCTTGTGGTAGTAGGAGGTGTCTGTGTTTGCCAAAGAGAGCCATTGGCATTCCCCTCTGACCCCTAGGAGACTCAACCACAGGATTGCTTCATCCCTCATCCCTTGCAGCCAAAGTGAAAAGAGGCCACACCCTTCCTTGTCTGCTGTCTTCTTTGTTTCATATATTACTCAGAAAGACAGAATTTAAATCCTGCCGCCCCTTTGTAACTTTTAGCTTTAGTTATGTACATAAATGATATCTTTTGGATAGCACTTTTATTCCCAAAGTACCTTTGCCTTAAATAGGCACAAGCATTCCTGCTGGGAAAGGCACAATTCTCTCCCCCCCCCCCCCATTTTGGCATATGAGCAAACTGAGCCATAGAGATTCAGGAATTTGTCCAAAATCACACAGCAGGCAAGTGGTTGAGCTGGGCCAAGATATTCGGCCCTCCCAACTACTGCTCTTCAGTATATCACACCACCGCTGTTATTTTAGTATTCTTAGCTGAATTGTAGCAGTAACAACCTCTGATGTGTGAGTATCGGGTACATAAACGTGATACTCAGATGGAGGGAACAGATCCCTAAACCCCTACCTTCCTTAAACTTTCTCTATCCATCTCCCTTGGGCCAGAACACCTGTTATCTAAATTATCAGGTTAATTATTATTAAGCATCTGTTAAATGCTTACTGTGGGCCAAACACTGTACTGAGTGCTGGGGTAGATAGAAAATAATCAGGTCAGCGAGGTCCCTGGCACTCCCCATTTTATTGATCAGAAATTGAGGTGCAGAGTTGTGACTTTGCAAGGTCACGCAGACGTGGAGCTGGGTTTAAAACTCAAATCTTGATTTAAGCCTATGCAATTACTATTACTACGGCTCAACAAATGAAAAATTTGGGCATGAATCTATCTGAAATCTTTCTAATATACCTGGAGTTTTCTGCCACATTTTCAGTGGGGACGTTTGTAGATTCTTTGACACAACTATAATAATGGTGTTAGGCACTTAGTGTGCACTGTATTAAGCACTGGAAAAGACTAAACAGGTGGGAATTAAGACCTGTCCTTGGCCCTCAGGGGGCTCACATTCTAAAAATAAAAAGGGGAAGAAAGGACAGGCAACAGACAGGTTAAAAAACATTAACATTAAATTACTGAGGAGCCACGTTGTCTAGTGGAAAGAGCATGGGCCTGGTAGTTGGACCTGGGTTCTAATCCTGGCTTTGCCTTGTACTTGCAATGTGACCATGGGCAAAATGCTTCACTTCTGTGCCTCAGTTTCATCAACAGAATGGGGGTTCAATACCTGTTTTTCCTCCTGTGTAGACTGCATGTGGGGCAGGAACTCTGTCCAACCTGATTAACTTATATCTGCACCCCTTCCTCTTGTGCTCAGAATAGTGCTTGATGCATAGTAAGTATAGAAAATTAGTGATCATTAGTGGTGTTTGAAGCTACTTGTGTTATACCATACATTCCCAAGTGCTTAGTACAGTCCTGCACACACTAAAGGCTCAAATATTGATTCATTAAAGGTCTTTTGTAGAGTCTTGTATTTGTCTTAGTCTTTTATAGCCTTTATAGCCTGAAGGTTCATGTAAAATTAAATCTTGTAGCATCTCTTACTGGATGGTGAATTCTCACTAACATGGTAAATATAAATTACTTCAGTTTTGGATTGGTGGACAGAGTGAAGTGACTTCAGGGCAGAGTAATCAAAGCCAACCTGCTTTAATAGCTTTTTGCACTTAAGATGCTTTAAATTACAAGGAAGAGTACTTAGAAAGTTTCTAAATTTTACACCTTGTGTCACAGTAGCTCTGGGGAAATCATCTTAAAGGTCACAGTGGAGAAGGGAAGGAGAGGGGCTGGAGCTCTTTAGATGCCGTAAGATGGCTATCTCATGGACCCTCTGACTATGTAAATACAGTGGTAGAGCTATTTTGAGTGTACAACTAATATTGGTTAAAAAAGAATAGGGTGTCTGTCTTGTTTTGACTTAAAGACAATATTTAGGAACCAGTTGTATCTGAGAGTTAAGTGTACTGTATTGAAAGTGAAAAGCAGACACTATGTCAGACTGAATGTACTAGAAAATGTCGTCTTGAGCTTCTTTTGACCTGGATTGTAACTTGTTCGCTGGTTGGTTGAGCAAATACCACTTGATGTTGAGGTGATTGAGTTACAATCCAGTTGTCATAAGATAGTGCTTGATAAAAGATAGTGTTGCCAGTGATCTGAAAATGACAAAGCAAAGGATATGGTTTCATTGAACCTCTGGAAAATAGGACGTCTTGTTGGCTGGGATGCAAGCTATAGAAATGGAGGGAGCCAGGGAGGATTTTGTTACACAATCAGATCACTGGCAGCTTTGTTAATTTGACAACTAAAATTATCTTGGGCTTTCAGCAAAATTGTAATTATGCTTTCTCCAAAACGTAACGGAGGATTTCTCAAAAGCTTCTTAACTATTTGTCATTTTGCTCATTTTAGAGCCAGCACTTTTTACGAAAAGGTTTGGGGGAAGATTTGCATGATTAGCTTTGAGCACTTGATACTCAAGTACTCAATACCTGCCTTCACAATTCGGACAGGGAAGTTTTGGCCTGCTGGTTCGGGCTCTGGAAAGAGCAGAGGATAGAAATAAAATTGTTATATATACCTTGTGATTGTTTTTAAAAAAACATTTTGCATTTGAAAGGGAGATGTTACAATGTTGTCATTGGGGTTACAATTTTCAGCCAGTTGCCTGCATTCAGTTTCTGAATTGTTCCTCTGAGAATTTAGCAAAAACTGTCAACTCACCCTTTCCCTTCTTTTCTCTTCCAGCGGGGATCTGACGAGCTTTTCTCTACTTGTGTTACTAACGGACCCTTTATCATGAGCAGCAACTCTGCTTCTGCAGGTAAAATTACTAGCCAAACACTTTAGAAGAGTAGCACTTGATTAGGGGAATATCGTCTAGTTATTCTGTACTAGGTATAAAATCATCTATCTTCAACCACTGCACTACACTTATTCTGTCCAGCTGAAGGGTGACTTACCAGCAAACAGTGCCCCGATAATACTGGTAATAGTCCACATGTGTTCCTCTCCTCCTCTCCCTATGCGTGTCGTCCCCCCACCCCCCCCGGAATTTGGACACTGAATTGACATTTGCAGGTGATATCATTCATTAGGTGATCTTTGATTAACTTAAGATATTTGTTTCTGGGTAATAAGATGTCTTGAAGGGTACCCAAGTCAATTGTTTGAGGGTGGGGATTTGCAATTCTGGCAGCTCAGTTGGGCTTTGACATCGAAACTCTGTACCTTATGGCCTGGTTTCGATTCCTCTTCTCCCCTCACCCCCCCAAAAATCTCCCCCTCAGTGGAGCTGCTTTTTATGTTATATTTCCAAGCCTCCTTGCCTGCTGTTCTTGCTTGCCAAGCTAACCCAGTAGGTATGTCTGGCATTGTACTGCTAGCAATGTATGGTAGTACTTCATTCATTCAGTTGTATTTATTGAGTGCTTACTATGTGCAGAGCAATGTACTAAGCGCTTGGAATGTACAATTTGGCAGCAGATAGAGACAATCCCTGCCCAATAACGGGCTCACAGTCT
Source organism: Ornithorhynchus anatinus (assembly GCF_004115215.2). Taxonomy (NCBI): domain Eukaryota; kingdom Metazoa; phylum Chordata; class Mammalia; order Monotremata; family Ornithorhynchidae; genus Ornithorhynchus; species Ornithorhynchus anatinus. Next base: position 106,059,790 of record NC_041749.1, read on the forward strand.
GAATGGTATTCAAGTATTGCACTGTAGCTCTAGGTGGGAATGAATTCTTGACTCTGGCACTGCTTTGTGGATCCTGTTTTTAAACAATGCTGAAACTTCCTTAAACTTGCTTCCCTTGAGATGCCATAACCAATACTAACAAACGCATGCTTGAAAATTACATCTGAGTAGGGGCTGGCATGTACATTTTCCAGAAGTCTCTGATTTGAAGAGAAAAAAGCATTTTCAGAGGTTCATGTCAAGTGGCAAGTTTTATGGGACTTGAACACATCTTTCCTATAGCTGATTTTAAATGCATGAGGCCAAAAATGACCACTTATTTTCTTTTTTTCAGCAAATGGAAATGACAGCAAGAAATTCAAAGGTGACAATAGAAGCCCCGGGGTTCTTTCAAGAGTAATCCATGTACGGAAGCTGCCCAGTGACGTAACAGAGGCTGAGGTTATTTCCCTGGGATTGCCTTTTGGCAAAGTCACCAACCTTCTAATGCTGAAAGGCAAAAATCAGGTATTGATAAGTTTTGGTCCAGCTGCTTGGGGCAGAAGGGACAGAAAACTGTTGAGTTGGCATAAGATTGGAAACAGGCAGTCAAACATTTATTTTGGGTTTATTTGGGTTTGCTGAGACTGGCAAACCAAGATTTTGAGACACTCTGCTCAAAGTTTCCCTCTGCCCTAATGCTTAAAAATGTTGGGTGGCAAACTAAATTCCAGATCTCTACACCCTTCCAGTTCCCCTCCTGTTAGGTCAGAATATGGGGCTCTCTCATAGGCATTCAGCTATGCCCTCTGCAGAGGGAAGCAGTAGACAGTGTTTTAGCGGTGTACCAATTGAGTGAAAATGAGTATGCATAACCCAGTAAGCCGTCAGGCCTGCTCAGCAACGTGGTCATTCATATTGTCTGTGGCAAAGGGCAGAAGTAAGGCCTTTTTTACTCTTACTGGTATGAATCCTAAATTCTGAAACTTTACTGCTACTCCAAGTTTTGGGAAAGGGTTGTGGGGTGGGCTAATTAAATTAATATTTAAGCCAAGAATTAAACTAAACTCTGGGGTGGACAGAGATTTGTCACACGATGTAGTCCCTTCCAGAAAGGAGGAGAATGGGTAGTTTGGCCTCATTTTACAGATGAGAAAATAGAGAGACAGAGGAGTTCTCATAGCAAACAAGTGGCACAACTGGGATTAGGTCCCAGGCCTGTGCTCTTTCCATGTGGGCTCCACGACGTGCCGAGATTGGTGTAGGAAAGGAATGACCCCAGGCTAACAACTCTCATTATTAACCCAAGAATATTGGCTTTTAGGCCTTCATTGAAATGAATACGGAGGAAGCAGCAAACACTATGGTAAGCTACTATACCACGGTGGCTCCGGTTCTCCGAAGTCAGCCCATCTTCATTCAGTTCTCCAACCATAAGGAGCTCAAGACTGACAACTCTCCAAACCAAGCAGTAAGTCTTATATAATCCTGTTTTCATCTCTTCTGTTTTAAAAAGAGCCTTAGAAATAGCCACTTTGCCTATTCACCCTGGGCAAGTAAGAACAAACAACATGTAACATCCATGGGAAAGGGCAGACTGGCAGAGGGGCAGATAATTTGTGGGTGTGGACTTTGAAAACATTTAGCCAGCCCTCACTTGTTATGTTTTTTTCTTTTTTTATGATATTTAAATGCTTACTGTGTGCCAGGCACTGTACTAAGCACTGGGGTAAATATAAGCTAATCAAGTTGGACACAGTCTTAATTCCTAATTTACAGTAGAGCTAAGTGAGGCACAGAGAAGTTGTGACTTGCCCAAGATCACACAGCAGACAAGTGGAAGAGCCAGGATTAAAACCCAAATCCTGACTCCCAGGCCTGTGCTCTATCCATTAGGCCACACTGCTTCCCTACTGTTTCTCGAATAACTTTGTTTCTCAGTCAAAAGTACTTTTTCCTCTTCACAACTATCCTGGACCTTTCCTGGGCCTTTAGTTTTTGATGAGTTACATTTTTCTTTTTTTGTGATAAGATTTGTGTAGCGTGTTTATGGCCACTTGGTTTGACTTCTAAATGGGAAATACACTGCTCTATCACAGATGAGTTCCCCTGGGGTTTGTGCTAATAATGGAAGACGAGGATGTTGAGACCAGTCTAGAATGGTTTCTCCCCTTCCTGGCCTCTACCTCCTGTATTGGGTTTTAGATGGCATTCATATGGGTGATTATGTTGGCTCTGGGGTGTGAAGCACTGTTAGCCCTTTTTAGTTGGTCGTCTTTATAAGATTAGGTAAACGGCAGTAATTTCCATTACTTAGGGTATTGGGTCCTGGTAACGTTGAATCAATTGTATTGAGCGCTTATGTGCAGAGCACTGTACTAAGTGCTTGGGAGAGTACAGTATTTAACAATATTGTTATTGGGTTGCCCAAGTAGGAGTGTTCTACATAGGTTCCTCATAGCTGTAAGGAATGTACTAACTGGATAGGAATGTTGTCTTACAGCGGGCCCAGGCAGCTCTGCAAGCAGTCAATTCTGTTCAGTCTGGAAACATGGCACTTTCTGCCTCTGCTGCTGCAGTGGATGCAGGAATGGCTATAGCTGGACTGAGTCCTGTTTTGAGAATCATTGTGGAAAACCTCTTCTATCCGGTCACTCTAGATGTGCTACATCAGGTGAGGTGGTGAACTCGATCTTCATATCACATTGCTTTGTTAAGGACTCTCCCTATCAGATACCTTAAAAGAGGCTCTAATGAGCGAACAGCAAGGAGCATCTGAAACATTTTGACATCATTCTCGTAATTGGCTTAGCTCTATTTAGTTGAAGCATTTCCTATAGGGACTAATTTATTTTCTCTTCCAGGGTGTTGGGTTTAAGCAGCAAACCAAATATTTGGTTTAAAGACTGTAACAAAGTGGAATTTGAGATACAGGTAGATTTGGGGGTGAAGTAGAATGTATATTTTCCAATGGCTACCTCTGACATATTTGCATAATCTGCAAATAAGCAACAACTTCACAAGTACAGAAATATGAAATAAATAGAAATTGAGTCCTGAGGATTTGTAATTGAATTAGATATTGTCACTTCCCTCCCCTGCTTTCCCCTGTTCTGCTTCTTCCTCAATATCCCACACTCTGCCCAGGGAAAGAAATCCTACGGCACACTTAGTCATTAAGCCCAGTGAACAGGTCAGAGGGGTCTAGGAGGACCACGGTCTAAGACTAAGACATCTTTTGGGAATTTAAAGAAAATGTGGAATTTGGTGTACAGTATTCAGTCAGCTGCCCCATATCCCATCCCATATCATGCTAGGTTCCACGTATGTCTTTTGGAAAAGAGTACTGATTTGCGTAAATGAGTCAGTGGTTTAAAACTTGGTTTTCAGAGTGTTAAGTTGTCATGTGCAAAACAAATCATTGCGGGCAGGTAATAGATTGTTACCTGTTGTGATTGATCAGAGCACCCTCCACTCCCTAGCTGCTTGACTCTTTTTGGAGACTGATCTCCAGAATGGTGGGGTTTTTAAAATTTTTTTTATTTTAACAGATTTTTTCCAAGTTTGGCACAGTGCTGAAAATCATTACTTTTACGAAGAACAACCAGTTCCAGGCTCTCTTACAATATGCTGAACCCATGAGTGCCCAGCATGCCAAACTGGTGAGTGCAACAGGAGAAGGGTGGGCAAGCACCATTTAAGGTTCTCCATTCTCCGATGGACATCCCTGAAATGGTTAGACCTTCTGAATCATATTTTATGTCCATCAGAAAATGAAAGGAACGCTCTCTTTGTAGTTCTTGTTTCGGTAAACTACCTTTTGAAAGCTTGCTTGATTGGAGCGGTTTCCCCTTCAGTCTTTAGATGGACAGAATATCTACAACGCCTGCTGTACCCTGCGTATTGATTTCTCCAAACTCACAAGCCTCAATGTGAAATACAACAACGATAAAAGCCGAGACTACACCCGACCGGATCTGCCCTCTGGAGACAGCCAACCTTCCCTTGACCAGACCATGGCAGCAGCCTTTGGTAAGGAGTTCTCCCAGCTAGGTAAATGTGGTTTTCTCAATAGCTTCTCCAGGCTTAGAAGCTGTTACGGTTCAGATCTCTAGACCTTAATCACGTGACGGGCACATTCCCATGGTGCAACCACGTTATGTTCCTTGAGAGTGTTTGAATCATGGGGTATGTCTTCCCATAGACTTAAGTGTACTTAGAATATATCTAAGTGACTTAAGGGCAGGGATTGTATCTTTCAACCATATTGTATTGTACTCTCCCAGGTGCTTAGTAGAATACTCTGCACGCAGTAAGCGCTCAGTAAATGTCACTGATTAAAGACGTGTGCCTGGAGACCAGGATTGGAGTTCTAGCTTCACTACTGGTATATACTGTGTGGCCTGGGGTTAAACTACTTAACTTACCTTCTTAGGCTTCAGTTTCCTCATGTAAAATGGAGATGTGGGCCTCCTATGGGACAGGCATTAACGGACGTAACCACCCCAGCATCGTTTGGTATCTTGAGTGCTTCTATTATGCAGAGCACTGTACTAAGTTCTTGGGGACTACAGTACAACGGTGCTCGTAGACTCCTTTCCTGTCTACAATGAACTTAGTCTAGAGCACACTTATTAGAGGTCCTAATTCATAATTATCTGTTCCGTGTCCTGGAACCATGTCAAATTACTTTCCACGATACCATAATGACGCTGAATTATCACTATTAGAGGAGTGGTACTATATAGGTTTGAAGGAGACTTGCAGAAATAGGGAATTGTTCTGCTGACTTCAATTTAAGCTGTCTTAAAGTACTTATAAGTACCTATGCACCTTTGAACTCTTCCATTTGGCTTTTGTCTTGTTCAATCATCATCATAATAATTATGGTCCTTGCTCAGCGCTTTTTATGTGCCCAGTACTGTATTACGCACTGGGGTAGATCCAAGATAATCAGGTTGGATGCAGTCCCTGTCTCACAAGGGGCCCACAGTCCAAGTAATACATATAATACAGATGTGTATGAGTGCGGTAGGGTGAATAAAAGATGCAAATCACTCATCGGTACCTACATCCAGTTTACCTTGCAACAACTTCAGTTGTCTGCTTAGGGGTCCGCGTCTCATTCAGAGTCTTCACACACGCTATGTGGGCAGAGCTTCAGTCAAGATCCATTTATTTTGTTTGCCTAATCTCAGCTGGTGGCATGGGACCAGGGAGTGATTTACCTACCGGTAATATGGGTCCTGGGTATGTGTGGGGTAAATGTTGTACCCTGGCGTGGCTGTGCCTGCGCCCAGTAAGGTGGTTTGATCACTGCTGAAAGTTGCTATAGAGGGAGATGTTGACTTACGTAAACACGAAAGTTAACAGAGGTTTTTAAAGCTTTGAACTTCCTAGGGGAGGGCATTTAGATTGTTTTCCTTTCTTGCATTTTCAAAATTCACTCATCTAGTCAACTTTAGCAGATTGTCGTCGTTTTAGTCTTTAGTTTAAAGATACTCAGTATCAGAGAGAATGAAAAAGGGCTATAGCGCCCCCTACTGTTTCCATAGTATGGGAGTGATGCTTTTATGATGGTTCTTCCATGAAAACTAAACCTGTGCAATTAAAGAAAAGGGAAAAACTTCCAGATTGGTAATTTTCCTTTTTTCAGCCTCTGAATCACAGAACATTTGAGAGAAAGTTCCTCACTGGAAAAATCTGGATTTGGAGGAGGCCGTTCTAACATGCTGTTCCCAGAATTGTAATTTGCTTGGGTTGCCTGTCTTCAAAAAATAACATTTGAAATTAAAATGACCCTGTGGGAGTTCTAGTATAGTAATTATCCCATTTCTTTCTTTCTAGGTGCTCCAGGTATAATCTCCGCCTCTCCATATGCCGGAGCTGGTTTCCCTCCCACCTTTGCAATTCCTCAAGCTGCAGGTATTACCCGATTCATCATACGATACTCAGCTTTAAAGTATAATTGAACATACCCACCGCAGTCTCTTTCAAAAACGTTTCTACTTTCATTGGCAAGCCAGTTTTAGAAATTAAGGTTAATTACAGCTAGCAATCCCAAGCCTACAGGTAACTGGGGGACAGCCAACTTTCTGAAAGATGACAGCAACTCTGTTATGGGAATTATGGCTGAGATAGCATAGACACGTTTGAAGGAGTACCTGGGGAGGTTTGAACATTGCATAAACTAATTTGGGCAGAGCTGGGCTAGTTTTAGCCCTTGCACTTTGATACTGGAGAGCAGGAGAGTGGCCCGTGGCTAGTTAACTTGATAGTCTTTTGGTTCTGGTTCCCTTTCAAGCTTCCAAGGGAGAGGACCTGAACAGAATGGTTGACGTTTATTCATAGTAAATTGAATAAGTGGCCTGGTAAGCAAATGGCATACATGAGACTAAGAAGCATGATTATGGGCACACCTAAAAACTTGTCCAGTCAAGTAGTCTGTTCATGTGGCAATACCATAGGCTTATCCGACTCATTTCTGAAAGCTTGACAATGCCCCCTAGGTGGGGATCCATCTCGTTGCCTGTAGGAGTAGAAGGTTGTTTTACTACTTACCGAAATGACAGTGTTCTAAGACTAATGTGCTCAGTCACCTCAGGAAGGCAGTGGTCAATAACTTGGATCTGGTGTGAAGTGTTTGATCCCTGCATGAAGAATGAAGCACTTAGCATGCCTTGGTCAACCGATTTCCAGATGCACTGCTTGTAGTATTTTTATTTGCACCCATGGAACTGAAGCTTTGCTGCGCTCTGAATGTTTGACAGCATGTAGAGTAAGGCGATACCTAGAGACAGATGTCTTTTGTGGGGGGGCGGGTGGAGAAGGAGGAATGGGGCAGGGGATGGACCCCGAGAACAGGCAGCCCTGGGAGAGTGACTAGGTGACAAAAAGACTTCCTGCCTCGATAGGACACCATGTGTCAGGTGTGCCAGGTAAAATGCTTGTAGTTCACCCTTGGGGATTTGCATGCTAGAAGGGGAAGAGGTTTTTAAGCCACCTCCTCCAGTGCAGCAGGCACATAAAGGCATGCTGGTAACTTTTTTTTTTTTTTTACTGGTTAATGTTTTTTAATTTCCAGGCCTGTCAGTTCCAAATGTTCATGGAGCCCTTGCTCCTCTGGCTATCCCATCAGCAGCAGCTGCAGCGGCTGCAGCAGGGCGGATTGCCATTCCCGGCCTCACCGGGGCAGGGAATTCTGTCCTGCTGGTTAGCAATTTGAACCCTGAGGTTAGTGGTGTCTTCTTAATTTACCTCTGTCCCTCTCATTTCCAGCCAACTGTTTCACTCTTGAAAACTTTGAGAATGTTTCAGCGTGTCTCAAAAAAAAGAAATCTATCCTAGAAAGGAAGCAGCTGGACTAGAAAAGCTCAATCACGTCTCGATGGCAGGGCAGATGACCAGAACTTTTTTTTATTTTTAAAGGGAGTGCAAATTGAACTTGCCTTGCTGCTCCATGCTCCATTTTCATTGATCTCAAACAGTCTGTTTGAATCTTCTTCTTTTATTTTCCCCCTCCCCCCTTCTTTCTAGTGCTGTTTTGGGTCATATCAGCATAGTACTTGGGATGCTCAACCCTTCATGGCAGTCCCTCCACCTTTAATAAATTGTTGTTGTATTAGCTGTGGGAGAGAGTTTGTTCTGCCCTCTACTCTCTGTTCACATCCTAAATTCTGCCAGCTTGGCTTTTGTGTCCTTGTGCACTTGTGCAGTGTGTTTTTTTTTGTTTTTGTTTTTTAAAAATTATTTTTTTCCCCCCTTGCCACTTGCTCACACATTTATTTTCCTTTCCAAAGACTGCTTAGTTTTCTTATACTCCTTAACATCTTGAAATTTTATGTTTTTAATTCCATAATTTTACTCAGAGTTGAAATATTTTTTGTTTTTTCCAATGAAGGCGACCTAAAAGTTCAAATTGGATACTAAACTAAAGGATGCAGTCTGAAAAAGAACCATTTTAGTGTTCAGGCAATTTCTGTTCTGATACAGCAAAATTGCACTGTATTGGAATTAAAAGTGTGGAAGACATTGGTTTGGGCATTAGAGATTGACATTTAAGTTGGTGTTTGAAAAGAATGCTAAACTGGACTGCATATAAAAGTTAATTCCCACCACATGCAACCCCAATTCATTTTCTAGTATGTCAAAATAATTCCAAACTTTGCCTCAGAGGAAGCCTGGATGAAAGAGAGTAAATGCTCAAAATATTTAACTCTTGATGAGATTAACAAATTTAATCAGTATTTCAGACTATTCTTTTCATCTGTCTGACACTCCCTGTCGAACTGTTTTCCTCAAGGCATGAGATAGGCCAATACTGGTTAGAAGTTTCCCTTACTGGTGGCTTCTTCCCTTGGTTTAAATCTTTTTGGCTAATGGGCTTCGTGTCCCATTTCTCTCTTCTCTTCCACGCCCCCCCCCCCCCCCCCCAAGAAACATTCTCCATTTGAAACTCATCCTTTTTGCGGGAACGGGGTGGGGGTGTTGGAGGGACCTGTAAATTGAATATGGAGACGGGCTGCATTCACTTGGACAGTTAAGCCTGAAATGTACAAGAAACCTCGCTGGCATAAATGAAGCCAGCTGTCCTGTATACTGTGCTAAAGAAATGGCCTATTGACTATTTCATGCCTTTTAGGTTTTTTTTTGGTGAGCCTCTCGCTGTTCATCCAGCTTGTCTTTGGGCTAGAAAGACCTCAGTACCTGTAGAGATGCTGTGAACTAACAAACTTAAACTTTTATTTCATTGCTTGTATAATCATTGTTTTTAGAAACTATCTATGCAACCAGTTAGTAAGAGACAATGTTTTTGTGGAGTGATTTCAGTGATTCTGGTGGAAAGGTTTTATTTTACGCAAAGATGTCCCAGAAAGGTTCATTTTCTTGGGAGAGGTCTAGGCACTGTTTCTCCCTCTTCCTCTGAGCTTTGATTTGCCGGTTCACCTTAAATCGGTCGATTGAAGAATGCTTCCTGTATGGGACTCAAAATGACATTTTTAGCTCTGCTGTTGAAACTTTCAATGTTTTCATGGCACAATCAGGAATTAAACTTGGAGTCAAGTTACTAATTCTAAATAATAGTACATGCAATTCTTAGCGATTTCAGAAGTCACTCTGCTCTAGTATTGTTTCTTTCCTTCTATGTATATCAAGTAAAAATGCTTTTCTTTATCATTGTGTTCCACTAGGTTAAAACCTATTAACTTTCTGTAAACATATTGTGTATGTAGAAATCTATAAATCTGACTGATGGAACACTACATATTTCCTTATGTATTTACTGACCTGTGTTTTTTGCTACTTTTTTCTTCCCTTCCCCTTTCCCAATTTTTTCTACCCCTGATCCGGAATTTCTTTGCCAACTGACTGCACGGTACTTCTGCTTCCTGTTGTTGCTTGAAACAAAAAACACACAAAAAAAAATAAAATAAAAAAAAAATAAAAAAATCCCCCCTCCAAAAACCCTGCTCTTCGGAAACCAACCTGCCCTTCAATATTAACCATCTTGAAAACTTCATCATCCATCAACCAATTTCGCCATTTCCTGCGGGGACTGCCCTTCCTCGTTGTGGACGATTTGTGCAACCTCCGCTCTCCCCTCCGATTCCTTACCTCTCCCCTGTCCCTCCGCTGCCTTGCTCTGCTGTTCTCTAAAGAGAGGTACACCCCAATGCCTCTTTATTCTTTTCGGTATGTTATTATTCACACTTTTTATTACCTTGTATTCAGTTATTTGAGATTACTTTTGATGCCTCAAATATATAGTTTGCCGTTTTTGCCACTTTTGAATGCATAACTTTACATTTGTTATTAGTTTTGCCACTTAAATTTTAATCTGAATTTTGTGTTACTCTTATTTCTTGCATATGCATGAGTTTTATTGCTTTGCATGCCTTTTGAAAAGTAAAAAATCATTAGCATGCTAAATTTGGTCATTCTGACCTTTAGTTTTGCTTTATTTGATTTTTCTGAGACCTAGTATCTTTAGTGTAGTGCCCTGTTTTTCTGCTGAGTACACATTTTTCGTAAGTGGAGCAGAATAAGAAAACCAAGTCGGGTGGACATCAACCTTGTAGAAGGGGTTGGGTGTACTTAGGGGTCTTGTTGCTGCTGGACTAAATTCAGGGAAATACAGTTGATGTACTTGCCGACGTGCCTGAAGCCTGTCTTTATTTCCTACAACTTTAAAGGAGTCTATGGTGATGTGCAAAGGGTGAAGATTTTATTCAACAAGAAGGAGAATGCTCTAGTTCAAATGGCAGATGGAAACCAGGCCCAGCTTGGTAAGCAAACTGGTATTTTGGCTTAGATTTAACGCTGCACAGGCTCACAGGCGTCCTTCTCCGACTGCCCTGGAAAACTGAAAATGGAAGTTAGAAACTCTGTAAATGCGTCAGTGCCTGGCTAAGATATCAGTTCTTACCATCGGGTGTTAACCCTCTTTCCATTCTTGTCTTCTCAGCGATGAGCCATCTGAATGGGCAGAAGCTTCATGGGAAGCCAATTCGCATTACTCTGTCCAAGCACCAGACCGTGCAGCTTCCCCGGGAGGGCCAGGAAGACCGAGGCTTAACTAAAGATTATGGAAATTCACCTCTCCATCGCTTCAAGAAGCCAGGCTCCAAGAACTTTCAGAACATCTTCCCTCCTTCTGCTACCCTGCATCTTTCCAACATTCCGTGAGTGCGCACGTGGGCGTTCACTGGAACTAAATGTGTAGCAACTCGAAAGAAATGATGAAGCACTGTAGAGGAAACTAGTGTAAAAAGAACCTGGTATCCTGGAGCAACATTGACGGAGTGACTGACCCACATTTTGTTTGGTCTCAAAACAGTGTTGGGGGTTGGGTTTGGAAAGGGGTGTGGGAACAAAAACACTGATTCCCCCCATTGTGGTAGATTTGTGGTGGGGAGGGACAGCGGGGGACGGTGGGCGTTCCAGTTTTGTACGGGCTACTTGCTACGGAGTGAAATACTCCCTGTTTGAAGATCACCTGGGAAACTTTTTTTTCCCTCCTCTCCCCGTAGGCCTTCAATAACCGAAGAGGACCTTAAGATGCTGTTCTCCAGTAACAGTGGAATGGTCAAAGGATTCAAATTCTTCCAGTGAGTAGAGTTCGTTATCGGGGGATTGTGGGCCGAAGGGATACACTAATGGTATCGGGCTCGTTTATCCTGAACTGTCAAGGATGTATGAGTGCCATTCATTGGCACTAATGTTAGTGGAAAACTAAATCTGGCTATTAAAAATCATTTGCTTACCTTCTCTGGTTTGGTGGGGGCAGGGGAAGGGAGTAGGTGGAGTGAATGCACAGTTAGTTGTTGACCACGGTTGCAGATGTAACAATGAATTGAGCTTCTGTCTTGACAGGAAGGACCGTAAGATGGCTCTGATCCAGATGGGCTCAGTGGAAGAAGCCATTCAGTCCCTTATTGACCTCCACAATCATGACCTGGGTGAGAACCATCACTTGCGTGTGTCCTTCTCCAAGTCCACCATTTAAAACTCTGACAGACGTGAGGCAGAGAGAATGGACTGACGAAACCTCATGGTTTCAGCCTTGTCCGGAAAGGGCTGATTACCTGGAGACAACTTCCATCATTCCAAACAAACAACAAAAAAAAAGCCACTTTAAAAGCAGCTGAAGTGACCTTAAAGACCAGAGATTTTATTTTTTTAAAGAGTTATCAGTTTACCTGTTTTTAAAAAAATCAAATCTAATTCACATTGATAACCTTGCGGTGATGGGATAACAATTTTGGTGCGAAGTTCACACTTTATTGGAAACTTCTGGGAATTTCTCTCTTCCTTTCCTCCTCTCCCCCCCCCCCCCAAAAAAAACCCCAACTGATCTGGTTTCAGGTCTGTTTTTATCAGGCTTCACGGTAATGCCTTCTAGTTTTCTTTACTCATTCAAGCCTTGGAAGACCTAAAACCACTGTGCTTTAAAAACTCAACTTTTTTGAGTCAAGGTGTGTGATCTTTCAATTCATCCAGCACAAGGAATTTTAGGATTCATCTTTGATATACCATGAATCTGCTGTCTGTGCCTTAAGGTTTCTGTTCTTTTTTTTTGAGGGTGGGGGGGTGTGGGCATACGTGGTGGTGGTGTTGCTCAGGGAGGAGCTGCCTTCCAATATCAAACATAGGGATTGAGCTGAGGGGAAAGTTTTATTTGACACTCAAATGAACTCATTGTGCTTCTGAGGAATGGGAAGCAGGCAAAGTGTATAAAGAAAAACCGATGGGCTTTTTAAAACTTTTTTTTTTTTTGGACTTATGATGTTAATCACATCTTTTTTGCTTTTCTGTGCATGTGTGGTTCCTCAACCTGTATTTTGGGCAGGGGTTGTTTTAAAAGCATGCACTCAATGAAAGGTGGTAGGCAGGAGCGGGGGGGTTCTTTTTGCACGTTTGTTCTAGTGTCTGTACACTAATTCCTTAACCCGGCCTTTGTTTGGAAGATGCACCAGCCTACTGTAGAAGTCTTTGGGGACATTTGGGAGGGCACTGTGTCCCTCATTTAGCAAGGTGTTTAGCTGTCATCTTCATGTCCTTTATTTTGGCCTTTCAGGAGTTTGAATGAACTCCCCTGTCCTTGTTGCTCATCTTCAGCATTTGAACTTTTGTTTTAATCCTTGTATTATACTTTTGATGCAGTTGTCATCTGTGCCTAGCAATATTTCCAGTTGACCAAATATTCTAATCTTTTTTCATTTATGCAAGAGAAATAGTTTTAAGTAACTTTTATAGAAAGATGACAAAAATGGTATAAATGTAATCTAAATTTACTCCTTGTGGTATTACTCTTGTATACTGTACTTTTATTTTATTATTTTTGCAATTAAGTGAAATCGTAGGGCAGGAAGATAATTTCAATTTTCAAGCTGAGATCATGGTTTAGAAGGTTGAACAGTGTAAGGAAACTGTTGATTTGAATAGGTTGGGCTAAACAGACGTTTTCAAATGACAAGTTCCAAGTAGCAAATACCAGGGGTTTCTGAAGAGCTGAATTGAGTGAGTGGACCCAGGCTAGTTTTTTGTTGTTGTTGGTTCTTTGAGGGTTTTTTTTTGGGGGGGGGGGGTATTTTGACCTTAAAAGCAGAACTTTTAAGTTTTAGGAGCAGAAAGCAGATCAGTGCATCTTTATTTGGACTGAACCAGCTTTGATATAGCCATCAATAGACTTAAGACACCATTCCTTGGGTTTACTTACCTACCCCATGCCATTCTGCCTTCTATTCTGCATAATCCAATGTTGCCTTACATTTCGCTCTAATGTTTAATCTTTTTAGATGCAAAACAGAAGATCTCTTATATTTCAGGGTTTTTCTGCAAATTGTGGACCAAAGTTTTTGTTTTTGTTTTCTTTTAAATCGTCTGTCTTTTGGTCCTGGGAATCACGATTTCCCCAAATGACCGAGGAACTCTTGACTTCCCAGAACTGAAGGTTTGAAGCCTTAAACCTTTTTTTGTTCCCCCACGAACTACCGTGGGTGTGAACTCTGCTGGAGTTGCGCGCTTGATGTCTGAGCGAGAGTTCGACTTGGGTTGCTGGCATGAGCTTATGTAGTATTGGCCTTCCTTCCCAGCATCCATCTCTGCAGTATGAGAACTTGAGGTGTGAGCTGGCAGCATTGCAGTTGAAGCCCTTAGCCTTCAAATCCCACACCACAGATCTGAAAGATGGCTGCCCACCTGACAGGCGACAAGCTAAAGGTCCTTAGGACCTGCTTAGATCTTAAAAATTAGACTCTTCTCTGCTTAAATCAAAATATCAGGATGGGGGAACTGCAGCAGTCATTTCTGCACCCTAGCATTCTTTCCTCTCCACCCCCTCATCGTCCCACAACTGACCAAGTGGAAAAACCATGAGCATGCGTCCCTCCCCTTCTCCCCCCACCCCCCAATATGGTTAGGGGACAGCTAGGCTTGCTGCCTTCCTCTTTACCGGTCCGCCAGCAGCCTGAGGGGAACGGGAGTGCTATAACTTGGACCCAAGATGCTGGGAAAGGGTTGTGGGCAGCAGCAAAGGGTTGCGTTTCAGTTTGGCCAGCAAGCAGCATGTTTGTGGGATGCAAGAAAAACCTGTTGTAACCCAGCATCCATGCGATTGTGGATCTGTCTTTTGGATCCCTGTGTTTGCATGTAAAGAATGTGAGTAACAAAGGGTGTAAATATTTCTAAGTTTTTTTTTATACCTGTTGTAAGACATGAGGGGGCAGCAAAATGCAGTTTTTTTATGGTGAACAGATGAAATGTATATTTTGATAACAGCCATTACAGGTGCAGTATTGTGAAAAGCGGGGTGTGAGGCGACCACAAACACAAGTTTCATTGCCTGTTGCAAAGAATGTTTGTAATGCGAAAAGAATTGAAATTAAAACTATTTTATAACAAAGTTTGTACCTTTCCGTAGATCTGTTATTTACTGTTGATTGTAGAGAAGCAGTTTTTGGCCAGTCTGTACTTGTGCTTTCAATAAATTTCTTCTGTATTCTTTGCTTCTGACTTTCCTATCTTTTTTTATTGTGCCTTTTTTATGCTGCTGTTTTCCTCTTGATTTACATTTAGCTGCCTCCCTTTTTTTCTCCAATTTTTGAGGTATGCATTGTTTGCTCATGTTAATGAGCACTAAACCACACACTAAACACTCTTCAGCAGGACAGAAACACAAGGCCCAGGGACCCTTAACTGGTACTGTTGCCTTCTGTCCTACTTGAATGTTATTTGTGTTGCTATAACTTGGGCTTGGACTAATATGAAATTCCAGGAATAATTTTTCAGGTTAAGGCAACACTTATCTTAAAGTGGTGGTGACTTAAAAAAAAATATGGATATGCGGAGAGTTGCACTCCTTGGCCAAGAATAGTGGTCAACTAAATGCCAAGGCAGCTCTTTAAATCTGGATTGAGAAAATTTGGAATCCTGGAAAGAGGGATGGGGCAAAGGGTAACTCATGAAAGGAATGCCAGGGTGGAAAGCTCCTTGGAAGCAGGGATTGACACTGCTACTAACTATATTGTACTCTCCTGAGTGCCTGGTTAGGTACAGTGTTCTGCACCCAGTAGGTGCTCAAACAATCTTGTTTGGGTGGTGGGGAGGGTGTCCTGTGATAGCCCCATCAGGGCTGTGATTATAGAAAAGGAGCTGTTTCCAATCTAACTAAAGCAGTCCAGTTATGCCTGATCTGACCCTTCAATGGCCAGAGGGTAAATCTCTCTGCCAACTGTTCCTCAAGGCTCCGGAAGGCTCCGTGTCTCCCTGGGGGCAAAACTTTGGACACTGAAAACACTTAAGTCTAAAGCTTAACATTGGGAGGTACAAAACTGTCTTGCTCTTCTGCCAACCAGGACTTCCTTTCCCCCACCCGCCCTGGTACAGCCAGGGTTTTCAAATATTGCATTGGTTTCTACTCATTTTCATTCCTTGCCTTCATTTTGTTAAAAAAAAGTGCTACCACCAAAATGTGGCCACCCAGACAACCCCCTCCAGCAGATTTCCTTCAAGAGCCTCTGCTAGCCCTTACTAGCTGACTATAACTCTTCCAACTTGACTGACTTATCTTCCTGGTCTCTGGCTATTAAGAGGCTGCTGTGGAAAGGGGTGGATCTGCTCCTTCGGGGACTAGATGGGCCAGGGGGAAGGATAGTCTGTTTGCTGCTCAAGAAAGAATTACCGATCAACAGATTTCTAGTGTTAACAAGTTGCTCTGGTAATTAGAGGCAAAACAAATGAACTGATGGGCTGGTCACCTTAGGAACAAATAGAGTTTATCTGGAGGTGTGAATTGTGGCCAAATGAATCCTGCTTTTATTTTCTCTCCTCCCCCTCCATCTACTTGCCCCAGGTCTAGAGCCCTAGTTCCATCCTACTCCTCAGTTGTTCAAAGGGTGAGGATGCCACCCTGGCCAGCTAGCCAAACCTGAAAGACTTGCCCAGTGGTTTAAACTGATTTCTGAGTTTCTTTTAATGCTGTCTGGGTTGGTTTGTATATTAAATATTTGGAGACAGAATTTTCTATATATTGGATGTTAAAGATGCAGGGTCTTGGGCAGGGGTCCTTAGGGAATCTGTAGCCTCTGTGGTGGCTGAGTGGACTGGGACTTTAGCAGTCTTTTTTTTTTCATGGTATTTGTTAAATGCATCCTATTTGCTAGGCACTGGGTTAGGTACAAGCTAATGAGGTTGTGCTAGACACTTTAACACTGGGTTAAGTACAACCTAATGAGGTTGGGCACAATCCATGTCCCATGTGGGGCTCAGTCTTAATCGTCATTTTAGAGATGAGGGAACTCAAGCACAGGCACAGAGAAGTGAAGTGACTTGCCCAAGGGAAGCAGCGATGCTTAGTGGAAAGAACCCAGGCTTGGGAGTCAGAGGGTGTGGGCCCTAATCCCGGCTCTGCCACTTGACTGCTGTGTGACCTTGGGCAAGCCACTTAACTTCTGTGCCTCAATTACCTCATCTGTATAATGGAGATTAAGACTGTGAGCTCCATGTGGGACAACCTAATTACCTTGTATCTACTCCAGTGCTTGGCACATAGCGCTTAACAAATACCATCATCAAGGTCACATAGGCAGATGGCAGAGCTGGGTTTAGAACCCAGGTCCTTCTGGCTCCCAGGCCCATGCTCTATCCACTAGCCTGTGCTCCCCCTCGCAAGGATTTCAACCTCAGGCAAATGAGGTTGAAATCCTTGCGTTGCCTAGTTACAAAATGGCTCAACAGGCAGCAAGGGATAGACTGCAGTCTTGCCAAGCCCTTGTCAAGTCCCTGGAATCAGGGGGAAAATTCACGCCAGGTAAACCAGGTAACACTTCCCCATTTTATCAGCCTCCTGCCCTCAAAGACTTTATAATCTAAACCAGGTGGACATAATAGAATTTAAGCACTTACTATGCCAAGCACTGGTCTAAGCATCTGGGGATAGGTATTAGGTTATCAGGTTGGAAACAGTCCCTGTCCTGCCTGGGGCTCTCAATCTAGATTAGGAGGAAGTGGGATTTAGGGACCCAGCATGGCTCAGTGGAAAAAGCATGGGTTTGGGAGTCAGAGGTCATGAGTTTGAATCCTGGCTCTGCCACTTGTCAGCTGTGTGACTGGGCAAGTCACCCAACTTCTCTGTGCTTCAGTTACCTCATCTGTAAAATGGGGATGAAGACTGAGCCTCATGTGGGACAACCTGATTACCCTGTATCTACCCCAGCGTTTAGAACAGTGCTCTGCACATAGTAAGCACTTAACAAATACCAACATTATTTAGCCTATTGCCAAGCGAGTGCCTGCGGTAGGTTAAAGAGCATCAATATAGATAACCCATAGTAAGCAGTATAAGCTCTTTGTGGGCAGAGATGGTCACTGTTGAATGTTGCATTGTACTTTCCCAAGGGCTTAGTACAGTGCTCTGCACACAGTAAGCACTCAAATACAATTGAATGAATAAATGGTGACATGATAAATGAGGTGGATTCATCAGGGGAGGTCTTGTTGGATGAGATGACTTTGGATGTCAAGGACTGTGCTGTAGTGTTCTCTACAATATGGAGCAACTGTGGTCTTGGGCTTTCATTCATTCGATTGTATTTGAGTGCTTACTATATGGCGAGCACTGTACTAAGCGCCAGAAAATACAATGTAACATTCCCTGCCCACACGAGTTTACAGGGCCCTGTTGCAGAGTTGGTTTAATCTGGCAATACCTAACTCCAGGATGACTCCTAAATCATTAGGCTCTTGGGACTCCAAGAGTCCCATGGTATTTGAGGTTGTGATTGCTGAGAGAGAGACAATCCTGTTCAAGTTTGGGACTAGGTTGATAAAAACGATTGGATGTAGAGGGTTGTGCAGGCCTGTGGATTACAGGTTGTGCCAGGGTCCCTCCTGACCCTGCTCTGATCTTGCCTCACCTGGGGTGGGGAAACCAATTGACTGGACTCCCTGCCATCCTCACCCTGCCGCGGATGAGGTTGGGAGAGGTGTGTCTGCCTGGCCAACAAATGCCACCAATCCTTCATGGGCAAGGTGATGATATCGCTGCCTTTCTCTATTATTACCCTATTTATTTTGTTGATGAGGTGTACATCCCCTTGATTCTATTTATCATGATTAAGTTGTCTTGTTTTTGTATGTCCATCTTCCCCGATTAGACTGTAAGCCCGTCAATGGGCAGGGATTGTCTCTGTTGCCGAATTGAACATTCCAAGTGCTTAGTACAGTGCTCTGCACTTAGTAAGCGCTCAATCAATACTATTGAATGAATGACGTGTGAGGCCGTCTGGACTCCTGTGTTCTGGCCTAGCTGGGCCACGCCCCATCTGCTTCCTCCCACTTAGTAGGGGACCCTTGCTACAATGAGTTTTGCAGCTGCCAGTCTGCCTGGCTTGGGGAAAGGGAGGGTTTACAGCTGCTGTTCCTTTGGAGGAGGGTGGGAAGCCCATCACCCTTCCCACTAACTCATGAATATTCATTCAATCGTATTGATTGAGCGCTTATTGTGTGCAGAGCACTGTACTAACCACTTGGAAAGTACAATTCAGCAAGAGACAATCCCTGCCCACAACGAGCTCACAGTCTAGAAGTGGGGAGACAGACATCAAAACAAGTCTGCGCCTCCCCATTGCCCCTTCTCCTGCCCTGTGCTCTTCCCCCTTTCCCTCCCCACAGCACTCTGTATATTTATATATATGTTACTTATTACTCTTTTGTTGATGTGTATATATCTATGATTCTATTTTATCTTGATATCTAAGCCAGACTACTTGTTTGGTTTTGCTTTGCTGTCTGTCTCCCCAGTTTAGACTGTGAGCCCATTATTGGGCAGGGATTGTCTCTATTCCCGAATTGTACATTCCAAGTGCTTAGTACAGTGCTATGCACATAGTAAGCGCTCAATAAATACGATTGAATGAATAAGTGAACAAGTAAAAAGGCATCAATAGCGTCAATATAAACAATTATAGATATAGACACATCAAAAGTAAGCAGGCATTAATATAAATAGAATTATAGATATGTACATATACACAAGTGCTGTGGGGCGGAGGGGGTAGAGCAAAGGAAGCGAGTAGGGGTGATGGGGAGCTGAGGAAAAGGGGGCTTAGTCTGGGAAGGCCTCCTGGAGGAGGTGAGCCTTCAATAGGGCTTTGACCGGGGGAAGTGTGACTGGCAGATTAGAGGAGGGTGGGCATTCCAGGCCAGAGGTAGGACCAGGGGTGGGCCAGGGGGATGGTGGGACAGGCGAGAACGAGGCACGGTGAGAAGGTTAATAATAATAATGTTGGTATTTGTTAAGCGCTTACTATGTGCCGAGCACTGTTCTAAGCGCTGGGGTAGACATAGGGGAATCAGGTTGTCCCACGTGGGGCTCACCAGAGCAGCAGAGTGTGCAGACTGGGATAAAGAAGGGAGGTGAGGTAGGAGGGGGCAAGGTGATGGAGAGCTTTGAAGCCAATAGTGAGTTTTTGCTTGATATGGAGTAGAGGTGGGGGCTGGGTATGATGAAGATGGGGTGGAGGAAAAGGGAAAGGGAGTTGCTAGGGAAACTAGTGGGCCAGAGGAAGGAAGGCAGCCTGGGCATGAAACTATTCATAATTTTAATGAGCTGTGAAAACTGTTATCTTAGAGCTGGAGGAAAAGGAAGAATTCCAGCTGAGGCCGTCAGACTGGGAGGGGGAAACACTTTAAAGATTTGGAAGGCATAATAGCCTTTCTTTGCTTTGGTTTCAGGGTCCTCATCTCGGAATAAATCTGAAGCAGGAAAGACATGGGTGGGATGGAAGGAAAGCACCCTAATAGTTAGCCATGGTGTGTTGGTATAGGGGCAGAGGAGTCTCCATTTCCACAGCCTTTTTAATAGATCAGACACCTCATTAGGTCTCCGTGGGATTAAGGCATTGCCTGCAGGGATGCAGTCCTCAAAAAAAAAAAAACCCTACCAAACTCCGGTGATTGCCCATCCACCTCTGCATCAAACAAAAACTCACCATTGACTTTAAAGCAGTCCATCACCTTCCCCGCCCCCTCACCTCACCTCGCTATCTCAACCCATCCACTTCCCTCCTCTAATGCTAACCTCACTTTACCTCGATCTCGTCCATCTCGCCACCGACCCCCTCACCCACCTGCCTCTGGCCTGGAGTGCCCTCCCTCCTCAAATCCGACAGTTACTCTCCCCCTCCACTTCAAAGCCTTACTGAAGGTACATCTCCAGAAGGCCTTCCCTAACTAAGCACCGCCCGCCACCGCCCCGCCCCGCCGCCCCCCCCCCCCCCCCCCCCCCGCCTTTTCCCACTTCGTTCTGCATCACCCTGACTTGCTCCCCTGGTTTCTTCCCCACTCCCAGCCCCACAGCACTTATGTGCATATCTGTAATATGAGAAGCAGTGTGGCTCAATGGAAAGAGCACGGGCTTAGGAGTCAGAGGTCATGGGTTCTAATCCCGCTCTGCCACTTGTCAGCTGTTTGACTTTGGGCAAGTCACTTCACTTCTCTGTGCCTCAGTTACTTCATCTGTAAAATGGAGATCAAGACTGTGAGCCCCATGTGGGACAACCTGATTACCTTGTATCCCTCCCCCAGCTCTTAGAACAGTTCTTGGCACATAGTAAGCACTTAAAAATGCCATTATTATTATTATTATTAACTGTCTATCTCCTCCCCCCCCGACTGTAAGCCCATTGTGGGCAGGTAATGTCTATTGTATTCTTCCAAGCGCTTAGTACAGTGTTCTGCACACAGTAAGTGCTCAATGAATACAAATTAATTAATGAATTATTGCTGACTCTTCCACTCTAAGATTCTCTAGACCCAAACCAAAGATGACCTTTATTTTTTTTTTTTTAGGGGTTTGGTTGGGGGTGGGAGGGTGGGTCCTCCTACCACGTTAATCCAATCATTTATCCCGCCTTGATTACTGCATCAACTTCCTTGCTGACCTCCTTGCCTCCTATCTCTCTACTCCAGTCTATATTTCACTCAGCTCTGCTGCCAGGATCATTTTTTTACAAAACCGTTCCGTCTTTGTTTTCCCCACTCCTCAAGAATCTCCAGTGATTGCCCATCCACCTCTGCGTCCAACCAGGAATTCCTTGCCATCAGCTTCAAGACACTATCATCTTGCCCCCTCCTACTTCACCTGGCTACTCTACTTCTACAACCCAGCCTGCACCCTTCACTCCTCAAATGCCAGCCCTCTCATTGTACCTCCATTTCGTCTATCCTGTTGTCAACCCCTTACCCACGTCCTGTCTCTGGCCTGGAACTCCCTCTCCCTTTGTATCCGACAGACCATCACTCTCCCCACCTCCAAAGCCTTATTAAAATCACATCTCCAAGACTCCTCCCACCGACTAAGCCTTTATTTACCTCTTCTCCTACTCTGTTGCCCCCGCACTAATATTTGCTTGCTTTATTCACCCCTCCCCCAACCCATAGCATTTATGTATATATCTCTAATTTAATTTTTTTCACTGAAGTGAAAATGCTTTGGGAAAAAATGAGAGCCCCAAAGAAATTCAAAGGGTCCTGGATTTCTACTCTAGAGCCTTTCACGGGTGTGTCTAGCAGATTTCAGGCCTCTGGCAGTGGATAGGTTGGGTGGTGCAAAAACGAATCAGATTAGGTTCTTCCCGTCTTCAATTTCGCAGCCTACCTCCCCACGTTTGGTTTCAAGCTTTTCGGCCCTACGGAGGAGGCCATGGCACAGAAGGGGTAGAGGGTGTGGGGGGCTTGCCACCCTGGATTTAAGCTAAACAGGTAGTGCCGGAGGCCGGGGTTGCCACAATGCCAAAGTCTCTCCTTCCTGGGACAGATCCCAGGGGACGTGGCAGGGTGGGGTTTCGGTTTGGAGGTGGGAGGGTCCCTAGGCTCACATTCCCGAGTTCCTCTGCACCCCCCAAGAGGGCCCGGAATCGCCGCTAACCCGTGCAAACTCTAGCCGACGCCCCCTCCCTGCGCCGAGCTCCGGCTTCCCCGGGAGTTGCTAAGGCAACCGCCGGAGACTGGGGAGTCCAGCCCTCCCCCACCTTTCCCCCCATTTCTCCATCCCAGGGCCCACACGCTGAGGCTTAGGACAGGCTGAAGAGGGCGTCGCCAGGTACAAACTCCTGACCCTATACCCTGGGAAAGTCCAACAAAGCGGCGTTGAACCGATGGGATGTTATTCCAGAGAAACGGGCATTCCCCTGCCGTCCCACCCATCTCCCCCCCACCCCGGCCTAACCACCCGCCAACCTGGGGCTCTGGCTTATTTATGAGCAAGCCCTTCCACGGGGTCAAGGTAGTGGACAGTGCCCCCCACTCAATGCCAGCGCCCACTGGCGAGCGCGGGGGCCCTACTTATAAATCTGGACTTTCCACCTGACTCCCACGTTACCATCCCTCTTGCTTCCATTCTTCAATCGGAGAGGAAGAGCCCTCAGGGCCGAGTCAAGAAAAGGAGGCAGGAAAGGGGAGGGAGATTCTGGGAGGAGAGCAAGAGGGTAGTTCGGTCAACAGGGATTGGGGGGGGGCTCCCAAAATGTTGGTTGAGGTGAGCTAGGAAGGTCTCTCTCCCTTAGTAGTTTCTACCTCTCGGTGTGCTTCGCTCAGCCTTTCTCTCTGTGCATCTCTGCATGTTTGGTGTTTCTTTCTGACTCTGGGAATCGCTATGGCACCTGTCTCCATGACAGCGGGGGAGGGTTTCGCTGAGACCAAGGGATCAGAAGTAAGAAGGAAGGGGAGGCAGCCCGATCTTAGTGGGGCGGCGGCCGTCTGGAACCGAGGGAGAAAAGGGCCAGGAGCACAGCCTCCGGCAATGCAGCCACAGTGTCTCCCGCCCCCTCCCCACCATTAGAGCCGCGAATAGGAGGGGAAAATGGGCGGAGAGCTATCGGGCCGCGCAGCCGTGATTACCATCCGCATCGCTGACGCAGCCGCCCTTCTGTAGGTGCAGGGGCGGGGGGCGGCTAGGAGGAGCTCGACAGAAAGTGGCCTGGCCGTAGCCAGGGGCTCGAGGGACCCGAGTCTTCCAACTGCAGGAGAACCTTCCTATCGGCGAGGGTTTGGAAACTAGGCTACTGAGGTGCGTAGGGGGCAGGGAGCTGGACTAGATGACTTCCAGTGCCCAGCCAGGCCCCCAACTACCCCTGGCCTTGCCACAGTTCTCTCCTTCCTGAGGTGGGCACAATGGAAATCTCGGGAAACTAAATCTGATGTTTCCAAATCTTTATTCGGTTCCACCCCACCCCGAGAACTTTGTCTGCCCCCCACCCTCATCTTTGGGTGCCCTCCCTGGATGCCATCCCCCCCACCCCCCTCTCCCAACCATGCCTTTCTCCCCCTGCCCGCCCTCTCCCACCCCCCCAGATCCTATTACACCCCCTCTGGAATACCATCCCAGGTCAACCAGCAGGTGATGAAGGCTTCAAAGACTCAGTGACTCGATTAAGGGGGTGCCTGATAACAACCTCCCCCTGCCTAGAGTCTGTTATGCCCTGTCTTCCCTCTGCCCATCCCCAACATGTAATCTCCCTTCCCTCTCCTCCCCCCCTCCCGTGCCACGACCCCACCATACACCCACACACACACAAAAACACACACACCCGCACGCCCCCAGGCTATTTACAAAGTCAACTCTGCCCCTCTGGTTCCTCTATCTCTCTTGGGTTGAGTTCCAGCCCTCCAGCTGAAAGGGACCAGATGAGATGGTGGGAAGAGAGGGCCAGAAAAAGGAGAAAAATCTGAGGAAACCTCACTACCCAGGCTTCTCCACCACCATGAACCTTCTGGGTGGAGGAGAGGACAGCGTGAGGCTTCCCCCAAGAGAGTGAGAACTTCTCAAACTCAAGATCCTCCCAGTTGGTTTTCTGTATTCCCAGGATAGGGCCACTCAAGCAATAAGATTAAAAGTCATCAGATGCTCCCCGAAGATGTGGCGGTGAGGGGAAGGAGAGAGCGACAGGGATTATTTACAAGTGTCCCTGTCCCCGCCAGCTGGGCGGCCTAGTCCTTGAACCTCCGGTTGGCTTGGATCTTCTTATAGTAGTTGTCGGCCTCGGCATCCCCATCCTTCTCCGTCAAGGTCAGGCTGGTGGGCTTGCGCCTCAGTGTGGACTCACGGCTGGCGGGCCCGAGAAGGGCCACCCCACTCCCCTCTGGAGGAAGCCCCTCCCCTGTGGCCACGTTAATGGTGGTCACGGCCCCGCAGAAGCGTGGCTCATCCTGATCTGCGTCGCTGACGGAAGAGCCGGGCGAAGCGCCCGCACTCCTGGCCGGCCGGAAGCTACCGGCGCTCCCGCCGCTGCCGCGGGGGTATTCCCTACCCAGCTCCCCCAGCTCATAGCCATCACCTCCGTGGCCACCCGCTTTGGGCGCGGCCTTCCACTCCCATGGCCCGTTCCCCGAGGACAGGTGCACCACGGGGTGGTGCGGGGCGTGGGCATCCACGGTCACCGTGCTGCCACTGTCGCGCTCGGAGGGCGAGCGGTACTGGGAGGAGTCGGAACTGGCGGAGGACGATGACCCGGCCTCTGAGGGCTTGGGCGGCCCCCCGGGCCCCAGCCCTGGTGCCTTGGACATGGCGATGACCTGCAGGAGCCGCGGAGGGTTCGCCACCGCCCGCTGCCCCACCCCGGCTGCCACCACCCTCTGCCCTGCCCCCGCCGCCGCCCCCTTCTCCGCCATCATCAGCCATTTGGCCCGCACAGCCGAGCCTCCCTTGGGTGAGACACTGGGCCCACCCTGGTTCTCCTCAGGAATGTGGACCAGCTGGGAAGCCCCGGGACGGGGCTGAATGAGGACGCGGGGGCCCAGCCCGGCCCGCTCAGTCCCAGCCCTTGCCTGCACGGTGGGGTATAGGGAGGGCGGGATGGGGCCTTCCTCATCTTCCTCTTCCTCCTCCTCCTCCTCCTCCTCTTCCTCCATGGGCTCGGCCGCTGCCCGCAGGTGCCCTGACAGTGCCGGCTCTTCGGCCAGGGTCATGCTACGGCCCTCCAGGGACTTCTGCTTCCATTCGGTGATGAGCTGCTTGGACCGGGAGGCGTCCAAGGGGACGTGGATGGTCATGTGGCGCCGGGCGGGGTCATCCAGGGATGGTGTATTGACCCGGGGCAGGGTGTTGCTGAAAGTGACCATGCCCTCTTTACCCATGGGGCTGCGGGGGGCCAGGAGGTCCACGTCCACACTGGCCCGCTTCAGACTGCCCAGTGAGTGCTTCTCCCGGGGGACGGGCCGGTGGAGGCCTCCCAGGCGGGGCTCAGGATTGAGCTCATCAGTGCTGACTGATTTGTTCTGATGGTAGACAGAGTCGTGGCCCCTTTGGGTCAGGGCCCGCAGAGCATCCTGGGCTGGAGGATGTGCAGGTGGCTTCTCCGATGGGGCACAGAAGTTGCCCACGGCATGGTATGCCTGATGAAGGAAGGGGAGGGAGGAGTCAGGGGCAAGAGGTGGGAGGCATCTCTCCCCTAGCACCTTGAGGACCACGGTCCAGGCCATCCTGAGTCAGCTCCACAGTCTGCCCAGCCTAGGGCTCAGCCTCCAACAGCAGCACCAGGATGCTCAGGGGACGGTGGCCTTCTTGGGCACCCGACCTCAGGGCTGGGAACGGGTCCATCCCGCACCCCTAGATTTCCCCTCTACGTTCCTGAATTTCCCCTTAGTGAACCAGCCTGGACCACTCATCCATGGATCTACCCAAGCCCTCCTTGAACCTGCTGAATCTTTCAGCCGCCCAAGGGCTTCCTGTGGAAGCAAATTTCATCTGCTCAGCCTACTGCTGGGTGAAGTGGTTCCTGTGGTTTGTTTGGAACTTGCCCCCCACCCCCAGTTCCAGTGGGTATCCCCTCGTCCTGTAGGGCTGGAATTCCGTATTTGCCCTGTCCACCCACTTCATGATTTGATAAACCCTTCCTGTGAGTGATCACCCAGAGAGGTCGAGTATCTTTCCCAGAGCACATCCACAGGCAGATCCTGAATTAGAACCCAGGTCTCCTCTGTTTTCTCCTCGAGCCTCTCCTCCCCGAACTCCAGGTAGCCTCCCCATTCTTCTACCTCTCCCCTCTTCGGACAGGAGGCAGGGTGTGGAAATGGGAGACAGGGACCTCACCAGATAGGCAGCAATGCCGGAGCCAATGATGAAGCCCACGTAAACGTCAATGGGGTGACTGCGGTACTGTGTGATCTGGGTCAGGCCGCAGACACCGGCGGCGATGGCGAAGGCGAAGACCAGGATGGGTTTGAGGAGCTTGGTACTGTCTGAGATGATGGAGTTGAAGTACATCTGTGCAAGGAGGGCCGTCTGTCAGCACCACAGTCCCCACAGATGGGCTAGGGACAGGTCAGGAGGGGAAGGAGCTTGGAGGGCCAGAACTGGGGACTCTTGGGTTCCATTCTGGCCTCCGCCCCTGAACTGGGCATGTGATTTTTGCATTCCCTGCACTCCTCACTGATGACAGTGCACTGTGCAGGGGCAGTGGGGAGCCGGTTGGGAGGAGACCCAGGGGGTCCCCAGAGGGGTGGGGGACACCTCTGACCACTCCTCTGGGGGGCCGGCTCACCCCTGAACCTCCCCCCTCCCCTCTCCCCTGGGCCGTGGGACTCGGGCAAGGCCCAGCTGGGGTCAGGAGTGGGTGGTGTGCACACCTGGAGGGGGAAGAAAAAGGGAGATTGGGGTGGGAGGGATGGGGTAGGGAAGGAAAGGGCTATAGCTGCCCCTGCAGCAGGCGGGAGAGCTGGGCAAACTCACAGACACGTAGACGGCGGCGAAGGCCGACAGCGTGGCATGCTGGGAGGGGAAGGTCTTCCTGCCAGAACCGGGGAAGAATGGCATTGAGCCAGGGACCCTGGCCAGGGCCGGGGCAGCCAGGGTGAGTCCATAGGTCACAGGCTGCAGGGCATGCCCCCAGCCCAGCCCAGCCCCAGCCCCACCCGCGTTCTGCCACCAAGGGCTCCCTTCTTCCGAATCAGACCCCAGAGGGACCAGGCCCCTCTCCATGCTCCCCACCCCACCAACCTCGGCAGACAGTGGCCGATAGGATTGGGGCTGGGGATAAGGTGGGGGAGGGAGGGAGGGAGGGATGGAGGGAAGGAGTCCCCAGAGCAGATGACCTGGCAGACAGGATGGCATGCAGGTCCTGGCCAGAACAGATATCCTGGGTGATGTAAGGGTTGGAGTCACAGGAGGTTCCCAGGAGGGTGTAGTTAGGTTTACAGACGGTCAGGAAGAAGGGAGCGTGGTAGCCTGTGGCCAGCTGAATGATGTCTGTGACCAGGGCTGTGGCACACAGGCCGAACACGTGGACTCCTGCAGATGGGAGTGGGGGAGCGGGGAGGTCCAGAGATGGAGGGAAGGGACATAACTGTTGAGTCAAAGATGGAACTGTAGAAACCAGATATCTCCTCACACACATTCAGGGAGAAGCAGGTAGAAAAGATGGGTGATTAAGCCGACTGGGGTACAGAGGGGCTACGGAGAGGTAATGGGTGGGAAGGGATAACAGCAGAGGAAGGACCCTGGGCTTTCAAGGATAGGAGAAAGGAGGGCAGGGCATTACGCATTATGGTTTAAGTCGGCTTGGAGCAAAGTGAGGAGCAGATCTAGAAAGTCAGGGGTCGGCAGGGCTAGTCCCAAAGGAAGGGAGCAGGCTGATAATCTTGGGGCTTCTCTGCTTCTGCTAGGGAGGAGCTAAACTGGATGAGGGTTCCTTTCCCTATCCCTCCCTCAGGGCGAGTTTCTCCCCCTCCCTGGAAGAGAGGGTTTGGGAAGAGGGGGAATGGTGCCAAAACTTACCCACAAACCGGACCGTCCTGCGGAGAAAGGAGTTAAAGTTGCAGCCACCGGCATTGATGCTGCCCTCCGAGCCGCTGCGCCCTTTCAGGTTGGACTGCAGGCAGTACACGATGCCCTCCCCTACCATGATCTGAGATAGAGGGAACAGGTCAGGGCTGGTGTCACATACCTCCCCCTGTTTCTGGGGCCCCTTCCCTCAAATTACCCTGGTAAAATTAATCAGAGCCAGGCCATCCTGGGTCACCCTCAAGGCCCAGCCAGTCCAGGAATGGGTCTCTGCTAGCAACAACGGAAACTGTGCTGGAGGAACCTTGTGACGGTGGCCCTCCAAGACACCCATCCTCATAGAGATGGACCTCCCAACACCCCTCACTTTCTCTTCTACATCCCTAGCTTTCCTTATAGTAGCCCATGATGTACCGTTCATCCATCGATCTATCCAAACCCCTCTTGAACCTGCCAATATATTCTGCTGCACATCATCCTGTGGGAATGAATTCCATGTGCTCACCCCTCATTGGGTGGAGAGGTGTTTCCATTTGTTCGTTTCAAATGGAAACACTCCAGCTCCGACGGGTGCCTGCTCATCCTGGGGCCTTGGGATTGGGGGAGCAACAATTCCGTCTTCTCCCTGACCATCCTCTTCATGATCCTGTCCCCTCTCAGCATGTGTCTCCCTCCCTCTGCTCTACCCGCCTCCCCGCCCCACAGCACTTGGGTATATATGTACACAGTTTTCCATTTAATTTATTAATGATGTGTATATATCTATAATTCCATTTATTTATATTGATGCTATCGATGCCTGTTTACTTGCTTTGATGTCTGTCCCCCCCCCTTTCTAGACTGTGAGCCGGTTGTTGGGAAGGGATTGTTTCTATTTGTTGTTGAATTGTACTTTCCAAGAGCTTAGTACTGTGCTCTGCACACAGTAAGCGCTCAGTAAATAAGATTGAATGAATGGACTAAAGAGTCCCGATCCTTTCCATCTTTCCTTGTATGGAAATTACTGTATCCTCCTAATCACTTTGGCTGGTTTCTCAGTAATAACGATGGGATTTTATTAGGTGCTTACTGTGTGCCAAAGGGCTGTGCTAAATGTGGGGTTCGATACAAGACAATCAGATTGGGCGTGCTCCTTGTTCCATACAGGGCTCACAGTCTTAAGAATCTCTGTGCCTTCCCCTGCTCTGTTATGTCCTTTCTGAGATGCGGCGACCAGTGAGTGCAGGTGAGATTCCAGCACCACTCTCACCCCACTTGCCCAAAAGACAAGGAGGATTCTCCCTATTTTACAGATGAGGAAAAGGAGACTGATAGTGGTTTACCTAAGGTCGCCTCATGTCCTCACAGCTGAACCCAGGTTGGAACCCTCACCCCATCTCAGTTGTACCATCTCAGGAGACTCACCGAGGCAGCGGGGGCGGCAAAAGCCAGGCTGAGGAGCATTAGGAGGGGGATCAGCTCCTCATTGGTCTCTACGTAGGGCATGGACAGAGTCCGGTCATGACACTGGAACCCGACCTTGGCAGGCTTGAAGAGGTCCGTGAGCTCCAGGAAATACAACGTCACGATGGATGAGGCCACAATGGGCAGCTGCAGGGAGGGCAGGAGGAGGGGGCCGGGACCCCGGCCCACCCACTCAGCATCTTCCTGCGCCCCCCTTCCATCCCTCTTATTCCCTCTCCACCCAGGGGTAAGAAAGGCATTCAAGCCAGAGGGGAAATTCTAGAGATTGACCATGTGATGGCGGGGAATAGATTTTGGCACCAATGCCCAGATTCTCTCTGGGGTAGTCCAACCCTCTGAGGTCTGGCCTAGAACTGGGTGAGTCGCAGTTCCTGAGATCCTGGGCGATGGAGAGGAGAGTGGCGATGGATTTACCCTTCCCCACTCCATTCTAGCAATAATGTGGGAATCGGAGCTCTTGAAAGGCATATTGCAGATGCCAGGGAAAGATTCTGGGAACTCTCCTCTGCTCTGGGGTGCTCTCCTCACCCCCAAAAGGATCAGAGGTCAACGGGCCAGCAAGATTTCAGAAATCTGAGGTGGGGGTGTAAGGGGACTGGTCATTAAGTGTTAGGCTCCCATATTTCAAATGCTATATCAATGCCGTGGCTTTCCGCTGCCACCCCTCATCCCACAGTCCCTTCCTTTAGCCCTACTCCCACCTGCCCCCACCCATCCCACCTCCACAAAGTAGAAGCAGGGCAGAAGGGTCATGCTGTCTTTGGGAGCCTTGGTCTTCTCTTTGGCTGAGATCATGGTGTCAAAGTGGAGAAGGGCTCGCCAGCAAAGGGTCTGAGGGGACACAGAGTTGGGAAAAGGGCTCATTTCGGACGAGTGGGGGAGCGCTGTAGTTGTCAGGGAGGAAGGCAGAAGGTCACACATGCTGCAGGTGCAACCCCGACCTTCGCCAGCAGGGAGCGCTGTTGAGGCGGGGGGCATCTCCACATACACTCCCCGCCCCCCATCCCGTGCCCCCTGTCGACCTGGTCACGGTGCCAGAGAAGGGTAGTCGAAAGAAGGAAGGAAGGGGCCCGTCTCTCCCTGCTCTCTCCTCCACTCCCTGGCCCTTTCCAGGGACTCTGCCCGTTCCAGGTGCCCGGGGCGGGGGGAGATGTGTGAAGGCGGGGGGCGGGGGAAGGAGGTCCGAGGCCGGGAGAAGGAGCTGGGAGAAGAGAGACGGCGCTCGCGCGCGAAAAAGATCGCTCTCACGCGGATTCCCGGGGGAGCCACCTCATGGATCCCACGGATCCCACGGAACCCACCCAGCTCCCCTCTACTGCCCTTCCCCCGACAGCAGCCAGCTCCCCTCCCTCCCCCATCCCCACCGCCCCCCACCTTTTCCGGAGCCGCCAGATTCCCATTTCCCCAACAGATTCCACTGGCCGATCCCCTAGGGGGCTCACCGGGATCACCAAGGGTTCCCCAGGCTGGCACCCCGGGAATCCCCTGACTATACCGCCGGGTCCCTCTTTCCGGACACACCTAGATAGATCGCCTTCCCGGATCGCCCGGAATCTCCCCCCCTCCCCCAGTCCTCGCCGCATTGTCCTCCCTCCCCTCCTCTCTTCTCCCTCGGCACCGCCCCGGGCCCCTCTTACCTTCCTGCGGGGCGGGGGCTGGGTCCCGGCGGCTCCAGGGAGAGGACTCGGGCCAGGGGAGGGGGTGGTAGCCGGCCTCGGGGGCTTCCCCCGTCTAGAGCCGGCGGCTGCGCCCCGGAGCCGTAGCTGACACAAAGCGCCCCTCCCCAGTGCGCCCCGGTGCAGCTCGGTGCCCCCGCCCCCCCCGCCCCCGGCTGCCCAGCCCCGGGCGCATCACAGCTGCAGCTGCACAAAGCCGAGGGAGAGGGGAGAAAGAGAGAGGAGAGGGAGGGAGGGAGAGAGAGACAGACAGAGGGAGGGGGAGAGAGGGAGGAAGGGGCTTGGTCTGGTTAGGAGAGAAGGAGAGGAGGAGGAAAAGGAGAAGGGGGGAAGAGGAAGGGGAGGGGAAGAAGGACGGGGAAGAGCAGGAGGGGGCGGAAGAAAGGAAAGAGAATAGGGGTGTGTGGGTGTGGGGTCTGAGGGGCGTGTCTTTGTGTGTCTCGGTCCGGCGGCGTGTGAGTCTGTGGGTGGGGGCGTCTTTGTGTCTCTCTGTGCTGGGCCCGTGGGTCACCGCCTCTGGGTGGGTTTTGGGGTCTTAGTGAGTGGGGGTCTTTGTATATCTGGAGGATTTTTCGAAGGTATCACTCCCTATAGTCTCCCTCCCTGTGCCTCTCTTGGTCTCGCTCCCTCTCTCGCTGTCCCCCCATATCTCTCTGTATCGCTCCTTAGGTCTCTCCGTGGGTCCTTCTGGGGGTCCATCTCTGGATCTCTGGGCCCTTGGATCTGTCTCTGGAGCGCTCTCTTGCTCTCTCTCTCTCTCTGGGCCCATGTTTCTCTGACTCTCTGTATCCCTGGATCTCTGTCTCTATGAGTCTCTCTGTTGTGGGGTCTCTCATTGTGTCTCTGGGTTTCTCTCGCTGTGTCCCTAGGATCTCTCTCTCTGGATCTCCGAGTCCATCTCTGGTTGTCTCTCTGTGTAACTGTCTCAACCCTCTACGGGGGCGGGAGCGATGCGGAGCTCCAGCGGCTACACCTTGGAGAGACAAAGGCTGACGGGGAGATTGCGGGGGCACGGGTACAAAAAACGTGCCTGATGAGGTTCGGGGTGAACGAGGAGGGAGGGGGCGTTTTCCTTCCCTTCCTCCCCTCCAGAGGCAGGAACGTGCTCAGGAAGGATCGATGCTTGAGCTCCCGCTGGGCTGGCATCTCCCCGCCCCGAACCCAATCCCCACGTTTCATTCATTCATTCATTCAATAGTATTTATTGAGCCCTTACTATGTACAGAGTACTGTACTAAGCGCTTGGAATGTACAATTCGGCAACAGATAGAGACAATCCCTGACCAATAACGGGCTCACGGTGTAAACGAGGGAGGAAACGTTTCTAAACGTTTCCCAAGCCACTTTTTTTCACCGAAAGGTCCAGAAGTTCCCTACTGAGGGAATGAGCAGTCCAAAACTCAGATTTCTCCCATCCTCTCATCTCCTCTCCCTTTCTCTCCAGCCCCCGATAAATATCTTCCTTGCCGTCTCCCCTCTTTCTGGGGGAATGGAGGCAGAGGAGCGTAGGGAGGGGGGCGGGCGGAGCCGATGCCTGGGGGCAGAGCCCGGTCGGTTGAGTAGAGCTGTATGTCCGATTTATAGCTTTCTCTTGGTCTGACTGTCCCTCAGAGTGAATGAGGGGGAGATCCCAGCACAAGATGGGTGTGTGTGTGTGTGTGTGTGTGGAGGGGGTGTCTTTTCACTGCTCCCCTTCTCCCTGGTGGAGTCTCCACCTCCACCTCACCACCGTTCTGCCTCTGCTCCCCTCTCCACCTTCTCCTCTCAAAGCTTCCTCATGCCACCTGAGCTGTGGCAGTCCCAAAGCGGACATCTCGTGCTCCAGCTGGCCGGCAAAGGCGTTACTTCGTTCTCCCCGTACCCTGAGGGGGGTGAGCAGCAGACGCCCCATGGGGCCGGGGCGTGGGGAGTGAGAGAAGGGGAGGGAAGACGGGAAAATATAGAAAACTCACGCTGTGTGCGCCTCGCATACCAACATCTTGGCCCTGGTCTCCTAGCAACAGGGAGAGGCGGGCGGAGTCCAAGGTACTTCTGCGGGTGGTGCTGGGGAGGCGGTGGAGAGCTGTGGCCCCCCTCCACGGGGCTGGGGAGAAGGGAAGCGGGAGGAGGAGGTTGGGAGACGGCTTCTCTCCCCTCCTAATAACGATGGCATTTGTTAAGCGCTTACTATGTGCCAGGCACTGCGCCTCCTCCAGCTCAGACGACGGCTAAAACATCCCTGCAGCCTGAAGGCACTCACCGCCTAGCCTCCCCCTACATCTCGATGCCCATGGGATGATGGGCAAAGCTGCCGATTTCTCACTGTGAGCGTGGGGGCAAAAGGGCGCTTTTGAAGGGAGGGGAGTAGTTGGGAAGGGGCTGGGGAGGGCGGGTGGGCTGCGTAAAGGGAACGGGTGAGAGAGCCCCGATCTGGGGTCTCTTCAGCCCCGCTCAGCAGCTCTGGGGTCTCGTCGGAGCCCCGAGGAGGAGGAGGCCTGCCCAGACAGCGGCCTCACCCCCAGATGGGACTATCAACCCCCAGAGAGCAGGCGCCTGTGGGGATTTGGCAGCGAAAGTTGGTGACCCTGAGCTGGAAGGATCCAGGAGTCTTGTTCGCTTGGAACCCCTGAGAGTAGGAGGGGTTGAGCCGCGAGGGTCAAAATCAAATATCCTCCCCTCTTCCCCCAGTCACTGACCTCTCCAGCACGATTCATTTTTGCTCTTCTCCCTCCACTGAGGAGTTCTTTCTCGCTCACCCTTCCCCTGCTGACGCCCACGATCCCAACCTCAGGAACCATGTGGGTGGCTTCTCCAGGCCCAGGCCCGCCCCTCCCCTCCCTGGCCCCTTCCAAAAGCCATAGAGCTGAGTTGAGGGCGGAAAACCAGGATGGATGTAAGTGATGATGGGACATGCCCGAGCAGGGGTTGTTGTTGGGAGGGGACCAGGAGATGCTCTGTTCTAGCAAGGCGAAACATATCAGAGAGGGTTCTACCTGGAAAGGAGGAGCAAGGGTTTTGGAGGGGTGCAGCTTCCAGTACAGGAGCCCAGTTAGAAAACAGGCATGGTGCCTGCACTTGGGGAGCCCCCAGTCTGGTAGGGGAGAGAGGACAGATGTACCCCCAGTAGTCATCCTTACCATGAAGTGGATATGACAGTGATAAGAATGAATAACAGAGTTGAGATGGGATTGGGTGAAGTAAATCAGGGGAGGCTTCCTAAAGACACCTGCCTCCAGATAGGAGTTGGGGTGGCTGACAGAAACAGGGAGGTTGTTCCAGACAGAAGGGACAATGTGAGCCAGGGCTAGAGAACCAGGGCTCTATTTGAGAAGAAGCTTGGGCTAGTGGAAAAAGCATGGGCCTGGGAGTCACAGGACCTGAGTTCTAAATCCCAGCTCTGCCTCTTGTCTGCTGTGTGACCTTGGGCAAGTCACTTAACTTCTCTTTGCCTAAGTTACCTCATCTGTAAAAAATGGGGATTAAAAGTGTGAACCCAATGTGGGATAGGAACTGTGTCCAACCTGATTAACTTGTGCCTACCCCAGTGCTTAGAACAGTGCTTGGCACATAGTAAATGCTATACAAGTACCTTAATTATCTCATCTCTCTGTGCCTCAGTTCCCTCATCTGTAAAATGGGGATGAAGACTGTGAGCCCTATGTGGCCTGTGTCCAAACTGATTATCTAGTATCTACCCCAGCACTTAGTACAGTTCCTGCCACAGAGCAAGTGCTTAACAAACACCATTAAAAAAAAATCCCCTTCCAGCAGCTGAGGTGGCCAGAAGCTGACTCTCTGTAGGCAGCTCCGATCCTGAGGGAAGCCAGGGAAGAAGCAATCTGTGAAACCTTGATGGGACTCAATCATTCCTCACCTTGAGCTGCTCTCCCTGGGACCTGAACCACCTGGATCACCTCTAGGGGCTGAAGGATCCAACCATCTCAATTTTCCAAGGTTGAACTGAGTCACCAGGAAGAGGAAAACCAGAGGGAAATGGCTAGATTTCTAAAATGAATCACTTAATTGGCATTGCAGTTAAAGAGAATGGAGCTGGGGCTCGGAACAGCTGTGTGTGGCAAAACACAGTAAGAAGTTCCCTAAAGATTCTGAGCACATCAACTCTGGGAGTCATAAAGTGCTGAGTTATAATCCCGGCTCTGCCACTTGTCTGCTGTGTGACCTTGGGCAAGTCACTTAACTAATCTGGGCCTCAGTTATCACATGTGTAAAATGGGGATTAAGAGTGTGAGCCCCATGTGTGTCCAACCTGCTTAACTTGTAACTACCCCAGTGCTTAGAATAGTGCTTGGCATATAGTAAGTGCTAAGCAAGTTCTATTATTATTATCCCAGTCTCTTTGATTTTATCCAGGGCATCAAAGACTATGGCCTAGTGGATAGAGTGTGGGCCTGGGAGTCAGAAAGAGCTGGGTTCTAATCCTGTCTCTGCCACTTTTCTGCTGTATGACCTTGGGCAAGTGAGTCAACATCTGTGCCTCAATTACCTCATCTGTAAAATGGGGATTAAGACTGCAAGCCCCATGTGGGGCATGAACTGTGTCTAACCTGATTAACTTGTATCTAGAACAGTGCTCAGTGCTTAGACCAGTGCTTGGCACATAGTAAGTGCTTAATAAATACCATCATTATTATTACCCCAGCACTTATTACAGTGCCTGACACATAGCAAGCCCTTAAATAGTCTTGTTTTATGCTGTCGATTCTTTTCCGACCCATAGTGACTGCATGGACATATCTCCCCTAGAATGCCCTACTCTCAGTCTGCCATCATTCTGGTAGTGTATCCATAGAGTTTTCTTGGTCGAAATACAGAAGTGGTTTATCACTGCCTTCTTCTGCGCAGTAAACTTGCGTCTCTGCCCTTGACTCTCTCCCATGCTGCTGCTGCCCAGCACAGGTGAGCTTTGACTTGTAGCAGATTGCCATCCACTCGCTAGCCACTGCTCAAGCTAGGAATGGAATAGGTATGCCTCTGCTTGATTCTTCCTCCCATAACCGAGACTGGTAGAGTACTGGAAACTCTCCAGGTGCCATCCTGAGAGGGGAACTTAACAAATTCCAAAAAAATAAAAATAAAAATCAGCTCCCAAGCCAGGCTCTCCAGGTCAGCCCCACTGTCTGACCAGCCCACAACTCTGCTTCTGGCAGCGATACCAGGATGCATGTGCCGGTTGGCTGGTCTCCTGAACCCCCATTCTCAGGGCTAGGGACAGACCATCCTATACCCCTAACTTCCCTGCTAATGACCCATTATGTGACTCTCATTATAGATCTACACAAACCTCTCTTGAACCTGCTGATATTTTCAATGGCACAACTTAAGGGAATGAATTTCATCTTCTCATTCCCCTGCTGAGTGCAGAACTGTTTCCTTTTGTTTGTTTTGAACCTGACACCTTCAAGCTTCAGTGGGTGTCCCCTCATTATGGTGGGATGGAATTTAGGGAACAACAATTTCATGCTTGCCCTGCCATCCACCCTTTTATGGTTGTGTAAACTCCAATCCTGTCCCCTCTCAGCCTGTGTCTCGCCAGACTGAAGGGTGTCCCAGGTGATCAAATGCTATCTCGTGACCTCCTGAGCCAGCAGGCGGAACTTGGAAGTGAGGGTGGGGCAACGCCCCCACAACCAAAACTGCCAGATTGACAGCCCAAGCTGGGAATACAGAAGGCGCCCCTCGTCCCTGTGCCAATCAAATTAGGAATGGAGGAGGGGGGAGGGCAGAGATTGGATAAACTGAGGACGGAAGCTGGAATGGCCTAAGGGCACAGGTGATAAATACCGGCCGGCCGCCTCTAACCTGTGCAGAGGAATGGGACTTGCAGCAGCCGGCTGCAGGTCGCTTCTGTCCAGAGCGTGAGAAGGCCGCTCTGCCTGCACCATGTGAGGAGCCATGGGATGGGTGAGTGTCCTGTCCTGCTGAGCACTCGTGGGGTTGGAAGCCAGATGTTTCACCATAGGTATGTAACATTAAAAATAGATTCGATGTCTAAGTGGGTGCCTCCCCAGGGGGACGTGAACAGGGTGGGAGCTAGCCACCTCACCGAGTGCGAGTAGCACGTAAGTGGATTTGATGTCTAAGTGGGTGCCTCCCGAGTGGGACGTGAACAGGGTGGGAGCTAGCCGCCTCACCGAGTACGAGTAACCATAAGTGGGTAATGCATAACTGGTTTAACGCATAAGTATATGTAACTCATATGTATATGTAACTCATTAGTGTTTAACGCATAAGTGTATTTAACACAAAGGTGGATTCCTGGGTGGGGCGAGCACATGGCGGGAGCCAGCTGCCTCACCACGTTGTGAGTAAATCATAAGTGGGCCCTGGTGTCCGCCCACACGTGAGTAACATACCAGTGTATTCCTCCCGTTAGGGAAACTCTAACACCATATTCCTCCCAAAGGGGAAGCTTTAACACCATATTTCCCCC
Organism: Ornithorhynchus anatinus; assembly: GCF_004115215.2. Taxonomy (NCBI): domain Eukaryota; kingdom Metazoa; phylum Chordata; class Mammalia; order Monotremata; family Ornithorhynchidae; genus Ornithorhynchus; species Ornithorhynchus anatinus. The sequence goes on from NC_041749.1 coordinate 106,097,117, forward strand.
AAAAAGGAAGGCCGATTGTCGCGTCTAAATAATCAATTAAATTCAATCCGTCCCGTGGAATAAATTCTATATAAAACTCAGGTTTTCCATCCCCAGTCTCTCTCTCTCTTTCTCTCTCTCACCGCGCCGATTCCGAAAGAACCTGTCCCCAGCGACGGGTGACAAGTGTCCTACACTTTGTCTATCCTCATTCCCCTGACCATCCTGATTGCCCTTCTTGGTCTTTTCTCCAGCTGTGACATGGCAGGTGAGCAAATTTGAGCACGGTATTCCCGGTGTTGGCCTCCCATGGCTTGAGAGTGTGGTGGAGCTCTGCCTTTTGTTTGGTTTTTTATCCCTTTCCTTATGATAGCCAGCATTAGGTTGGCCTTTGTGACTGCTGCTGTGCTTTGGATCAATTGATCGATCAATCAATAGATGGGATTTATTGAGCACTTTCTGTGTGCAGAGCAGTGTACTAAGTGCTTAGGAGAGTACTGCCCTCAAAGTGCATACAGTGTAGTAGAGGAGACAGACATTGAAATATATTACAGGACCAGACTATATGCTAGAGTATAAGGATATGTACATAAGTGCCTTTAACACTGTGGACCATTCCCTTCTACTCTATACGTTATCCAAACGTGGCTGCTTCACTGACTCCATCCTCTTCTGGTTCTTCTCTTATCTCTCTGGCCGTTCATTCTCAGTCTCCTTCGCGGGTTCCTCTTCCCCCTCCCATCCCCTAACTGTAGGGGTTCCTCAAGGGCCAGTTCTTGGTCCCCTTCTATTCTCCATCTACGCTCATTCCCTTGGTGAACTCATTCACTTCCATGGCTTCAACTATCATCTCTATGCAGATGACACTCAAATCTATATCTCCTCCCCTGTTTTCTCTCCCTCCCTCCAGGCTCTCATCTACTCCTGCCTTCAGGACATCTCTACTTGGATGTCCTCCCGCCACCTAAAACTCAACATGTCCAAGACAGAGCTCCTTATCTTCCTTCCCAAACCCAGTCCTCTCCCTGACTTTCCCATCATTGTGGACAGCACAACCATTCTTCCTGTCTCACAAGCCCACAACCTTGGTGTCGTCCTTGACTCACTTATTCATTCACCCCACATATCCAATCCGTCACCAAAGACTGCCAGTCTCATCTTCACAACATCGGCAAGATCTGCCCTTTCCATCCAAGCCACTACCACATTAGTACAATCACTCATCCAATCCCACTGGATTACTGCAACAGCCTCCTTTCTGACCTCCTAACCTCCTGTCTCTCACCACTTCAGTCCACACTTCACTCTGCTGCTCGGATTATCTTTCTACAGAAACATTCTGGGCATGTCACCCCCTGCCTCAAAAATCCCCAGTGGTTGCCTATCAACCTCTGTATCAAACAAAAACTCCTCACTATTGGCTTCAGAGCTTTCCATCATCTTGCCCCTTCTTACCTCACCACCTTTCTCTCCTTCTATATCCCAGCCTGCACACTCCACTTCTTTGGTGCTAACCCTCTGTGCCTCGTTCTCGCTTGTCCCGCTGCCGTAGATCCCTGGCCCACATCCTACCTCTGGCCTGGAATGCCCTTCCTCCTCAAATCTTTCAAACAATCACACTTCCCCCCTTCAAAGCCCTACTGAAGGCTCACCTCCTCCAAGAGGCCTTCCCAGACAAAGCCCCCCTTTTCCTCAGCTTCCCCTCCCCCCACCTCACCCAGACTCGCTCCCTTTACTCCAACCTCCTTGCCCTGCCCCACAGCACTTGTGTATATATGCACATATCTATCGTTCTATTTATTTACACTGATGCCTGTTTACTTGTTTTGATGTCTGTCTCCTTCCTTCTAGACTGTAAGCCCGGTATGGGCAGGGTGGGGGACGCCAAAGAGAGGGGGATCTGAGGAAAAGTGGGCTTAGTCTGGGAAGGCCTCTTGGAGGAAGTGAGCCTTCAGTAGGGCTTTGAAGTGGGGAAGAGTTATTATCAAAGCTCTGTTAGTGTCTGAGCAGTGTTCGCTTAATGGGTAGGGAGGGGACCAAAAAAGTGCCCTTCTGTATCGATCAGTGTTCAAGTGAACCAGAGATTCTCTCAAAGACTTATACTCTCTTGGGTGCATTCTCACTGTGAACAGCAAATGGAAGGACAGAGCTACAGTGGAAAGAGCATGGGCTTGGGAGTCAGAGGTCATGGGTTCTAATCCTGGCTCCGCCGCTTGTCAACTGTGTGACTTTGGGCAAATCACTGAACTTCTTTGTGCCTCAGTGCCCTCATCTGTAAAATGGGGATTAAGAGTGTGAGCCCCATAGAGAAGCAGTGTGGCTTAGTGGAAAGAGCCCAGGCTTGGGAGTCAGGGGTCGTGGGTTCTAATCCCAGCTCTGCCACTTGTCAGCTATGTGACTTTGGGCGAGTCACTTAACTTCTCTGGGCCTCAGTTACCTCATCTGTAAAATGGCGATTAAGACTGTGAGCCCTATGTGGGACAACCTGATGACCTTATATCTACCCCAGCGCTTAGAACAGTGCTTGGCACATCGTAAGCGCTTAACAAATACCAACATCATTATTATTATTGTTATTATTATTAAAATGGGGGTTAAGACTGTGAGCCCCACGTGGGACAACCTGATTACTTTGTGTCACCCCAGGGATTAGAATAATGCTTGGCAAATAGTAAGCGCTTAACAAATGCCGTTATTATTATTATCATTATCATCACATTGGGTCCATCGTCTGCTCCGATTGATCCTGTAGCGCCACCTGGTGGGTCGGGCTACAATCACAGGCTGGGAAGCAAAGTATTAAAAGAGCCTGCAGTTTATATTCCTTCCCCGAGCGGGACACATCCAAAGCCAGGAAGAGAGGCAGGAATTGGAAGACGCTGTGTGCACAGTAGGAGCTCGCTTTAGTGCTCTAAATCAATCAATCAGTCGTATTGATTGAGCGCTCACTGGGTGCACAGCACTATACTAAACACTTGGGAGAGTACAAAACAACAGTTGGCAGACATTCCCAGCCCACAACGAATTTACAGTCTAGAGGGGGAGACAGACCCGGGACAATGTCTTTGATAATCGTGCTATTTCTCAAGCGTTTGCTATGTGCTAAGCATTGTACTGAGCACCGGAGTAGACTCAAGATAAGCAGGTTGGACACAGCCTGGGTCCCCGGTGGGGCTCAGAGTCTAGGTAGGAAGGAGAAGGGAGAACAGGTATTGAATCCCCATTTTTTAGGTTGTATCTACTCCAGAGCTCAGAACAGTGCTTGACACATAGTAAGCACTTAAAAAAAATACCATTGTTATTATTTTACAGGTGAGGAAAATGAGGCACAGGGAAGCTAAGAGACTGATCCAAGGCCTCATGGCAGGCAAGTGGCAGAACTGGGATTAGAATCCAGGCCCCCGACCACACTGCTCCTCTTTGCTGCTGCAACTGCCGCAGCCTCCAAATTCCCACAAACAGGTTGGCTCATTCTACCTGCAGTGGCCATCCTCTCAGTACACAACCGTCTCCTGATACAGTACTCTGCACACGGAAGGGGTCCACTCAGTGCTGTTGATACCTAGCCAGGATATTGGAAAGGTCACCTTCTTGCCCAATCCAATGGCTTCTACATCTGAATTCTCCTTGACCTCTTAACTGCCTGCAACATGGTGTACCATCTTTTCTTCTGGAAATACTTTCTGTCCTTGGCTTCGCAGACACTGTTCTCTCCTAGTTCTCCTCCTAGCTCTCTGATGACCTCTTTTCAATCTCTTTTTCTGGCTCCTCCTCTGCCTCCCACTCTCTAACTGTGGGAGTCCCTCAAGGCAGCTGGGTCCCCCGGGTCCCCTTCTATTTTCCATCTACACCCACTCCCTTAGAGAATTCATTTGCTCCCATGTCTCAACTACCATCACTATGCTGATGACTCCCAAATTTACCTCTCCAGCCCTGACCTCTCTCCTTCTCTGTTGTCTAGCATTTCCTACTGCCTTCAGAACAACTCTGCTTGGATGTCCTGCCAACAACTCAAACTTAATATGTCCAAAACAGAACTCTTCATCTTCCCACCCAAACCCTCTCCTCCCACAACAAGCAGCATGGCCTAGTGGAAAGAGCCCAGGCCAGGGAGTCAGAGGACCTGGGTTCTAATCCCAGCTCTGTCAATTGCTTGCACAAGTCACTGAACTTCTCTGTGCCTCAGTTCCCTCAACTGCAAAATGGAGATTCAATATCTGTACCCCCTCCTACTTAGACTGTGAGACCCCTGTGGGACCTGCTTATCTTGTATCTACCCTCCTGTTTGGCACATCATAAGCACTTAAATACCTCAATTATTATTCTTTCCCATCACTGTGGACCATGCCACCTTCCTCCCTGTCTCCCAAGACTGTAACCTTAGCATCATCTTCAGCTCATTTTTCTCATTCAACCCACATATTCAATCTGTCACCAAATACCGTTGGTTCTTGTGCTGTCGAGTTGTCTCTGACCCATAGTGACTCCATGGACACATCTCTCCCAGAATGCCCCATTTTCCACCTGCAATCGTTCTGGTAGTGTGTCCATAGAGTTTTCTTAGTATAACTATGGAAGTGGTTTACCATTGCCTTCTTCCACACAGTAAACTTGAGTCTCTGCCCTTGACTCTCTCCCATGTCACTGCTGCCCAGCATGGGTGAGTTTTGACTTGTAGCAGATTGCCTTCCACTTGCTAGCCACTGGCCAAGCTAGAAATGGAATGGGTAGGCCTCTGCTTGACTCTCCCTCCTGCAGTTGTGACTGGTAGAGTACTGGAAACTCTCCAGATGTGATCCTGAGAGAGATACTGTTGATTCTAACTTTACAGTATCTCTAGAATCCACCCCTTCCTCTCTACTATAAAATTGCTAATTATGATATTTGCGAAGTACTTAATAGGTGCCAGGCACTGTACTTAGCACTGGGGTGGATACAAGCAAATCGGGTGGGACACAGTCCCTTGTCCCACTTGGGGCTCACAGTCTCAATCCCCATTTTCCAGAGGTGGTGACTGAGGCACAGAGAAGTGAAGTGACTTGCCTAAGATCACACAGTACACAAGTGGCGGAGCCGGGATTAGAACCCATGACTTGCTGACTCTCAGACCCATGCTGTATCCACTACACCATGCTGCTCCATCCAAACTGCTGTCACGCTGATCCAGGCAGTTATATCCTGCCTCAATTATTGCATCAACTACTGCATTAGAGAAGCAGCATGGCCTAATGGATAGAGCACAGGCCTGGGAGTCAGAAGGACTCTGGTTCTAATCTTGGGTCTGCCACTTGTCTGCTTTGTGTCCTTGGGCAAGTCGCTTAACTTGTCTGTGCCTCAGTTACCTCATCTGAAAAATGGGGATTAAGTCTGTGAGTCCCATGTGGGAAGTGCACTGTGTCCAACCTGATTAACTTGTATCTACTCCAGCGTTTAATATGGTGCCCGGCACATAGTAAGTACTTAACAAATGCCATTAAAAAACAAAACAAAAAAAACACCTCACTGACCTCCCTGCCTCCAGTTTCTCCCCACTCCAATCCGTACTTCACTCTGCTGCCCAAATCATTTTCTAAAAAGAATTCAGTCCATGTTTCCCCACTCCTCAAGAACCTCCAGTAGTTGTTCATCATCTCCATATCAAAGAGTAACTCCCTACCATAGGCTTGAAGGCATTTAATCAGTTCTCCCCCTCTTATAACCTTACCTCACTGATCTCCTACTGCAACCTGGTATGCACATTTTGCTCTGCTAATGCATAACTACTTATTGTATCTCCATCACCTCTATCCCACCAAAGACCCCTTGCCCACATCCTCCCTCCGGTCCGAAACTCCCTCCCCCTTCACATCCAACAGATCATGATTTTCCCCATCGTCAAAACTATTAAAATCACATCTCCTCCAAGAAGCCTTCCCTGACTAACTTCTCATTTCCCCACCCTATTCGCTCTGCCTTCCACATCATTTAAGCACTTGTTTGGATCTGTACGTTCTAAGCATTTTGTTACCCCCATCCCCACATCACTTATGGTCCTATCCTTATATTCTTCCATTTCCCCTATCTGTAATTTATTTCAATGCCTGTCTCCTCCACTAGACTGTAAGCTCCTTGAGGGCAGGGATCGTTTCCACCAACTCTACTCTACTGAACACTCCCAAGTGCTTAGTAAAGAGCCCTGCACACAGTAAGCACTCAATAAATGCCATTGATTGATTGATCGAAAGCATCCATCCATCTGAGGTCTGGGATCTGTTTGAAATGGATCTTCTTTACTCCCCACCCCAACCCTAACTCTTTCAACCAACCCACTCTTCCGGGGTGGGGTGGGGGAGTAGCAACTTAGTTCAGGGGAGTGGGAGGTTTACCTTGTGCAAGGGGTCTCTTGGGAGGCAGAGACTAGAAGGACAATGTGGGAAATGAAAGCTCTCCTCATCCTCGAAACCCTAGTAAAACCCCAGCTCCTCCTTGGAAGCCTTCTCTGACTAATCTCTCATCTCCACCTATTCTCCCTTCCTTCTGTGTGGCTTATGTTCTTGGATCTGTATTTTCTAAGCACCTTCCTACTCACCCCACCCCTAACCCTGTAGCAGTTGTGCACATATCCTTATATTCTGCTGCTTCCCCTATCTGTCATTTATTTTAAAGTCTGTCTCCCCCTTAGACTGTAAGCTTGAGGGCAAGTGTGAGGTCTACCATCTTATTTTATTGTACACTTCCAAACTCCTCGTACAATGCTCTGCACACAGTAAATGCTCAGTAAGTACCATTGATTGATTGAAAGGCTGCAGTACTGGCCTGGAGACAGGCCACCAATGAGGCTGTCTTCCTTCCAGAATCAGACTCAGGTTCTCCCTGGGTTTAGTAATCACCCACAGACCTCGGGGGAGTCTTGCATCAGTAATAGAGTCCGTTGGGACTGGAAAAGAATAAAAGGAAGTGAAGGGGACCTGGGGAAGCTCCAGGCAGGGAGGCAGGAGACTTCCCTGGTTCAAGTCCCCATTCTACCTCTGAAATGCTGTGTGGTCTTGGGAGAGATGCTGCACCACTCCTTATACTCCTTTCACTTGTTGCTTCCTCCAACCCTCCAGCCTGGAAATAGGGAAAGGCAAACATGAGAAGTTTTTTTATGGCATGTGTTAAGCGCTTACTATGTGTCAAATGCTGTTCTAAGTGCTGGGGTAGGTACAAGTTAATTAGTTTGGACACAGTCCCTGTCCCATATGGGGCTCACAGTCTAGGAGGGAGAACAGGAGAACTGAGGCACAGAGAAGTTCAATGACTTGCCCAAGGTCACACAGCAAGCAACTGGCAGAGCTGGGATTAGAACCCAGGTCCTCTAACTCCCAGGCCCAAGCTCTTTTCACTAGGCCACTTGGTTAAAAAAGGAAGAATCTAGATTCCCCATAGTCCAGGGCTAAAGTTTAACCCCATTCTCTCTAGCTTTCCTGATCCCCTGGGCTGGCCTTCTAACATTCTCAATAATAACAACAATAATAATTAATTAATTAATGTTGGTATTTGTTAAGCGCTTACTATGTGCAGAGCACTGTTCTAAGAGCTGGGGTAGACACAGGGGAATCAGGTTGTCCCACGTGGGGCTCACAGTCTTAATCCCCATTTTACAGATGAGGTAACTGAGGCACAGAGAAGTGAAGTGACTTGTCCACAGTCACACAGCTGACAAGTGACAGAGCCGGGATTCGAACCCATGACCTCTGACTCCAAAGCCCGGGCTCTTGCCACAGAGCCATAATAATAATAAATATGGTATTTGTTAAGCAATTACTGTGCTAAGTATTGTACTAAGCCCAGGCCCGGAAATCAGTGGACCTGGCTTCTAATACCTGCTCTGCTACTTGTCTGCTGTGTGACCTTGGGCAAGTCACTTCACTTCCCTGTGCCTCGGTTTCCTCATCTGTAAAGTGGGGACTAAACAGGCCCTTCTGTCACCCACTTAAACTGTGAGCCCCATCTGGGATGGGACTTTGTCTGACCTTATTATCTTGTTTATGAATAAGTGCTTGGCACACAATAAGTGCTCAGCAAATACCACAATTAACTACACTCACATGGGGGAAGCAGACATAAAACTATTTACAAATAGAGTAGTCAAAATAAATAGTTGAAAGTACAATTGAATAAACATATATGCAAAAGTACTAAGAACCAGTATAAATAAGTGCTAGAGATGGCTGATGAGCTCCAGCTATCATCCCATCTTCCTCTTCCCTTTCCTGTCCAAACTCCTTGAAAGGGCTGTCTAAAGCCGCAGCCTTAAATTCCTCTCCACCAACTCTCTTCTTGACCCATGATAGTCTGGATTTTGACTCTTCGTTCCACCGAGCTGTGTTCACCAAAATCACCAATGTCTCTTCATAGCCAAGACCTACAGGTTCTAAAATGTTCTTATCTTCCTTGACCTTTCAGTTGCCTTTGACACTACGGGCCACCCCTCTTTTCCTTGAAATGCTATCAGGTCTTGGTTTGGCTGACATGGTACTAGCCTGCTTCTCCTCCCATTTTTCAGTCTCAATCGCTGGGTCCCTAACTGTGGGTGTCCAACAAGGCTTTGTTCTGGGTCTTCTACACTTCTTGTGTTATATTCACTCTTTCACGGGGAGGCTGCTGGAAGGTCCTAGGGTCAAGTGAGCGTACTGCCTTTTGCTATTCAGTGATCAATCAATCAACTGTATTTATCAAGCACTTAGTGTGTGCAGAGCCTGTACTAAACACTTGTGAGAGTACAATATAACAGAATTGCTTCATGACACTGCTAAAATTCTCCCTTTCCTCTCCATCCAAACTACCACGTTAATCCAAGCATTTATCTTAATCTACCTTAATTACTGTGTCAGCCTCGTTGCTGACCTCCCTGCCTAGTGTCTCTGCGCACTCCAGTCCATACTTCACTCTGCTGCCCGGATCATTTTTCTTCAGAAACATTTAGGCCATGTTTCCCCTCTCCTCAAGAACCTCCAGTGGTTGCTCATCCACTTCCTCAACAAGCAGAAACTCCTTACCATCAGCTTTAAAGCACTCAATCACCTTGTCCCCCTCCTACCTCATCTCCCTAATCTCTACTACAACCCAGCCTGTACACTTTTCCCCTCTAATGCCAACCTTCTCACTGTACCTCGATCTCTTCTATCTCGCCGCTGACCTCTCAACCACGACCTGCCTCTGGCCTGGAACACCCTCCCTCTTCATATCTGACAATCACCCTCCCCACCTTCAAAGCCTTATCGAAAGCACATCTCCTCCAAGCAGCCTTCCCTAAGCCCTCCTTTCCTCTTCTCTCACTCCCTTCTACACCTCCTTGACTTGCTCCCTTTGTTCATTCCCCCTCCCAGCCCCACAGAACTTATGTACATATCTGTAATTCTTTTATTTATATTAATGTCGGTCTCCCCCTCTAGACTGTAAGTTTGTTGTGGGCAGGAAACGTGTCTGTTATATTGTTATATTGTACTCTCCCCAGGGCTTAGTATAGTGCTCTGCACACAGTAAGAACTCAATAAATACGAATGACTAACTACCCACAATGATCATATTTATTTAGTGCTTACTATGTGCAGAGCACTGTACTAAGCACTTGGATCACTTGGATGATTCGGTGATCCCTGAAGCATCTGACTGCAGGTCCATGGGCAGCACCCACCCCCCCCCAACACAGCCCACATCAAGCAATTAATCATATTTATTGAGCACTTACTGTGTGCAAAGCACTGTACTAAGCACTTGGGAAAGCATAATACAACAGACTTGGAAGACATGTTCCCTGCCCACAAAGAACTTACAGTCTATAGGGGGTCAGTTATTAAAATAAATTACATCTTGACTTTGATAATATGTGCTCTTCTCCCCCTTTATGCCCAACACATAACACCCAACCCCTACTCCTTTACTCTCAGATCATCATCGCCATCATCAACAATGGTATTTATTGAGCGCTTACTGTGTGCAGAGCACTATACTAAGCACTTGGGAGAGTACAACAGAGTTGATAGACACTTTCCCTGCCCACCATGAGTTCAGATGATTCCTCCTGATCTGACCTGCCCTCTCCCAGCCTCTCTGACTCTCAGAATCCTCGGCTCCCACAGTCGCCCTAAGGCAGGACTAGAGAGCTCAAAAAGAACCTCTACGTTCTCCAGACCCCCAACTGACTGATTGAAAGGACTCCTTATCCTTGCCTCTCTGTCTGTCTGTCTGCCTCTGTCTCCATCTGTCTTTCCATCTCTCTCTGGGTCTATGGTTCTCTCAGTCTTTCTATCACTCTCTCTCTAGCTCTTTCCACCTCTCTAGCTCTGCCTCTCTGGGTCTGTCTCCCTGTGAGCATCAGTGCTTCTCTCTGTGTCTGTCTCTCTGCATCTTTCTCTGCTCATTTCTCTCCCTTTCTGACCTAGGTCAATTATGAGGCATGCTTTCACCCCCTCTAAGATCCTCACTTGAAGCCTCTTCTGGGCCCCAATCCTCCCGGGCTATTCATTGCTGCCACTATACCCATGGATGAATTCCCATTCCTGACTGGATGAATGGAGACTGGCGGGGGGCCCATTCCATCTCATTCCATGAGAAGCAGCATGTGGTAGTGGATAGAGCATGGGCCTGGGAGTAAGAAGGTCATGGGTTCTAATCCCAGCTCTGCCACTTGTCTGCTGTGTGACCTTGGGTGAGTCACTTCACTTCTCGGTGCCTCAGTTACGTCATCTGTAAAATGGGGATTGATACTGTGAGCCCCAAGTGGGACAGGGACTGTGTCCAACCCAAGTTGCTTGTATCCACCCCAGCACTTAGTTCAGTGCCTGGTACATAGTAAGCGCTTACAGATACTATTATCATTATCTCCTGTAACAATAATAATAATAGTTACAGTATTTGTTAAGTGCTTACTATGTGCAAGGCACTGTACTAAACTCTGGAGTGGATGCAAGCAAATCAGGTTAGGCACAGTCCCTGTCCCCCTTGGGGCCAGTCTCAATCCCCATTTTACAGATGAGGTAACTGAGGCTCAGAGAAGTAAAGTGACTTGCCCAAGGTCACACAGCAGATAAGTGGCAGAGCCGGGATTAGAACCCACGACCTTCTGACTCCCATCATGCTGCTTCTCTAAAATGATGGTATTTGTTAAGCGCTTACTATGTGCCAAGCACTGTCCTAAGCAGTGGGGGAGAGACAGAGTAATCAGATTGTCCCACGTGGGGCTCACAGTCTTAATCTCCATTTTATAGATGAGGCAACTGAGGCACCAAGAAGTGAAGTGACTTGTCCAAAGTCACACAGCTGACAAGTGACGGAGCCAGGATTCGAGCCCATGACCTCTGACTCCCAAGCCCGTGCTCTTTCCGCCGATCCACGCTGGCCAAAACTGCAACTTCCCTGAGGGCAGCGTTTATGCCCATCCCATCTCCCAGACCAGACTTCGATCTTCTTGAGGATGAGGACAATGCTTGTTCTTTAAAGTGGATTCCAAACTCCATCAATCAATTGATCAGTGGTATTTATTGAGCACATACGGTATGCAGAGCACTGTAGTAGGTGCCTGGGAGGGTACTCTAAAGTTGGTAGACACAATCCCTGCCCTCATGGAGTTTAGGAGTTTACGATCTCCACTTGACAATTTCTTCTTCCCAGGAAATGGCCTGCTGGCACTATCTCAGTCAGTCAAACGTATTTATTGAGCACTTACAGTGTGCAGAGTGCTGTACCAAGTTCTTGAGAGAGTACAATATTACAATAGGACAGATACATTCCAATAGGACAGATACATTCCCTACCTCGAAGACCCCTGTAGTCAAATTCCCTGAACACCACAATGTGGGATATGCTGGTTCTCCCCAGGAGTAGTGGGTTAGGAAGGGGTCAGTATGGCCTGGAGAAAGGTCAGGTTGGGCTCCAATCCGGTCCCCTCGTGACTCCTGCTGAAGCCCTAACGGTTCTTCTGGCCCAAAGTCCCCTTGCCCACCTCCCTCCAGTCCCCTGCTTCCTGTGTGCCTCCAGTGTCTGTTGGGGGTCTTGCACCACCCAGCCATGACGGTTGCCCTGGACCTTCCCAGAGGAGAGGAAAGGAGGAACTGGATCCTGGCACAAGTTCTCTGTCTGTCATGTCAGTTGGGTGACGGTGGGGCTGGCAAGAGGCTGGTGAGGGGTGGGGGGAAAGGTTGGAGATAAGCTGAGGCCAAGAACATCCAGACATGCCCTGCTTCTCCTTCTCCAGAGGACAGCAGAAAGGCAGTCAACTCCCAGTGTCAAGGAGGGGGCAGATGATCAGAAAATCCAGAAATTGAAAGTCAGCCCATCACTTGAGCTCAACCAGAGCTACTTGTTGGGGAGTAGCCTTCAGTGAGGGCTCATATGCCCCCTCTTTGTCCTGCCTCTGGGTTGCTGGACCACGTTAGGTCCCAAAAGCCCTGGAAGTAGAATCGTCTCTATCTGTTGCCCAATTGTACTTTCCAAGTGCTTAGTACAGTGCTCTGCACACTGTAAGTGCTCAATAAATACGATTGATTGAATGAGAGGGAGAAGCTGGGGCAGCTCAGCCAATCCACACGGTGGAAAATTACCGAGTGTCCGCTGTGTCACAGATAAGCTATCAAAGACTTCTTAAGGAAATGCTTTCAGTGACTTCTTCTGGTCAACCAACCAGCTGTGCCCCGGTGGAGAGAGAGTGTTGAGAAGAGCAACCCAAACAAATGACCCAAGGGATGGGAAATGAGTCCTGGGAGGAAAAATTTGGAGATTTAGCCTAGAGAAAGGAATGCCCAATCCCCACCTGCCACATTCTGGAGGGTCTTTACAAAGGGTGACCCTGACCAGTTTTCTTCTCCTTGTCCCCAGGAGGACCCAACAAGAGGAAACAGTGCTTAGCTGGATAGAACCAGGGTTGATGTGAGCAAGAACTGTGGGAGTGAAGGTGGAGGTGGGAATGGGGCAGCAGGAATTAGAGGTCCCATAGATGCAAAGTCTTGGCCTCAGGCCTTCATGGCCTGGAAGGACAAGCACCTGACTGTCCTGGAGGGTCTGGACTGTAAGCTTCTCATTTAGACTGTAAATGTCCTGTGGGCCAGGAACACATCTTCCAACTCTCTTATACTGAACTCTCCCAAGTGCTTAGTACAGTACTCTGCACAAAATAAGTGCTCAATAAGTACCATTGATTGGTTTAAGCACTGACCTCCCTGGGAGGCAGTTGACCTCTCAGGGACCCTCTGGAGTGGCAGCAGGCCTCGGGGTGGGGAGGGACGGGGGGAGCCGGGATCCCCCACCGTTTCCTGCTACCCAGTCTCCTCTTCCCCAGCCTCCACCTGGAGGAATTGGAGGAAGTGGTGGAAAAAGCCCCCTGCTGCTGCTCCAGGGTCTTTCAGGAAGTGGGGAAATACTAACGGCCACCGGGAGGGCTCAATAAGAGAGGCTGGGAAGGGCAGGAGAGGCGCAAGGGTCGAGAGGATGCTTGGAGTCACCAGAGCCATTTGCAACATGACCCCCTTTCTGACTGTGACCATCCTCCTGCAGGCTGCAGCCTGGGGTGAGTGTGGGTCTGTCTATCCCCGTGGGGTGGAGGAACTCGGGGAGAGAGCGAGAGACAGAGAGAGACAGAGAGAAGCTGGGGGATGCAGCCACCCCACCCCAACCATGCGGCTTTCTCCCACACTGGCCAGGTCTCACCCTGGGCTCGAAGATCGTTGGGGGCCGTGATGCTGTTCCCCACTCGCGCCCCTACATCGCCTCCCTGCAGCGGAACCGTGGGGGCCACTTCTGCGGGGGGACTCTCATCCATCAGCAATTCGTGATGACGGCAGCGCACTGCATCAACAGCAGGTGAGGGCAGGCCGGCCGTGCAAGGGGTTGGCGGGGGGGGCAAGAAGGCAGAATCTCTGCCCCGTTCCCTGCCCCTCCCAACCCCTCTGCCTGCCTAAGACTAGCTAGCCTCCTCGGCATCTTTTCCTGCCTTTCAGCCCTTTTCGGCTTGCCCGCCACATCTCCCAGGGGTGCTGCTGAGGAGGAGGGTGCAGGAGAATGATTGGTTAGAGGGTGGTTTGGGATTAGCCAGGGATGCAGATTGTCTCCACCAACGCTTCCCAGCCTTCCCCTCCGATACTAGAGTGCTGGGAGGGGATGAACTTCAACCCACATCCCCTGACCCCCATGGAGGGGAAGAGGGGAGGAGCGGGGCAGGTGGTGAGAGGATGCCAGATAGAAAACGAGCATCAGTAGTGGCTGAACTGGTTGGGAAGGAACTCTGTCCCCCCTACTAAGGGTAAGAAGACACTGGCTTCCCCTCCTGGCTCCAGATCCGGTTCCCCTTTCTCCTTATCCTCCCATCCTCCTCCTGCTAGCCTGAGCCTTCCACAATGGCCTCAGGGTCTGTTCCCCTCCTCCCAGCTCCTCCCATCTCCTCCCATAATCTCCCCATGACTCCCCACCCCCAGGAACGTCAGGTCAGTTCGGGTGGTGCTGGGAGCCCACAACCTGAGGGCCCAAGAGTCCACCCGGCAGACATACTCTGTTGACCAGATATTTGAGAATGGCTTCAGCCCACAGACCCTGCAGAATGACATTCTGTTGGTGAAGGTAAAGGGGAGGGAGGCCGGGGGAGAAGTGTTGGGGGGGCGTTCAGGGGTTGGGGCAGGTGGAGAAGATAGAGCAGTGGGGGCTTGGGACACTGGCAGAGAGGGACAGAATGCAGAAGGCAGCAATGCAGGGGAGGGAGCTCGGGTGGGAACCCAGAACTCCGGGCATCGCCCGATCTGGGGGGTGGGGGGTTCTAACCATGAGGCCACCCCACCTCCTTCCTCAGGACGGCAGTGGGAGGGAGAAGCAGGGCCTGGGGTGGGAGGCGCCAGTCCGGCCCAAGAAGGGGCCACGGGGAGAGAAACCACGTGGATCACGGCTTACCAGAGGGGCCTCTGACCTTCCCCACCATCCCTGGCCCCCTCCGCCCCGCAGCTGAGCCGCCCAGTCACCCTGAATGCCAACGTCCAGCTGGCCCGGCTCCCACAGCAGAACCAGAATGTGGGCAGTGGGACCCAGTGCCTGGCCATGGGCTGGGGCCGAAGGGGCAATAATGCCCCCGCAGCCCATATTCTTCAGGAGCTCAACGTCACTGTGGTAACCAACCAATGCCAGCGGAACATCATCTGCACCCTGGTGCCAAGTCGCCGGGCAGGCATTTGCTTCGTGAGTACCCGCTTTTCCTTAGGTTGCTCAGTCTATGCTTCCTTATGCAACCTTCTCTTTCTTGGTATTCCTCACCAGAGACATTGGTTGCCCCAGACTAAGTAAACCTATTAAATTCCCATTTTGTAAGTAAGGAAACAGAGGCACAGAGAAGTGAAGCAGGCAGGTGGCAGAGCTGGAATTTAGAGCCCAGATCCTCTGACTCCCAAGGCCAGGGCTCTTTCCACTCAACATTGCTGCTCCTCTAACCTGTCCCTCGCCCACTACTATCCTTACTGTAATTCTTCCTCCACCTTTGGAGTCCAGGTCTAGTCTGGGGACAGGGTGGGGATTTCCTCAAAACAGACTTGCTCAGCCTGACCTTTTTGACCTCCAGCAACACCTGGGGTCTTCTGACCTCAAACAAATCCAGACCAGGTCTGGAGGGGCTATGCTAAAGCGAGTCAAGTGTGGAACTGCCCTAGGCGAGGCTGTGGTGGGTGCCCTTTGACCTGGCTTGGACCCAAATGGGACTCCGGGGACCAAATAATTTCTTCTGGCCGCCATCTAGGGCGGCCTTTCTCCTTTGGCCCGCCCCCCTCTAATCAGCCTGATACAGATCTTTGTCTCTCTCCCTCTCCCCCAGGGGGATTCTGGAGGCCCGCTGGTGTGCAATGGGATAGTCCACGGTATCGACTCATTTGTCCGTGGCGGCTGCGCCTCCGGCTTCTGGCCCGACGGCTTTACCCGAGTGGCCCAGTACATCCAGTGGATCAACTCTGTCCTGCGCAGGCACACGGAGCGCCAGTGGCCCCAGCTGCCCCTTCCCTCAGGCACTGAGCCCCTCTGAGGATGTCATCCTGCCCAAAGGCACCAGCTCCGTGGGGGCGATGGGAGCCTGTGCCTGGCCAGATTCCCAACTGGGGGTGAAGCCGTTGTTCCCACCCCCGTGGCCGTCAAGGCTCCCACGAGACCTGAAAGCTTCCGAGCGGGACTGGAAAGAGCCAATTTGGGTCTCTCTCTGACCTGTCAGCCTCCCCCCAGCTCTGTCCTGCTTGCCTCCCTCATCCAGAAGCCTGGTCCCCATTTTCTACCTTGCACTCATATTCAAAAGTTGCCACCTAGGATCCCAGCTTCCTAACTCATTGACCCCCACCCAGACCCAGGATTTAGGAATCAGCAGCTGCCAAGCTTTGAACGACTCCAACTTCTACCAGGACCTGAAACTCCATCTAATTGTTCTCTCCACTCACTCCCCCACTCAGCCTTGTTTCTCCAGAGCACCAGGAACATCTAAGTTCAAACTCTCAGTCCGTCTCATTTCCCTCCATTTCCCTGCTGCCCTCATGGACCCTGTCGTAAGCGAAAATAAAATTTCTTGTATCAGGATGATGGCCTATGACTGCGGTTGGTGGTCCTCTCTATATTGGCAGCTGTGTACAAGTTGGAGGGTGGGGGTGTGTATATGCGTGTGCCTATGTGTATATGTGTGTGGGTTTTTGTATGTGATTGTGTTGGAGATGGGTTCTTCAGCCCCTGAGGGGGCCAAAGTCCTAACCTGGAAGAAGTGTGCGGGGAGTTGTGCAGCCTCAGTCTCTGCCGTCCTCCACATTCTCTGCCAGAGCGGCCACCCAGGGGAGTTGGGCTGGAATCAGACTCTTAACCGAGACCAGCTGTTGGAGGGGACGGGGATGGGGGTGGGGTGGCGCATGTAGTTCTGAGGGAATTGTCCATTCCAGTGCTCTGGGATTCTGAACAGGGCTGTGGTCAGGGCTCTTGAGCCTGCAGTGACATGTTTACAGGGAGACTGGAAATGGTCCTTGATCCTGGGCAAGACCAGACCTCCTGCAGCTGGAGGCCCCAATGCCTGAGCCATTGTCAAATCTTGGGTTTGCCTGCCTCCCACATAGAACTCAGCCCTGCCTGGTCTCCAGGCCTCTCACTCCTCCCTTTCCCTGTTCCGGAGACGGAGAGGCTGAGTGGGAATTTCTGGCCGATCCTGTGAATTCCATCCCTGCCCCTTCCGTCTTCCTTCCTCACCCACCCAAACCAAATCCTGATTGATTTGTCTGGGTCCCCAGGGCTGGGACTGCACATGTGCAGGTACCCCTCAAAACTTCTTCCTTTCAATTATCAATTATCTGATATTATAATTATCAATTATCAGGGGTGGGGGGGAGTCTGGGTTATTTGGGAGGAAGGCCTCTCGCTTCTCTTCTTCCTCTTGGTCGTATTTGGGAGGGAGGCCTTTTGCTTTTCTTCTTTTTGGTTGCCTTCTTTCTGACCATTCCCTTCCCCGGGGGCAGCGGCGGAGATCCGGGAGATCAGGGAGACTCAAATGTATCCACGATGCTCTGTGGTGAGTAGCTCTGGGAGAAGGTTGGTGGGGAGAATTTGGATTCTCTGTGAATTTCCATTGTGGGTGCTTTCCCTATCCCCTATGCCTTCAAAGAGCTGGGAGTTACCTGATCATGCTTGTCCATCAGAGGACAAGAAGGAAGAGGAAAGAGGAAGAAAAGGAGGAGGAGAAGGAGGAGAGGGAGGAGGAGAAGGAGGAGAGGGAGGAGGAGAAGGAGGAGAGGGAGGAGGAGAAGGAGGAGAGGGAGAAGGAGGAGAACAAGGAAAAGGAGGAGAGCAAGGAGGAAGAATGCCCTGTTCTGGGCAAGGTGGCAAGCTAACTCCAGGCCAGCCACCCTCAGGCACCCTGGGAATGGACCAGTATTGTGTTGTTCATGGAATTACTGTGTTTGTTCACAGACTTTTCGGAGATTGCGAAAGATCCAGCTGGAACACCGGGCCCTCTCCCTCAACTCCAACCTTCCAGCTGGCTCTTAGTCCCCCGAGGTCACAGTAGAAAGGCTTGAGGTGAGGGTGAGTGGGTAGAAGGCTCTGACTCAGGAGACACCCTTCCAGTGCTGCCTGGGAAAGCCTTGACTCACCCTCTCAGGACTGCTCCCCACAGCAATTCCCCCCGGTTCCCAGGGAATGCTACAGATTGCAGTTTTATCTCACCTTGCCACTCCATCCCCAACCTAAGGTTTGCGACAGGTGGAGCTGGTCCCTGGAGGAGCTTTGGGCCAGGGGAGTGGAGGGGAGAGTTGAGACTAGACCTTGGGCATTGTTCCGCGCCACCACCGCCAGCAGGGATCCGTGAATGTAGTCCAGGGACACTTATGAGTCATATGTATAGACGCCATCAGGCTTCTCTGTGCTGTCAGTTGCCATCTGGCCCCGACTGGGTGTCAAGAAACCATGCTTCCCCTAGGACAGCTAGGCGCTGGGTCCACACCTAGCATGTCTTCCCCTTCCCTGGAGTTTCAGGCTGGTCTGTCTGTCCCTGTTCATCCTGAGATGGACAATCTATTCGGACAGAACTATTCACTGTGTCTCTCTCGTCCCTCTCGCTGCTGACCCCTTGCTCACGTCCTCTCTTCTGTCTGGCACTCCCTCCCCTTTTATTTTCAACAGACCACCAATCTCCCCATCTTCAAAGCCCTGCTGGAACCATACTTCCTCCAGGAGGCCTTATTTTTTAATGGCATTCGTTAAGCGCTTACTACGTGTCAAGCACTGCTCTAAGTGTGACGGTAGATGTGTTAACTAGGTTGAACAGAGCCCCTGTCCCTCATGGGGCTCACAGTCTAAGCAGGAGGGAGAACGGGAGAACTGAGGCACAGAGAAATTGTGACTTGACCAAGGTCATACAGCAAGCAATTGACAGAGCTGGGATTAGAACCCATGTCCTTTGATTCCCAGGCCCGTGCTCTTTCCACTAGGCCATGCTGCTTCCCTGGTTAATCTCTCATCTTCCTACCCTGCTCCCCACTCTCACACCCCACTGCCACTTCTGCATCACCTAGGCACTTGGGGTACTCACCGCATGCCCCGTAGCACTTAATGTACAGATCTTAAAACTCTGTTGCTTTTCCCTACTTGTAATTGATTTGAGTGTCTCTGTCCCTTGCTAGACTGTAAGCTACTGGAGTACAAAGATCATGTCTACTTACTCTTATGGTATTCTCCTCTGAACAGAATAAGTGCTCAATAAATACTATTGACTGATTGATAACCTTTGAAATGTGGGCAGAGGGACTGAAGAAGAAGAGGATATGTTCTGTTGGGGGAGGCAAGACAGACACATGCAAACACACACACACACAAAGGATGGAGGGGGGGAATGTGAAGAGGAGGAGGAGGAGGAGGAGGAAGGGCACATCCCACGTAAGGGGAACAGTTAGGGGAGCAGCGCAGTGGCCAGAGAGTCACGTGCTGAGACAGTCAGCAGGTTGGATTAGTTCAAAGAGAGCTCAGGCTGCAGGATTGGAGACAGTCAGGAAAGAGCAGAGCAGTCGGAGGGCCAAGCACTGCAGAGGGTGGGACTTCTGATTCCCTCCTGGCTAAGAAGTAGGGGGTTAGCACCCCTCTGCACTGGAGTCCCTGAGCTAGGAACTCTGACTGACCCAGTGCCTGCCCCGTTCCTCAGTTGGAAAGGATCTAGGCATATTCCCCAGAGGGGTCCCTGCTAGCATCACCCTCTAGTGACAAGTCACAGAACCTCACCAATCCCAGAAGTGTTGCTCCCAGAAATTTCCTCCTAGAGATGAGGCCTTGGGGGAATTTGCCGATTCTGTTGGGTGGAGGTAGTCTGACCCAGTTGGAGAATCAATTTCCATCCAGATGGTTCCCCCAGTACCCCCGGCGCCTCCCTCCACCCAGCTCTCCCCAACAGGGCCTGACCCAAACAGCTGTTTGGGCTCTGTCTTGTTGATGTTGTGAAATGCTGACATTTCTTTGGCAGTACAAAGTGCTCCGTAACCCCGGCCCGTCTCCAGGCACCCTCCCCACACCATCCACCCCTACCGACTACTCCTCCTACCCTCATCTGGGCCCCTTTTCCCTTTCTCTGGAAATCCCTGTCTCTCCTTATAAAGGGCCATTCTGTTTAAGGCAGGAACCACATCGCCAGGAGAACCAGTCTGAAAGGAGAACATGGAGAGCCACGGTTTCCGTTGGAGTTGGTTTCTGTTGGTGCTGAGCATCGCTGCATGTGGTGAGTCTGTTGGTGCTCTGCCTTTGGCTAGGTCACCTGGGGGGCTGGGAGTTCGGGGGGAGTGGTCGGTGGGGGAGAAAGGAAGGGGATCGGTCCTCCTACCATCCCCTGGGGTGGAAAATCTAGCTGTCGTAGAGTGGTTTCACTGCTGGCCTCCTGAGGGCGGAGAGCAGCCTTCTCCTCTGCCTGAGGCTCCCTTCACAACTGAACTGCAGGGCTACAACACTCCCAGCTTGCAGATACCCTTTAAGGGGAAAAGATGGTTCCCCCTTCACCTCCCCTACCTTGTGTCCAGCTGGGAGTGAAGACGCTGATTCTATTCCCCTTGGCTGTTCTAGCTGGACTCTCAACCTGGCTCACCCCTGACCGCTCAGGAGCAGGGCTGGAAAGATGCCAGATCAGGTCTCTCTGACCCATTAGCTCTGTGCAGTCTGTCTACTCCTCCACGGTTCAGTCTCACTTGCTGCAGGTGGAAGGAATTTATGTCAGACTAAGTGTTGGGAAATTCCAGAATGGGACCCAAGGAGGATTTTGAGGACTAAGGGAGATGGCTGGGGAGAATCCCTACCCAACACCCCCACTCTTATCTCAAGTCATCATGCTACTCCTTACTCTCTCTCTCGATGCTCAAATCTTGGCCCTCAACAGCCGGCCCTCTCGCCATCCCCCTTGCTTCTCCGTCTCTCCAATGATCTGGCATCACTAATCCACCACCCCAAATCACCTCCACAGTACGCTCCCTCCACTCTTCCTCCTAGGTTCGTTGGCACAAAACCAGGCACTGGGATGACTTCAGCCAGCTCAAATTCACCCTTCCCTGCTATAACTGTCATGTCTTCCACTCAGCGACACACACGACTCCGATGCCCACTGCCTCCGCCAACTAGTCTAGACCTTGAACTTCTTCCTGAAACCCCAGTACCCCCGCCTTCCTCCTCTCTCACCCCTGGTAACCTCACCAACTACTATGTTGACAAATCAAAACCGACAGGCATGCGCTCCCCGAAATCTCCCCCCCAACCTCCTCAGTTCCCTCCCACCTCGATATTCATTCTCTCATCCATTTCCTCTCTGGAAACCCTATCTAATCATGGTTTTTCTAATACAGTTCTCTTCTGATTCTCCTCCTATCTCTGACTGTTCCTTCTAGGTCTCTTTACCTGGCACTTTCTCTGCTTCCCACTCGCTAAACTTTGTGAGTCCCTCAAGGTTCCATTTAGGATCCTCTTCTATTTTCGGTC
Source organism: Ornithorhynchus anatinus (assembly GCF_004115215.2). NCBI lineage: Eukaryota > Metazoa > Chordata > Mammalia > Monotremata > Ornithorhynchidae > Ornithorhynchus > Ornithorhynchus anatinus. The sequence continues at coordinate 106,118,543 of NC_041749.1, forward strand.
TACACCCACTTCTTTGGGGAGCTCATCTGCTCACACGACTTCAACTAACACTTCCATGTGGAGGACTCCCAAATCTATCTCGCCAGCCCCAACCTCTTGCCTTCTCTGCCATCTCACATCTCCTCCTGTCTCCAGGACACCTCCTAACAGACACCCTGCCAGTACCTCAAGCTAAATGTGTCCAAAACTGAGCTCCCCATCTTCTCTCCCAAATCATCTCCTCCACCCAACTTTTCCATCACAGTAGACAACACCACCACCGTCCCCTATCTCAAGCTTATAGCCAAGGCATTATTCTTGACTCCTCCCTCTCTTTCAATCCCCATATTCAGTCTGTCATCAAATCCGGTTGTTCTTCCTCCAATGTATTTCCAGGATCCTTCCCTTCTTCTCCATCCAAATGTTCACCACACTGGTCCAGGCACTTGCCATACGGTGGCTTGACTACTGTATCAGTCTCCCTGCTGACCGCCTGGCCTCCAGGCTCTCCCCTCTCCAATCCATAGTTCCTCTACTGCCAGAACTATTTTTGCTAAAACAGCATTCTATACACATTTCCCTACTCCTCAAAAACCTCCAGTTGTTGCCCATTCCTCTCTGCTTCAAACTGAAACTCCTGATTATTGGTTTAAAGTCATTAATCTATTATTCTCCCTCCTACTTATCAACTCTCTTCTCCCGTTTCATCCCAGCTCACAGCCTTCATTCCTCTCAAACCAGCCTTCTCACTGTGTCTCGTTCTCATCTCCCACCGCTGACTCCTCGTTCATGCCCTTCTTCCTGCTTAGAACTTACTCCCTCTTCACATCTGACGGAACAGTGCTATCTTTTCTTCAAAACCCTTCTGAAGACTCATCTCCTCCTGAAGGCCTTCCCTGATTGACTTCTAATCTCTCCACTTTATATCCCCTAACTGTCTCTTCAACACTTCCACACCACCTAAGCACTTCGGTACTCACTACACCCTTAGCGCTTATGTACATACCTTTGTAATCTATTACTTTTCTCTATCTGTAATTGATTTTGGTGTCTGCCTCCCTGATTAGACTGAAAGCTTCTTGAGTTAATTTTACTCTTCCAACTGTTTAGTACAGTGCTCTGCACACAATAGCTGCTCAAAAATTACTACTGATTGATTGATTGATTGATTGATTGAAGGGGGTAGGTGCAGTGTGACCTTGAGGCAGGGGGATGGCCCAGATAACCATTCCCAGCCCTGAGTAATCTGGGACGTGGCCAGGTAAGGATCCTGAGACAGTCCCAGATGCTTCATTCCTGGCTTTTTCCTTCCATAGGTGCCCACCCTCGGGGTCGGATCCTGGGGGGATGGGAAGCCACCCCCAACCTGCTGCCCTACATGGCATCACTCCAGCAGGCCGGGAAGCATGTATGTGGTGGCTTCCTCATCTCTGACCAGTGGGTGCTGAGCGCCGCACACTGTGCCGAGGAGATGTGAGTCCACTGTGCGTGTCCAGGGAGGAAGGGGAAGAGGGCACGGGGGCGCCTGGGAGAAATTTGGCTGGAGGGACCTCACAAACAGAGATCTGTCCCCCCTTATCCCCACACCCACAACTTCTCCTGAAAAGCATCTCTCCCAAAGGTTACACAGCCTGAGGCTCCTGAGAAATGTTCCTTACCTTCATCCAGGGCTGCTCCCCTCCCCAAATTGAAGGGAAAGCAATGGGAGTGGCAGAGGGATACCCCTAATTTACATCTCCTTGGGGAAAACTCAGATTAATCCCTTTCTCCTGCCACTGGGCTGTCTGTCCAGGGTCCTCCAGTCTGGGAGAACAGTCTGGGTCTCCACGTTTGTTCTTGGGGAGTCCTGAAGGGTACCTGCTTCTGGTGCTTGGTGTCCCTGATGTATGTGCGTGTGCGTGTGCACATGTAGGTGTGGGGAAATGTGTGCGACCATGTTCTCTGTTTCCTCTATTAGACTGTCAGCTCCTCAAAGGAGGAGAAGACATGGTCCTAGTCTTCAAGGGGCTGACGGGGGAGACCCATAGATGGACAAGCAGATGATGATAATAATAATAATAAGGATGGTATTTTTTAAGCACTTACTATGTGTCAAGCCCCGTTCTAAGATACAAGGCGGCAAGGGGAGAGCTACATTAAAACCCAGACCCATATGGGTACAGGGAACAGGGGTCCAGTGATGATCACTATACTGAGCTGAATTCAGGGGCTGGAGGCTGGGGGATGCACTAGGGGACTTTGGTGGGCCCTACCCCTGTCTGTCAGTGGCTGGCTCCAGAGGGGGACAGTAAAGGCAATGGGGGAGTCAGGCTAGGACCGGCTCTGATCTCAGCTGCCCACACTGCCCCAGGAAGGATGGGGAGCTGCAGGTGCTGCTGGGAGCACACTCCCTGTCTCAGCCAGAGTCGTCCAAGCATCTCTACGTGGTCCAGGCCGTGATCCCTCACCCCGACAGCCACCCGGACAACAATGATCATGATCTGCTCCTGCTCAAGGTGAGGCTTTCCCGCTGCCCCTTCTCCTCCACCCCCCACCCCCCATCTTCACCTGATCCCAGAGCTACCCTTTGCCCCTTGGGTTTCAAACACCCATCTAGAGTCCTGTTCCGTTTCAGATGTCCCCCACAACACCTGGATGGAGAGGCTCATCCTTACTGCCACTGCCCCCCACCCCCCCCAACCTGCCCAAGGTATTAGAGACTCCCTTCTGTGTGCAAAGCACTGTACTGGTGCTTGGGGGAACAGACAGAAGGGAGAATGGGGGAGTTAAGAAACATAAATTGCCAAATACACCCATTATAACATTCTCCTTTAAGTGGTCTTTGGCAGTAGAGCTACAGGAATTCCTCAGGCCCAAGAAAAAACTGGTCCTGAAGACTGTGTCAAAAAGTTATCAGTCGGAGCAAATTTTCCCACAGGAACAATGTTATAAGACAAATAATGGTATTTGTTAAGCACTGATTACGTGCCAAGCACTGGGGTAGATTCAAAACAATCAGGTCCCACGTGGGGCTCACATTCTAAGTAGAAGGGAGAACAGAATTGAATCCCCATTTTGCAGATGAGGGATCTGAGGTACAGAGAAGTTAATTGATTTGCCCAAAGTCACACAGCAGATACATGGCAGAGCTGGGATTAGAACCCAAGTTCTCTGAGTCCAAGGCCCGAGCTTTTTGCGCAAGGCCACGCCATTTCTCTTATAAATGGGAGTTTGACTCCTGAACTCGGACCGACTCCCCAGTTTACACCAAAAGGACCCAGAACTGTGTACTCAGTCAGAGCTGAGCAATATAAATATTTCAGCAGTGTATTTGGGTTAGAGAGAGTCCATCTATGAGATAGTGGACTTTTACTTAATCGGAAGCAAAAATGGACGTGTAAGCCCTCCCTGGTGATGAGAAAAGCCTATCCCCACCCCCCAGCTTCTCCCACTTTAAACTTTTTCTTTCACCCCCACTCGGCAGCTTTTAAAATGGAGCTGTGGGTTCCACATGGCCCCCACCCCCACAGCCCACGTCTTCAGAGTTTGCGTCCTAAAAAGCTAGTGTTGCAAAGTTGAGAGGGACCTGCCAAATACAGATGAAATGGCTTTGCCAAATTTGGAAACAGTGAGTTGTTTGTCTTAATTCAAAACCAATCAATCAGTGGTATTTACTGAATGCTTGCTGTGTAAAGAGCACTGTACTAAGCACTTGGGAGAGTACAACAGAGTTGGTAGACATGATCCCTGCCCACAAGGTGCTAACAGACCAGAGAGTGGGAGACAGATATTGAAATAAATTACTACTAGGGGAAGTGGCTGTGAGGCTCAGGGTGGGATGAGAATCAAAATGCTTAAGGGGTGCAGTCCAGAAGGGAGGGTGAATAGGGTGGGGAAACATGGGATTAGTCAGGGAAAGCCTTTTGGAGGAGATAGGATTTTAGTAGGGCTTTGAAGCTGCGGAGAGTGGTGGTCTGTAGAGTGGTCTGTAGTATACTGCTATTGAGGACTTCATTCTTAAGTCAAGGACTTCCTCAATTGAATTTAAATGCTGGTATTTCTTAGAGCCCTTACTCACTTCCTGCAAAGTTTACTTTGGCTCAAGTACCTCTTTTCCTCTCTTTCTCAACCTGTGAAGTACTTTGATTGACCTGAATAAAGTGCTTATCATTCGTTTCAATTTAGCATTAGATAATGGTGGATGTAACTATATTGCTGTTTGTGTTCTAATGGTAATGGTTAAGATCTTACTATGTGCCAAGCACTGTAATGCTGGTATTTGTTAAGCGTTTACTATGTGCCCAGCACTGTTCTAAGTGCTGGGGTAGACACAAGGGAATCAGGTTGTCCCACATGGGGCTCACAGTCTTCATCCCCATTTTACAGATGAGGGAACTGAGACACAGAGAAGTGAAGTGGCTTACCCAAAGTCACACAGCTGACAAGTGGTGGAGCTGGGATTAGAACCCGTGACCTCTGACTCCCAAGCCCGGGCTTTTTCCACTCAGACACGCTGCTTCACTGTACTAAGCATTGAGGTAGATATAAGCTAATCAGGTTGGATACAGTCCAGATCCCACATGGGGCTCAGAGTCTTAACCCCCATTGTACAGATGATGTAACTGAGGTACAGAGAAGTGAAGTGACTTGCCCAAGGTCATACAGCAGAAAAATGGCAGAGTCAGAATTAGAATCCAGGTTCTTTGACTCCCAGGCCCATGCTATTTCCACTAGGCCATGCTGCTTCTCTGTTTTAAATTGTTTGGTCAAATTTGGGATAATTCTGGGGAGAAGGAAAAGGCGTGTGGAATGCATTGGAGACGGGAGAGTGAGGTGGTTCACTTGGGTGGAGTAGCTGCCTCCTATTTAGACTATGAGCCCCATGTGGGACAGGAGCTGCTTCTCTGTTTTTTAAATTTATTTAAATTGTTTGGTCAAATTTTTAGATCTTGGGAAAGTCTTACATGATTTCTTACTGGAAACTGGACTTTGTTTAGTGACGATGGCCTTTGTTAATTACTCACAATGTGTTAAATGTGGACAGATAAAAGGTTATGAGGTTGAGCAACAGTCCCTACCTTACACGGGGCTCACCATCTATCTGGACTGTACCCCTTAAGCCTGAGGAATTCCTGTAGCTCTGTAGAAGCTGTACCCTATTCCCCATTCTTAGTAAAGTGCTTGGCACATAGAAAGTGCTTAATAAGTACCATAAAAAATAAAGAGATTGCAGTTCAGGACAGAGCAGGTGGTTGTGGGAGAGGAGGGCAACTAAGGAAGAGGAAGTTGGGGGAGACCAAGATCTCAAAGGCTCGGCTCCACTCTCGAGAGTCCAGCCTGCCACCTTTCTGCTCTTGGCTCAGCCCCAGTCCTCTCACCCAGTGGGGAATGGGGAGGGGGTCTGTGTCGGGGGCAGGCAGGGCCGTGACCCCTCCACTCCCCAGCGACCTCTTCTTCTCTCTTCTCTCCCCGCCACCGCTCCCCAGCTGGCCCAGAAGGTGACTTTGAGTGAGCGCGTGAAGCCCCTGGCTTTCCAGCGGGTGGACCGGGACTTGCAGGGAGGGACCCTGTGCCAGGTGGCCGGTTGGGGCTTCACCAACAACCTGGGCAAGAAGCCAGACAAGCTGCAGCAGGTGAATCTGCCCATCATGCCCCGGGCCATCTGCAACCTGCGCCAGCACTATGACAACGAGATCACTGAGAAGATGATGTGCACCGAAAGCCGCAAGAAGGATACCTGCAAGGTACCTGGGCTGGGGTGGGATTCGGGGGCCACCTGGCTCAGGGAGGGGGCAGGGAACCAGATGAGATGACCCCTGATGGGTCGTTCATCATCAGATGGACCTCTGGGCTCCATTTGTGCCCTCCCTGGGATCGCGGGCCCTATCTATCCTCCCCCAACCTCGCAGGGCGACTCTGGGGGGCCGTTGGTCTGCAATGGTGTGGCCGAGGCCGTGGTCACCTCGGGCTCGAGGGTCTGCGGGAACTGGAAGAAGCCGGGGATCTACACGCGGATTGCCAGCTACGTGAGCTGGATCGATGACGTCATGGCCCGGGGGGGCTGAGGGCTCCTGAGGCCCCTGTCAACATGCTGGGGTGACGGGGGTGGGTAGGGGGGAGAGGAGGGAGGACTCCTCAGGGGGTCGACTTTCTAACCCCTTTCTTCCTAAAAAGGGGCTGTATCTTGCTCCCTCTGGCCCCTCTAGCCGTAATCATGGAGGGTGGGGAAAGAGCTCTCTGCTCTCTCAATAAAGCTGCATTCCTGTGCGCTGGTCTCCGAGTCTCATCTTTGGTCCAGGTTGACATCTGCTGGGGAGGAAGAGTCCGGGGTCTGGCTCAAATCTCTCCTCTCTGACCCCCACAGCTCTTTCCACAGCCTGGTCCCTGTTCTGGTCCGTTCACCCTCTCTTCTTGCATCACCTATGCACTCAGCTCTGGACCCCTTAAGCACTGTGATAATACTCCACCCTCAGTCCCCTGGTACTTGTGCGTGATTTTTTAATGATATCTGTTAAGTGCTTACTATGTGCCAGGCATTGTACCAAGCACTGGGGTATACAAGATAATCAGGTTGGACGCAATCCCTGTTCCGCACGGCCTTAATCCCCATTTTACAGATGAAGTAACAGAGGCACAGAAGAGTTAACAAGTTAGCTAGTCCACGTTAACTTTAGTTAGCCCTAGGTCACAGAAGGCAGGATTAGATCCCAGGTCCTTCTGAGTTCCAGGCCCGTGCTCTATCCACTAGACCATGCTGCTTCTCTATGTGTACGTTTTTATACTCCCATTTCCCCTGTCTGCAATTTATTTTAATGTCGGTCTCCTCCACTGCATTTTAAGCTCCTTGTGACCAGTGATCATGGCTGCTCTCCTAAGCGCTTAGTATACAGTGACCTCCACACAGTAAGTGCTCAATAAATGCCATTGATTGCAGCTTCAGGAAGGCCTCTCAGAGCTGGAGAAGGGGCAGAGAAAGGAGACTGGGATGGTCAGGAGGTGGAGCGGCTTCTGTCTCAGGACAGGCTAAAAGGGTTAGGTTTCTTCAGGCTGGAGAGATGCAGGCTGAGAGGGGACAGGATTGACATTTGTAAAATCATGAAGGGGGTGGCCAAGGCAAACACTAAACTGTGGTTCCCCACATCCCACCCCACCAGGGTGAGGGGGCCCCATCAGGACTGGCTGGGAGCGGTTCAGAACAACCCAAAGAAAACACTTCTGCAGCCAGTGGGGGTGGAGGGGGTGGGAGAAGCAGATGAATTTACTTCTACAAGAAGTTGTGTTGATGGAAATAGCAGCAGCAGTTCATAATGGGTCAGTGATGGGGAAGTCAGGAACGTGGAGGGGAAAGTCAGGAGCGAAGGATGGTCCAACCCTAGCGATGAGCATGGGGATCCAAGAGGGCCCCCGTCACCCAGTTCCTCCAAGGCTCCTGGTGCTGCTGTCGGAGACATAGTCCTAGGCTGGACAGACCGTGGGGCTGAGCCAGGGTGGCCTGACTCAGGGGCTCGATCTACCGACAGGCACCTTCAGGGAGCCTTCTCTTTTGAGTTCTTGCCTTTGAATCCTGCCCCTGCTGTCCACCCTCAGCTCTAAACCCCTATTTCCCCTCCTGCCTTCAAACATGTACATCATTTTCCCTAGAAAGCTCGGGGTGGGGGTAGGAGTGGTGGGGAGAAAGGGTATTCTGCGTGGAGCCCAGCAGGTGTCCGAGGTCTCCTCCCCCTCCCACCGGTGACCCCCTAGGGGCAGGAGGGAGGGTTCATCTGGTGCTCCCAACCCCAGGGACCATCCGCCAATTTGGTAGGGCAGCCTCTCGTCAATCAATCAGTCAGAAGTATTTATTGAGTGCTTACTGTGTGCAGAGCACTGTACTAAGCATTTGGGAGAATATAATAGAGTTGGAACCATGATCCCCACCCTTAAGGAGCTTAGTCTAACTCAGCTGAGGCCTCTCTCCAGACCCCAGTGGAATCCCTAGGGTGGGCACTGTCCTAAATCCAGCCACTCCCCGCCCCCCCTCGCCCCCCCAGGGAGGCTGTCAGACATTCAGAGAATGAGAAGCAGCGTGGCTCTGTGGAAAGAGCCCAGGCTCGGGAGTCCGAGGTCATGGGTTCGAATCCTGGCTCCGCCACTTGTCAGCTGTGTGACTGTGGGCGAGTCACAACTTCTCTGTGCCTCAGTTACCTCATCTGTAAAATGGGGATTAACTGTGAGCCTCACGTGGGACAACCTGATTACCCTGTATCTACCCCCAGCACTTAGAACAGTGCTCTGCGCATAGTAAGCGCTTAACAAATACCGACATTATTATTCAGTTTTGGGAGGCTCTTTTCTGCCACCTGAGAGGCCCCAAGCCACAGGCCAGTTAGCCAAGACCACCTTCAGACTCGTCTTTCATTCATTCATTCATTCATTCATTCAATAGTATTTATTGAGCGCTTACTATGTGCAGAGCACTGTACTAAGCGCTTGGGATGAACAAGTCGGCAACAGATAGAAGTCTTTCCCCTTCTCTCCCTTTTTTACCCCATCTCTTTCATTCTCCCTCCCTCCCCACCACCCCTCTTTGAGGGTCTCCTCCTTGTGGCCAGAAATCTAATCATTCAATAGTATTTATTGATCGCTTACTATGTGCAGAGCACTGTACTAAGCCCTTGAAATGCAGAGACAATCCCTGCCCATTGACGGGCTTACAGTAATCATCTTGATTTATAGGGAGCCTGTAATTGCCCCGACTCCCTTGCCTCCTCCCCTTTTTCAGGAGGGTCCCTTAGATCAGAGATAGCCCAGGGCCACTCTGATGTAGACCCGCAGGCCCAGGGGCCCAAAGGACCTAATCTCTAGGGGAGGGTGAAGTCCACCCTCTTGGGCTTTCTCGCCCAAGACCTCTACACTTGCAACCTCAAACCGTGGTCAACAGGCGGCGCCCCTACTCTTCACTGAAACATGACACTAAAGCTGGGCGGACGTGTGTGTCAGCGTGTGTGTCTAATAGGCATCTTGTCCATCTCTCTGCTTCTGGGTGGGGTGAGTACGTCTTTGTGAGTGCCTGATAGACATCGTGTCTATTCCTCTGCTTCTGGGCATGTGGGGGGGGGGGGGGGGGTGTGGGTCTGACGGATAGACCTCTTGTCCACTCTTCTGGTTCTGGACAGGCCAGTCCCTAACCCATGATGCCCCAGGTAGGTGTCTTTCCGGTTCGGGAATAATAATAATCGGGGTGATTGTTAAGCACTTTACTGTGTGCCAGGCACTGTAGTGAGCGCTGGGGTGGATACAAGCAAATAGTGTTGGATACAGGCCCCGTCCCACGTGGGGTTTACCGTCTCAATCCCCATGTGACAGGTGAGGTAACTGAGGCAGAGAGAAGTCAAGGGACTTACCCAAGATCACACAGCAGACCAGTGGCAGAGCCGGGATTTGAACCCATGATCTTCGGGCTTCCGGACCCGTGCTCTAACCACTATGCAGTGAAGATCCCTGAGATTCTGCTCGGCCTTCTTCACCCCACACCTTTGACTGAGAACCTCCTGGTTGGGTTGCTGCCCCTAAATTGAAAATCAGTCCTGTTAGCCCAGCCCCTGGAGGGGGAACAAGGGTGGAGATCATATCCTCCCTCCTGCCTGGCACTTGCCCATGTCGGCTGTGTGCCCCCGGAGGGGGGCAGGAGAGGTGAAAGACAAAAGCTCCTGACCATACACTTCAAGATTCTATACTAGCTGGTTCCCTCTTCCTTCCGACCAGCCTCCTTGCTGACCTCCTTGGCCCCTGTCTCGACCCCACTCAGTCCATACCTCATTCTGATGCCTGGATCATTTTTCTAAAACGTCATTCTTTTGACGCCTCTCCATTCCTCAAAGGCCCCTATTGGCTACTTATGGGGGACAGGGACTGTCTCCCCCCTGATTAACTTGTAGCTACTTGTATCAGAGGAGCAGCATCACCTCGTGGAAAGAACCCAGGCCTGGGAGTTCAGAGGACTTGGGTTTTAATCCTAGCTCTGCCATGTACCTGTTGTGTGACCTTGGGCAAGTCACTTCACTGCACCTCAGTTTCTTCATCTGTAAAATGGAGATTCGACTATGAGCCCCATGTGGGACAGGGACTATGTCCGACCTGATTAACTTGCATCTACTCCAGCGCTTAGAACAGTGCTTGACACATAGTAAGCGCTTAACAAATACCATAATTCCTCAGCACTGAGTATAGTGTTTGGCTCATAGTGAGCACCTAACAAATACCACTTTTATTATCATCAAACAGAAACTCCTGACCATTGGCTTTGAGGCACTCAGGCATCATTCTCCCTCTTACTTATCCATTATCTTCTCCCACTACACTTCAGCTTGTACTCTTCGTTTCTCTCAAGCTAACCATTTTGTGGGAGTATGTCCACTTTGCATGATCCTAGAGGGTTCCTGCAGGGGTTCCTCTGAACCAGTCTGAGTTCCCCTCCCAAGTCTGCCGTCACGTCCACGCCACAGAACTCAGTGGCAAGAGCCCCAGCCGAGGGAGGCTTTGCTCTGGAAAAAAAAAAAAAATATCAGACCTAAAAGCAACCGGGGCTGTATTAGTACCATCCAGGGGACAGACTAGCTGAAAACTGACTTGTCTGTTGTAAAACATGATGGCTGGTCACGCTAGGTATAACATGATCTACAAGTTAGCACAAGTGTCTTCAATGAAGGAAGAAATCATTATTCATTCAATAGTATTTATTGAGCACTTACTATGTGCAGAGCACTGTACTAAGCGCTTGGAATGAACAAGTCGGCAACAGATAGAGACAGTCCCTGCCGTTTGACGGGCTTACAGTCTAATCGGGGGAGACGGACAGACAGGAACAATGGCAATAAATAGAGTCGAGGGGAAGAACATCTCGTAAAAACAATGGCACTAAATAGAATCAAGGCAATGTACAATTCATTAACAAAATAAATAGGGTAATGGAAATATATACAGTTGAGCGGATGAGTACAGTGCTGAGGGGAGGGGAAGGGAGAGGGGGAGGAGCAGAGGGAAAAGGGGAAAAGAGGGTTTAGCTGCGGAGAGGTGAAGGGGGGGTGGTAGAGGGAGTAGAGGGAGAAGAGGAGCTCAGTCTGGGAAGGCCTCTTGGAGGAGGTGAGTTTTAAGTAGGGTTTTGAAGAGGGGAAGAGAATCAGTTTGGCGGAGGTGAGGAGGGAGGGCGTTCCAGGACCGCGGGAGGACGTGGCCCAGGGGTCGATGGCGGGATAGGCGAGACCGAGGGACGGTGAGGAGGTGGGCGGCGGAGGAGCGGAGCGTGCGGGGTAGGTGGTTGGAAGAGAGAAGGGAGGAGAGGTAGGAAGGGGCAAGGTGATGTAGAGCCTCGAAGCCTAGAGTGAGGAGTTTTTGTTTGGAGCGGAGGTTGATAGGCAACCACTGGAGTTGTTTAAGAAGGGGAGTGACATTGCCAGATTGTTTCTGCAGGAAGATGAGCCGGGCAGCGGAGTGAAGAATAGACTGGAGCGGGGCGAGAGAGGAGGAAGGGAGGTCAGAGAGAAGGCTGACACAGTAGTCTAGCCGGGATATAACGAGACCCTGTAGCAGTAAGGTAGCCGTTTGGGTGGAGAGGAAAGGGCGGATCTTGGCAATATTGTAAAGGTGAAACCGGCAGGTCTCGGTAACGGATAGGATGTGTGGGGTGAACGAGAGAGACGAGTCAAGGATGACACCGAGATCGCGGGCCCGAGAGACGGGAAGGATGGTCGTGCCATCCACGGTGATAGAGAAGTCTGGGAGAGGACCGGGTTTGGGAGGGAAGATGAGGAGCTCAGTCTTGCTCATGTTGAGTTTTAGGTGGCGGGCCGACATCCAGGTGGAGACGTCCTGGAGGCAGGAGGAGATGCGAGCCTGAAGGGAGGGGGAGAGGACAGGGTAGGTACATACATGTGGCATCAGTTGAGGTGTGATGTTGGTAGATCTCCCAGCCACTGCTTCACTGTTCTGCCCCACACAGTACTTTGGGTTTCTACCATGACATAATTTATTTCTGCAAAATATTTATGAGTGGCAACGGTGGAAAGCTTTAAAAGCCTCAATCACTTTGCCCTCTTCTACCTTACCTCCCTGATTTCCTACTATCTAATCTAGTATCTAATTGCGTACTACTCAAAACAAACTTTGAAACATTTACTTCTAACAACTAATGATTTGACCTCAGACAGACCTCTGTCTCATTTTTTATTCAAGATGAAAATGGATTCAGATTTTTTCTCATGGAATATTTCCCCAATCCATTTGCAGTGGAAAGAACTTTGGTAGGATGCTTTAGTCCCTAAAATTCAGTTAGGGGCTAGATAGGAGGAATAGGCAGCCTTTAATTATGAAGTAATAATAGGGAAAATAAAAATGAGATTAAATACATTAAGTCCCCTCTAGACTGTAAGCTTGTTATGGTCAAGGAATGGATCTATCAACTCTGCTATATTGTACTCTCCCAAGCGCTCAGTTCAGTGCTCTGCACACAGTAAGTGCTCAATGAATGATTAATTGATGCTCCTCTAATGCCAACTTACTCATTGAAACTCGATCTCCTCTCTCTCACTCCCAACCTCTCGCCCACATCCTGCCTCTGGCCTGGAATGCCCTCCCTCTTAATATCGGACAGATTCATTCATTCAATAGTATTTATTGAGTGCTTACTATGTGCAGAGCACTGTACTAAGCGCTTGGAATGTACAAATCGGTAACAGAGACAGTCCCTGCCCTTTGATGGACTTACAGTCTAATCGGGGGAGACAGACAGACAAGAACAATGGCAATAAATAGAATCAAGACAGATGATCATTCTCCCCACCTTCAAAGCCTTATTAAAAGCACATCTCCTCCAAAATGTTCTCCCCCAGCTAAGCCCTCATTTTCTCTTCTTCCACTCTCCTCTGTGTTGCCCTTGGATTTGCGCCCTTTATTCATCCCTTCCTCAGCCCCATAGCACTTATGCACAGATCCATAATTTATTTATATTCATGTCTGTATCCACCTGTAGACTATAAGCTCACTGTGAGCAGGGGAACATATCTACCAACTCTGTTATATTGTACTCTCCCCACCTCTTAGTACAATGCTCTGCACACGGTAGGTGCTCAAATACCACCAATGGATTGAAAATATTCTGCTAGTGATGGACAGAGCAATAATCTAGGAGTTTGTATCCAAAAATGTCAGTCCTGCCGGTCCCTTTGAATCCCCTGCCACATAAGCGGTTGATTTAAATCGATGGTTTCTAGAACACGATCTTCCCATTACGCCAGGGCCTTGAAGAACACAGCCCTGCATTGGAAAATTCCCCATATCTGTTCATTTGTTATCTTTATTTTATTCATTGGTATCTATGCTCTGGCTTTTACCTACTGAATGCTGGCAATTTGTTTGTTTCCTGGGACCTCTGATAGCCCCCCCCCCCATAGTTTAGGGCTCTGCACATAGCAGGACAGGGGTGCAATAAACACAGTACTGGCCCCACACATGCTCTCTGCATGATACTTTGTGGCTGTGCCCAGCTCATGGCTGGGGAGCAGAATGTTCTGTCTGCAACTGGCTTTGAGGACCCATCCTCACTCCACCCACCACCTAATGGGAGCCCATTAAAACACCCAGTGCTGCTCCCCTGCCTCGAGTCCCAGCCGCCATCACGTGGTCCCTGGCATTCTGATTTCCTCACGTCAGTTTGGGCTCTGCTTGTCCCGCTGCCTCAATTTTCTCTTTCTTTGAAGAGAGCCCTTTTGTGTCCCCCACAATGAGCCTGGTAATTTTCCCGCTGCCACGGCTGCCATTCTCAGCTTTATCCAATTATGCATTCACACTGCTCATCACTACCATCATCTCAATGACACATCTCCAGGCTTGCCAGTCTTATCTGCCTCCCCCCCACCCCATCTTCCCCTCTTCTCCCCTCCCTTCCACCTTCACATCCCAACCCCAACAGAATCCGATGGGGGGTTGGGGGGTAAAGAGGTCAGTTCTCACAGTTGCATTTGTGTGACCTGGATTAACCCCCAAGTGGGTTCCCCAGAAGAGAACAGACTCTTAATGCTAAGCCAGAGTTGTAGGTGGACAGTACGTAGTCCATTAGGCCTCCAGCTCTATGGGGCTGAGATCCAGCCTGAGATCCCCCCTAGACTGGGAACAGGGCAGGGACTGCTTTAACCAATTTTATTGAATTGTACTCTCACAAGTGCTTAGTGCAGTCCACTGCACACAGCCAATCAATAAACATTGATCAATCGATTAATCACTCCAGACTCCAGGGTACAAGGCCCAGTCCTCTCGTCTAAGGTGGTGTTAGGGATGGGGATTTGAACCCAGACCCTGGTAGTTCTAGGCCACTCCCAGTGCCCACCAGCCTTGGACCTCATGGCCTCTTTCCCTCCAGACAGATATCTTGGTGGGGTGGAGGTTGAGGGGATGTGTGTGGCAGGGGGAGGGAGGTGTGTGGAGGGATCAAAGATCTGGCAGCAAGTAGCCCAGGGCTGGGGATGTTGGAGGGCTTGTGGTTGGACAAAACATGGGCTTTGTTGACCCCTCCAAACCCTCCCTTCCCATTGTCCCTTGCGGCAGGGTCAGGGTATTGTACCTGCCTAGTCCTCAGCAGGACTCAAGTGAAGTTCTCCTATTTAAACTGAGACCCCCATGCGGGACAGGGACTGTGTCCAACCTAACGAACAACTTGCATCTACTTCAGGGCTTAGAACAGGGCTTAGAATCGGCTGGACTATTGTGTCAGCCTTCTCTCTGACCTCCCTTCCTCCTGTCTCTCCCCACTCCAGTCTATTCTTCATTCTGCTGCCCGGATCACCTTCCTGCAGAAACGCTCTGGGCATGTCACTCCCCTTATTAAAAACCTCCAGTGGTTGCCTATCAACTTCCGCACGAAACAAAAGCTTCTCACTCTAGGCTACAAGGCTCTCCATCACCTTGCCCCCTCCGACCTCTCCTCCCTTCTCTCTTTCTACTGCCCACCCCACACGCTCCGCTCCTCTGCCGCCCACCTCCTTGCCGTCCCCCGTTGTTGCCTATCCCACCATTGACCCCTGGCCCACGTCCTCCCGCTGTCCTGTAATGCCCTCCCTCCTCCCCTCTGCCAAACTAATTCTCTTCACCTCTTCAAAGCCCTACTGAGAGCTCACCTCCTCCAAGAGGCCTTCCCAGACTGAGCTTCTCCTTTTCCCTCTGCTGTCTCTCTACACCCCCCTTCACCTCCCCTCAGCTAAGCCCCCTTTTACCCCCCTTTCTCTCTGCTCCTCCCTCCCCCTTCCCCTCCCCTCAGCACTGTGCTCATCCGCTCGTTTGTATATATTTTTATTACCCTATTTATTTTGTTAATGAGATGTACATCACCTTGATTCTATTTATTGCTATTGTTTTAATAAGGTGTACATCCCCTTGATTCTATTTATTGCTATTGTTTTTGTCTGTCTCCCCCGATTAGACTGTAAGCCCGTCAATGGGCAGGGACTATCTCTTTCTGTTGCCGATTTGTACACTTCAAGCGCTTAGTACAGTGCTCTGCACATAGTAAGCTCTCAATAAATACTATTGAATGAATGAATGAACAGTGTTTGACACATAGTAAGCACTTGAATACCATAAAAACAAAGTTCGGGTATGGTTTACCAGGCATCAAGGTCAGCAGCCCTCTGAAATCCGGTGAACATCCATCTAGACACGACTTCTCAAAAGCCTCCAATGGTTTACCTATGTCCCTCTGTGTTAAACAAAAGCTACTGGTCATTGGCTTCAAGGCTCTCCATTAGCTTTCTCTGTCCCATACCTGCTCTCCTCAACCACTCCCCACCAGCTCATACTCTTCACTCCCTGAAGCTCAACCTTTCACTGTGCCTCCATTTAGTTTCTCCCTCTTCCCACCCCTTGCCCACACCCTTCCTTCTGCCCGGCACTCTCTCCCCAATTCAGATCTGCTCTTCCACTCCAAGCCCTCCTGAAATCTCTCCTCGACTAATTTCTATCACCCCCATCATGCCATCCCAACAGCCACGCTTAGCACTTATGTAATACATTGACTTACATACTCCATTTTCTTATTTGCAGGCCTGGTAATTGACCTCCTGGGAACCACCCCCCACCTCTGAGATGAGAGCTAAAATGCAGCTTTATTGACCAGGAGAGTCAGCTGCTGTTGAACACTGATGGGAAACAGTGCTGTGTCTTGGTTGCTCTTTTTAATAGGCTTTGGGGTGAAATATGTGGTGGGAGGGGGAGCAAAATCTGGCTTTTATGCTGATAGAGAAGCAGCATGGCTTAATGGAAAGAGCATGGGCTTGGGAGTCGGTCATGGGTTCTAATCCCCACTTTGCCACTTGTCTGCTGTGTGACCTCGGGCAAGCCACTTACCTTCTCTATGCCTCAGTTACCTCATCTGTAAATTTGGGATTAAGACTGTAAACTCCACCTGGAACAGCCTGATTACCTTGCATCTACCCCAGTGCTTAGAACAACGCTTGGCACATAGTAAGTGCTTAACCAATACCATCATTATTATTAGAGTGTCACAAGTCCATCACAGCTGAGCTTTTCAACAGCAGCTGACTCTCCTGGTCAATAAAGCTGCACTTTAGCTCTCATCTCAGAGGTGGGGTGGTTCCCAGGAGGTCAATTTATACTGCAGGTCAACCTATAAATTCCTCCACTCACACTCCCCTCTCTGAGAAATGCAGTAACACACAGTTTCCTCCTCACCTTTTACCTTTCACCTCTCTTCTTTGGAGGAGACCCAGGTAGTGGGAGGGATAAGAGGAGGTGTCAGACTGGACCCTTCCCCTTCTGCCCTCCCACACCCCCAAAATAGTAGACAGACTGACCCCTTTCTGCTCTCTGAGAGAGCAGAATGTAGGCACATCCTTGCATTTATTAGAAATAAAGTCCAAATTCCCCCATTATGAACAAGAGGTTGCAATTTCCTTATCAGCACTGCAAAAAAGAGCTTTTTGAGGGTTTTTTTCCATTGGTATTTCTTAAATGCTTATTCTGTGCCAGGCACTGTACTGGAGTAGATACAAGATAATCAGGTTGGACATAGTCTATGTAATAATAATAATGTTGGTATTTGTTAAGCGCTTACTATGTGCCGAGCACTGTTCTAAGCGCTGGGGTAGACACAGGGGAATCAGGTTGTCCCATGTGGGGCTCACAGTCTTCATCCCCATTTTACAGATGAGGGAACTGAAGCACAGAGAAGTTAAGTGACTCACCCACAGTCACACAGCTGACAAGTGGCAGAGCTGGGATTCGAACTCATGACCTCTGACTCCAAAGCCCACGCTCTTTCCACTGAGCCACGCTGCTTATCACATGGGCTTCACAGTCCTAATCCCCAATTTACAGATGAGGTAACTGAGGCATAGAGAAGTTAAGTGATGTTCCCAAGGTCACAGAGCAGACAAGTGACAGATCTGGATTAGAACCCAGGTCCTCTGAATCCCAGGCCCATGTTCTTTCCACTGAGAATGTTGGGGTGGGGGGGTGGCAGTGTGTGTGCGCGTGTGCGTTGGGGGGAATTTAAAGTTGGCTGGCAACAGACAGGTGCTGCAGGAGGACAGACGTCAGAGCTGAAGAAAATAGGCTAAGTGTGCCTCGTGGTAAATAAAAAAAGCTAAGATAATTAGTCGGGGAGCAAAAAGCCCACTGCTGAAAAGCCAGTGATATGGCATGGGCCATGTTGGCTACAGCTGGTCTGTCAGGATCCCAACCTCATGATGGAAACCACAAGCTGCAAAAAGCACCCCAGGGAAAGCAATTCCAGGAGAAAATGGGGCAAACAAGTGGGATCCCCCTCCAACCAGAAGCAAAACCCGGTCACAATGCCAGCTCCCAGAACCTGAAAAACATCAGCTACTGGGGAGATAAAGTAAGGGAGAAGGGGAGTGCTTGCAGATGGTGGTTCCAGAGAGATTGATCAGATTCCCGGTAGGGAAGGCTTCCTGCTGTGACCCTAGCGAACCCCATGGGCCTCCCCTTGACCTAAAAGAGAAGTGTATCTTGGAAGGCAAAAGATACAAGGCCTCCATCTCCAGCCTGTTTTTGAGAGTCCCTGACCTATAATGGCACTTGATTGGCTAATTGAATGTCAAGAGGTTTGGGCCCCTCAATGACCTGAACCATCCTAAGGGCCCAGTGAGATGAGGGCCAGCCTCCTACCAAAAGGGTGAGTTGCTAATTAGTTTGACTGGCAGAGGCAGACACAATTCAGTTTTTAACTATATCTAACCTGACCATCTTTTATCTACCCCAGCACTTAGTACAGTGCCTGGCACATAGTAAGTGCTTAACAATTAGCATTTTAGAAAAATAAAAGTCAAAAAACCAGGTTGGAGGCAGGCTGGCACCCATTGGTCATCCCACACTAGGTCACAAAAGGGACCTCCTCCCGCTTCCCTCCTCCTCCATTCCAGCAGCCCAGTCTCTTAAATACAAGCCTTCCCCTGGCGTGGCTTAGTGGATAGAGTGTGGGCCTGGGAATCAGAAGGACCTGGGTTCTAATATAGGCTCTGCCACTTTTCTGCTGTGTGACCTTGGGCAAGTCACTTAACTCCTTTGGGCCTCAGTTACCTCATCTGTAAAATGGGGATTAAGACTGTGAGCCCCATGTGCGACAGGGGCTCTGTCCAACCTGATTAACTTGTATCTACCCTAATGCTTAGAACAGTGCTTGACACATAGTAAGCACTTAACAAGTACCATAATTATTATTATTAGCCCCCTTCCTGCCCAGAAAAGGGGCTGCAGGGGATCAGGGGTGGGGGTACAACCCTCAGTGACAGAAACAGGAACCAGGCACATTGAGAAGTAACATGGCCTAGCGGGAAAAGCACGGGGCTGCAGGTCAGAAGACCTAGGTTCTCATCCTGGCTCTGCCACTTGTCTGCTGGGTGACTTTGGGCAAATCACTTCACTTCTCAATGCCTCAGTTTCCCCAACTGTAAAATGGGGATTTAATACCTGTTCTCCCTCCAACTTAGACTCTGACCCCCTGTGGGACAGGGACTGTGTCCAGCCTGATTAACTTGTATCTACCCCAGCGTTTAGAACAGTGCTTGACACATAGTAAGCACTTAAATACCATAATTACTATCACGAGCCCCTGGTTTGTACCAACCAGGACCTTCCTGGACCGGGGGGCCTCAATAACACATAGTGAAGTCAAACAACACCACTGATCACCAAGGTTACTGTAGAAAGTTTTTTACTTAGTTTTACCAACGTGCAAGGATGTGACTCCCATTCACTCACTCCACCAAGGATCCAATACCAGTCTGCTGGTCAAAGGAGCCCATTCTGCCAGTGTTTCTTCTTTCTGCTTCCAAGTGCTGCTGCCTTCTGCTTCTCTGTATGCCCTTTACCTGCATCCTTGCTATTCAAAATGACCGCCTTAGGCATCGCACCTGAGCCTCTATGTAGCAGTCATTGATTGATCCAGCACTGGGTAGAAGAGGGAGAGAAAGCCCAGCCTTCCTCCATGTTCCGCCCCCACAGGCCAGCAATCACCTGCCTCAAGTAGAGCCCATCAGTGCCTTCACGAGTCTCTTCCTTGTTGTTCATGGGATCACAAACCGTCACTAATAAGGCAGCTTGATGTGGGCTCACCACAATTATTATTAGCTACCCTGAAGTGAGAGACAGCACTTTAACCACCCCCTCCCTAATCCAGAAAACCCCTAAAATCTTACCAAAGGGGCAATAAGCATTGGTTTGCCAAGTTCTGCCTGCCCAACCCCTTCACACCCCGGCCCACCCTCCCTCCCCACCCCAACGCTAATGACAGACTAAGGGACCCAGCGGCCAGAAAACGCTTTTCCATCAGTGCTTGTGAAACACTACCTGTACCCGGGGCTTCAGCCTCTCCTGCATGAGCCTCTCCCATCTTCTTCCACTCTTTCATCTTAACGTGGCCCTGCTCCAAGCCAAGGCAAGGAAAGGGAGGAAAGGTGGGGGCCATGTTGACAGAGAGCTCTAGGGCTTGGCGTCAATTTGGCAGCACACCCACACACTCTCATCCCTGCCTGCTTCCCTGGAGGGGGATCTGGCCAGTTGAGCTGCTGGGGCAAAGGTGTAGGGTTTGACAACAGCCACCCCCAATTATCCACCCATCCTGCTGCTTGGCTGCTGATTAAATGAGATATGAGGAGGGAATGGGGAGCTTCTGGGGCCTTTACAACACTTACCTGCCAGGAAAATATGGGTAGCAGCTGTTACACAGCAAAAACAATTTAGCCACTATTATCGAATGAAAAAGACGAAGGGATAACAAGCGACTGACAACAGCATACTGCCAAGCCCTCAGGCCTCCCCCTACCTTCACCCCTCCCCAAAACTGGTGCCTGAGATCCTTGCTTTTGGCCAGTTCTGTCAAACACACAGAGGCTAACTTGTCGGATGGTCAGTGGGACAGGAGAAAAAGACGCAGGTTGCTTTCTAAACTAAGTCTAACTAGAGAAGCAGCATGTTCAGTGGAAAGAGCCTGGGCGTGGGAGTCAGAGGTCATGGGTTCTAATGCCAGCTGTGTGACTTTGGGCAAGTCACTTAACTTCTCTGTGCCTCAGTTAACTCATCTGTAAAATGGGGATTAAAACATGCGTTCCACGTGGGACAACCTCATCACCTTGTATCCCCCCAGTGCTTAGAACAGTGCTTTGCACATAGTAAGTGCTTATCAAATACCACCATTATTAAGTCTAGGAAAAAAAAATATTGCAAAAACATAGGCCATCGGCTCCCCCTCCGCCTCACCAACTCACTGGGGCCAGAACTGTAAGGAACTTCTGTCTCCCCCTAGCCCCGCCATCTGTCGATCCAACCCCTCCCTACCCCTTGCACAGCCCCTAACCTCCATGCCCACTTGTTATTCTGTCCCAGCAACCCCCCCCATCCTCCTCTTCCCCAGCCAGCCCCCATCAGCTCACTCCCATCCAACCCCCTCCCCACCCCTGGTGGCCGTCCCCTCCCACCACGCCGCTCCGACATTCTCAGCCAAACGTGGCCTGTGGAATCTCTGACTCCACTATGGGAAAACTTCCCTTCATCATTGAGCTGTTCCTGATCCAGTCACTGCTCTTCTTCACCCTCACTGAATCCTGGCTCTCTGCAGATGACAGTCTCCCCCGCCACTCTCTCTAGTGGGGTCTCATCTTCTCCCACTCCCCCAGACTCACTAGAAAAGGTGGAGGATTCGGCTTCCTTCTCGCTCCCCAATACCATTATGGCACCACTCCACCTCCCCCATCCCTCTCTTTTCCTTCCTTTACAGTCCCTATCATCCACCCCTACCACCCACTCCAGATCCTAGTCATGGTCATCAACCGCCAACTTTTTGAACCATTTTGATCCCTTTCCTACATTCCTTCTCTTTTTCTCCATCCCTACATTAATCCTTGGGGACTTCAATATCCATATGGACATTCCTGATGACCCTTCCACTGCCCACTTTTATCACAACTCCTCTGACCTTCTGCTCCATCCCACCTCACCCACTGGGACACACACTCCATCTCATCATGGCAAGTTACTGTGCAATCTCTACCCTCACCAACTCTGAAATCTCTCCCACCACAACCTCCTTACCTGTCTTCTCTCCCTGACACCCCCTCCCCACAAATCTGTCCTATTCACCCCAGAGACCTCCAATTTTCTCAAGTCATGTCCTATTTAGTCGCCATAACCTAAGTACCTTACCTTGACAACCAAACTGTCGCCCACAACGCTACCCTCTACTGAGCTCAACTCACTCACTCCCCTGCCTCTTCGATCCCATACCACTGACCCACAGCCCTGGATCACCTCCAGAGTCCACTTCTTTCACTCCCGTGCACAAGCTGCAAAGCGCTCCTGATGGAAATCCAGATATCAGGCCGATTTCACTCACCTTGAGTTCTTTTTTGCCTACTTTAACTCTGCCTGGGAAAATTGAGCAGTATGGCCTAATGGATAGAGCGTGGGCCCAGGAGTCAGAAGGACCTGCATCCTAATACCCGCTGTGCCACTTGTCTGCTGTGTGACCTTGGGCAAGTCACTTCACTTCTCTGTGCCTCAATTATTACATCTGTAAAATGGGGAGTAAGACTGTGAGTCCCATTTGGGACACAGATCATGTCCAACTTGATTAGGTTGTATCTACCCAGTCCCTGGCACATAGTAAGCACTTAACAAATATCATTTAAAAAACCCAGAAAAACAACATTTTCCCATATTTATTGACTCCCATGCTCACTGCCCTCACCAGTTGTTTGATGTTTAACTCTCTGTTCAAACTCCCTGTCCCTCTGTCCACCCCATCTCTTGCCCCTAATGATCTGGCCATAATAATGATGGTATTTAAGTGCTTAATATGTGCCAAGCATATTACCTTGTGGGGATACAAGGTAATCAGGTTGTCCCATGTGGGACTCAGTCTTAATCCCCATTTTATAGATGAGGTAACCGAGGCTTAGAGAAGGTAAGTGACTTGCCCAAAGTCACACAGCTGACAAGAGGCAGAGCCGGGATTAGAACCAATGACCTGTGACTCCCAAGTCCGTGCTCTTTCCACTGAGCCACGCTGCTTCCGTACTTTATTGAGAAAATTGAAACCATCGGGCGTGATCTCCCTGGCTCTCCTCCAGTCCTCCCTCCTTCTGCCCCTTCTTCAATTCTCCTATCTTTCCCAGCCGTATCTTAAAGAGATCTCCTGCCTTTTCTCAAAACCCACCCCCTCCACCTGACTCCACCCCCTTGCACCTTATCAAAGCACCTGCTCCCTCTCTTCTTCCTTCCCTGACTTATCTTTAACCGTTCACTCTCCAATGGCTTTTTCCCCACTGCTTTCAAACAAGCTCATGTCTCCTCTATCCTAACACAAAAACAAACTAAAAAAACCCCCTCCCTTGATCCCACAGCTCCCTCCTGCCAGTCCCCTCCAAACTCCTTAAGTGAGTTGTCTACACCCGCTGTCTTCAGTTACTCTCCTCCGATTTTCTCCTTAGCCTCCTCCAATCTGGCTTCCACCCTCTTCGCTCCATAGAAACTGCCCTCTCAAAGGTCACCAATGATCTTCTCGTCTAATCCAATGACCTCTACTCCATCCCAGTCCTCAACTTCACTGACAAAGTCCTCTCCTGGTTCTCCTACCTCTCTGATCTTTTGTTCTGTCTCTTTTGCGGGCTCCTCCTCTGCCTCCTATCTCCTATGGGAGTCCCTCAAGGTTCAGTTCTTGGTCTTCTATTCTCCATCTGCATCCACACCCTTGAAGAACTCTTCACTCACATGCCTTCAACTACCATCTCTATGTGGATGATTTCCAAATCTACATCTCCAAATTTGATCTCTGTATCTCTGTGGTCATGTATTTCCTCCTGCCTTCAGGCCATCTCTACTTGGTTGTCCTGCTTTAAGGCCCTCAATTAGCTCTAATTGTCTAATTGTCTCTGCTTGTCCTCACTCATCTCCCACTCCACCCCTGCTCCCACTCTCTGCCCTTCCCAGGCTCAACTTTTCCTTGTGTCCCATTTTCAACTTTCCCATTTCCAACCACTTGCTCACACCTTCCCTGCTGTCTGGAATCCCCTCCCCCGTCACATCTGGCAGACCACGACTCTCCCCATTTTCAAAGCCGTCCTGAAATTCCACCTTCTTCAGGACACATTTCCTGATTAAACTCACCATCTTAGGTTGTGTTCATCCAAGAGTTAACTTTCACACTTGGGTTTACGCACCTTAGCATTTATGCACATTGTCAACTTGGTTTCATTTACAGATGACTACATATCTCTCCATAATTGTGCTATTGGTAGCCATAGAGTTTATGAATGCCTCTTGTCTTTCAGCATCACCCTAAAACTCTAAGCTTTATGTCTCTTATTTTACTGTACAATCCCAAGTGCTTAGAACAGTGCTCTACACACAGTAGGTGTTCAAGACACACCACTCTTTGAGTTACTGTTAGAAAACATTCCTGTCCCGGATTGAGACTTAGCCCTCAGAGCGGCCACAGTGTGCAGAACAGATTGGCCAAAGGGGAAGAGGGGAGAAGGATTTTAAAGGCTCTGAAAGGACCTTTTACTTTGTACAAAATCTACTCCAAATTTTTACAACCTCCCCCTTCCCCTCTTCGCTTCTAGCAGCACGGATGAAGGGTTCTTATGGAACACCGAAGGTGGAGGCGAGGACCGGAAAGGCCCTCCTGAAGAAGTAATCTCTCCTTGGTCTCAGGGGTGGACCTTTAAGAAGTCTCAGGGCAAGTGGTGCCATCATGGCTGGGGTGCATTAGGAGTAGCTGAAGGGCACTCTCCTCCACAGCCCCCCACAGAGGCAGTTCTTGATCCACCGCTGTTCCCACTGCTTGACCGCCGTTGTCTTGTTGGGTGATTTGAGCATCGTGACACAGCCGCACCTGGGAGAGAGAAAACATGGGGTGTTGGATCAGATGCTGCTACTCCCCCCCAACCCCGATATTTCCAAACTTCACCCTGGAAGTCCCACGGATGGCGGAGGTGGGGTAGGGGGTGGGGAGAGGACTGTTGCTCACTTTGGCCAGGAGCAAGCAAAGCATCGGAGGAACCAATTTACAGTAATGTCTCAACCATGGCAGGAAGGGTTTGGGACCGGCCCAGAGAGATGAAGTGCCCCTACGCTGGGTTGGGTCCTTGTCTTCGGACCAGATTACTACATCAGCCTCCTCAACTGGCCTCCCTGCGTCCAACCTCTCTCCCCTCCAGTCTCTATTATCCTTTAGTGACTGGATCACCTCCCTAAAACAGCCTTCTGAACACATCGCTGTGGTCCGAGGAAACTTCCAAAGCGTGGCGCAGTGGAAAGAGCACGGGCTTTGGAGTCAGGGCTCATGAGTTCGAATCCCAGCTCTGCCACTTGTCAGCTGTGTGACTGTGGGCAAGTCACTTAACTTCTCTGTGCCTCAGTGACCTCATCTGTAAAATGGGGATTAAGACTGTGAGCCCCACGTGGGACGACCTGATTCCCCTGTGTCTACCCCAGCGCTTAGAACAGTGCTCTGCACATAGTAAGCGCTTAACAAATACCAACATTATTATTATTATTATTACACATTACCCTCTGCATCCAGCAGAAACTCCTGACCAGCTTCAAGGCTCTCCACCAGCTCTCTCCTTCTTATACAGCTGCTCTCTCTTCCCCTCACCAATGGATTTTGTTAAGCATTTACTACGTGCCAGGCACTGATTGGACCCAGTCCATGTCCCACATGGGGCTCAGTCTTAATCCCCATTTTACATATAGGTATCTGAGGCACGGAGAAGTTACGTGACTTGCCCAAAGTCAGACAAGTGGTGGAGCTGGGATCAGAACTCAGGTCTCTTTACCTGCTCCTCCCCAAACCCACCTCATGTGCCTCTTGCCACATGTGACCCCGTGCCCACATCCTTCCTCTTGCCTGGAACTCCTTCGTCCTTCAAATCTGCCAGAGCCCACCTCCACCCTTTTCGAAGCCCTTCTAAAATCCCGCCTCCTCCTTCCCGATTAAATTCCACCACCCACTTATGTACACGCGCTGTGTTACGGTCAGAGGCCTCCTTAAAGGACCCTTGGGAGGACCCAGAAGGGCAGATTTCCTCCCAGAGCCAGAAGGGAAGTCCACTTGGGGAGGACCATAAACTTATAGGTTTCAGGTGGACTTTCTCCTGAGGAGGGAGGGGACAAGCTGTTTTAAACAAACTGCCCCAAGCAGCCAGGGAATGCCCCACAAACTCTGCCAACCCACTGACACGGCAGATCCCAGCTGCCCCTGCTGAGAGGGCTGTGTGTGTTTTACCTGGTGCAAGACTTGCACTCCTCAGTTGGATAGGCACCCAAATGGAGTCGTCTCAGGTGGTCGATCTTCGGCTGCCCAGGGCCTCTGAGCAGGCAGGAGGATGGACAGACAGACGAGAGAGTGTGAGGAACTGTACTAAATGGGCAGGGCTGCTGGAGGCCTGTTCTCCCTCCCAAGAAAGTCCCCCAGAAATGAATGTCGGAAGCAGTGTGGTCTAGTGGATGGAGCACGGACGCGGGAATCAGAAGGACTGGAGTTCTAATGCCGGCTCTGCCGTCTGCTGCATGACCTTGGGCCAGTCACTTTGCTTCTCTGTGCCTCAGTTACCTCATCTGTAAAATGGGGATTAAGACTGTGAGCCCTGTGTGGCACATGGACTGTGTCCAACCTGATTAGCTTGTAGCTACTCCAGCGCTTAGTATGGTGCCTGGCTCGTTGTGGGCAGGGAATGTTTCTGTTATATTGTTCTCTCCCAAGTGTTTAGTACAGTGCTCTGCACCCAGTAAGCGCTGAATAAATATAACTGACTGGCATATAGTACGCACTTAACAAATACCATAAAAAAAATTTCTGGGGATAGGGAGAAAGAGCCTCCTCAATTCAGCCACAGACTTGGAAGCAGCCTCTCACCCACTTGCCTATTATGAAGTAACAATTCACACTGGTTAGGGGAAGAGAGAATGCTGAGTGCTAATCCCTTCGATTCCCAGTATAACTCCTGCAGAGATGGGCAGGCAAGCACAAACTTGGGCAGGCTGGTCCATTTCTGAACTTCTTTACAAAGCTGGCTTCCGTCATGCCAAGCAGGCTGAACATCAGTCTCGAGTGGGAGGCAAGACAGAGGAATCCAATCCCTGAATTTCAGGAGGGTACAAGTGGGTTTTACCTACCTACTTGTCTCACTGTCAAGCATCAGAAAACCCAAGAATCCCAGAGCAGAAAGCCATCTCAAGACTGTAGGCTTGCCTCTAGACTGTCAGCTCGCTGTGGGCAGGATCCCTTGCCACATGTGACCCCATGCCCACATCCTTCCTCTTGCCTGGAACTCCTTCGTCCTTCAAATCTGCTAGAGCCCAGCTTCGCCCTC
This sequence comes from Ornithorhynchus anatinus, assembly GCF_004115215.2. Classification (NCBI taxonomy): domain Eukaryota; kingdom Metazoa; phylum Chordata; class Mammalia; order Monotremata; family Ornithorhynchidae; genus Ornithorhynchus; species Ornithorhynchus anatinus. Next base: position 106,145,380 of record NC_041749.1, read on the forward strand.
TTCGAAGCCCTTCTAAAATCCCGCCTCCTCCTTCCTGATTAAATTCCACCACTCTCCACTTATGTATACGCATTGTGTTAAGGTCAGAAGCCTTCTTAAAGGACCCTTGGGATGACCCAGAAGGGCAGATTTCCTCCCAGAGCCAGAAAGGAAGTCCACTAGGGGAGGTCCTCAAGGGATCCTCTGGTCCAGCCTCCATGCCCACACACAGGGCATCTGGGGGCCTTGTTTTTCCTTTAAAGGTCTCCAGGGATGGAGGTTCCACACCCATGCTCAGTGACCCGTTCTACCATCATACCCTCCCACCCACTCACTGCAATGGTCAGAAAAGTTATTATTAATAACACCACCTGTTAAATGCTTACTGTGTGCCAAACACTGTACTAAGCGGTGGGGTAGATACAAGGTTATCAGAATAGATACAGCTCCTGTCCCATACGAGCTCTCAGATCTAAGTACGAGGGAAAAGAGGCATTGAATCCCTATTTTACAGATGAGGGAACTGAGGCACAGAGAAGTGAAGTGCCTTGCCCAAGGTCATGCAGCAGGTACATGATGGAGCCAGGATTAGAACAAGGTCCTCTGACTCCCACTCCGACCCTTTCCTGCTGCAGGGTGCGTCCCCAGCTCCTTGAACTGAAGCAGGAGGGAGAGACTTGGAAGGGATGAGTGGAATGAGCTGTTGAGGAAAGGGGTTGGCGGCTCCTTCCTGAGCACGATAAGAAGATGAGGACTCCCGCCTACTGCAGATGGGTATGGTCTGGGGTTGCCCATGGACACCGGCTGGGGGGAAGGAGGGCGGGGGTGATGGTAGTGGTAATGGTGGTGTGGTGTATGTGTGTCTGTGTGTCACTCATGACTGTTTTCCATTTAGCCGGTCTTCTCCCCAACCCCTCCTACCTGGCAAACAGATCAAACTGAGGGGTGACCGGGTAACCCAGCAGCCCGGGGGGCTTCCCGAACTGCAGGCGGAGCAGCTGCTTGCCCTGCAGCTTGTTGACGATGCCATCGCTGACAGGGAGCCAGTCCAGGTTGGGGATCAGCAACTGGCTTGGGAGGAGGCAGCACTCATCGATCAGGGTCTCGTCGGGCTCACTGGGGTGGTTCTCATCCCGGCCTGTGTTGGGAAGAGAGTCAGGGCGTTGCTCACGAGCTCAGAATTTGATAGCCACCCCAGCGCCACAGCACCTACAGACATAGTCTTATACTCTCCTATTACCCCTATCTGTAATTGATTTTAACTTCTGACTCCCCCTCTAGACTGTAAGCTCGTTGTGGGCAGGGAACGTGTCTACCAAGTCTTACACTGTCCTCTCCCAAGTGCTCAGTCTAGCACGCTGCACAGAGTAAATACTCAACAAATACCATCGATCGGTCGATGGATTGGACAGGAAACCGGGGGACACCAGGAGCTGGTTCCTTAGCATCCTGACCCCGAGGGGCCTTGGGGTTTTGAGGCCACCAGGTGAGTGTCCAGCCTCACTTCTTCCCTGTCACTGGGGAGCCGTCTCTCAATCATCAGCACTAACGGAGGAGAGGGAGAGAGCTGGTGATACAAGAACTCAGGGTGGGAAGGGAAAAAAAGGTAGATGGGGGGCCGACAGAGCTGGCAGAGACAGACCCCTTGCTAGGGACTGCAGATACCCTTCCACACGGGAGAAGGTCACATGGAAGGCAAATCATTTGCAGACAATTCACAGAATGGATAATCGATCCATTTGGGACTCCTCAGGAATCGGCTGCTCTTCTATCCAGCTCCTTTGGTCCTCACATCATCTCACCCAGATTGGAACCATGAGGCTTTGACAAGCTTCCTTTTCCAACAACCTCACCTTAAACATAAATGGGGAAACCGGGGCCCAGAGAGATTAAGTGACTCGCCTCTAGTCACATCCACAAAACGGGCCAGCAGGAGGGTCGGGATCAGAACTCAGAGCCACAGAGCTTCCGGGCTGTTGCTTAGCCCCCGAGTCTCATCCTCCCCATTTTTCGATGATGATTGTGGAGGTTGAAAGGATGGCGAACAGGGGTCTGGGGCTGCATGAGAGGGGGTGGGAGAAGGGGAGGGAGTCCAGGTGGGTTCCTTACAGCACAGCCACAGTTTGGTGAGCAGGCGGAAGAGGAGAGACATGCTGTCCTGGGTGTCAGAGGTGGCGGTGTAAATGGGCAGGCAGCTGGGTTTCAGCAGGCCCCAGATGCGAATCACGACCATTAGCTCTCGCAGCATGCCCAGGGACGCCCCGTCTCGCAGGAAGCTGTGGCCCGGTCGGACGGGGGAGCCCTGTGGGAGTCAGAGGAACGCCAGATTTCAGATCGCAGGGGCACCCTGGTCTCGGTCCGCCCTCCCCCGGAAACAGCCGCCTGGACCTCACACATACCAAGCCAAAAGCTTCGGAACCGGAGCCACCGCGCAGGAGAAGGACAGGCCTTGCCCGGGTACGGGAGAGGAGTTGGGGGGAGAAGGGGAAAGGGGCCAGAAGAGTGGAGTTGGGGAGGTGGACGGGTCCTCACCTGGTTGGGCAGGCTGGCCAGGAGGTAGAGCACAAAATCGCCCACCCATTGAATCAGCTGCTGAAGAGATTGCAGGGTCGTCATCTCGAGGACAAACTCTTCTGTCTTCAGGTTGATCATCACCTTGTCGATGTCTGAAACCAGAGCAGGATCATCCCCACTGGCTCAGGGCCAGAGTCAGAGAGGACTGGCCCAGTGCTTTTCCCTGGCCATTCCTCCCAAACCCTCCTTGGGTGTTCCGACTCCTTGAACCCTACCCTAATCAGAGTTCTTTAACTCTCTACCCTCCAGCCCTACCAGAAATCAGCCCACTTTACTACAAGAGCTGGGAGGATCACCAACCGGGAGTTCCCCTACAATGACTACCACCATGGTATTTGTTGAGGGACGTTCTGGAGAGGGTGTGTCCATGGAGTCACTATGGATCAGAAGCGACTGGACGGCATTTGAAGAAGAAGCACTGTAAAGCGCTGGGGGTTGATACATTTTAAGTAGATCGGACACAGTCCCTGTCACAAACAGAGCTCCCAGTCTAAGGAGAGAGAACCGGGAATTGAATCCCCATTTTACAGAAGAAGTAACTGAAGCTCAGAGGAAGTGAAATGACTTGCCAAGGTCACACAGTAGGCAACTGGCAGGGCCAGGATTAGAACTCAGATCCTGTGGCTCTCAGGCCCGGGCTCTTTCCATTCATTCATTCGGATTTACTGAGCCCTTACTGTGTGCAGAGCACTGTACTAAGCGCTTGGAGAGTTCAATTCGGCAACCAATAGAGACAATCCCTACCCAACAACAGCCTCAGTCTAGAAGGGGGGAGACAGACAACAAAACAAATAGACGGGCGCTAAATCACACTGCTTCTCCGCTCCCCCACAGCCAACACATTGATTTCCTTCTGCTCAGCAGGTTCTCTCTCCCCTTTGTGACTGCCTGTGTGAACGACTCCTCGACACACCATATTTATTAAAGCCAGGCAGTTGGAGAACTCTCTTATCGGCCCTGGTCCCCCCAAACCCTTGTGACCTCCCACACCCTGCAGCCCTGATCAAAAGGAATCAGGGGTTGAGTCTACACTCTTCCCTCCTGCCCTGGAATCCCAACTCCACGTTTCTTCTGACACCAATGTTCCTAAGGATGGGCAAACCCAGTTCATTTGGGCATAAGATTTTCCCCCGTCCGCGCCCATCCGGAAGTGAACTCTTGGCTGTGAGACTCTTTAGCTCCTGAATGGCCTGGGAGTCCACCCGACTGACAGCTGCTGCCCAGAAATGCTGTGACTTGGAGGCAGCCATGAGACTCTCTAGTACAACCGGAGGATGGGGAGGGGAGAGCAAGGGCGAACAGGATGAGGGGACAGGAAAACCCAACATGTTGCCTCTAGACCGTAAGCTCCTTGTGGGCAGGGAATGCATGGCTTAGTGGAAAGAGTGCAGGCTTGGGAGTCAGAGGATGTGGGTTCTAATCCCAGTTCTGACAACTGCTGTGACCTTGGACAAGCCCCTTAACTTCTCTGGGCCTCAGTTACCTCATCTGGAAAATGGGGATTAAGACCGTGAGCCCTACGTGGGACAACCTGATTACCTCGTATCTACCCCAGCGCTTTAGAACAGTGCTTGGCACATAGTAAGCGCTCAACAAATACCATCATCATTATTTTTATTATTACCAACTTTGTTATACCGTAGTTTCCCACAATAGTACGGTGCCCTGCACACAGTAAGTGTTCAATAAATACCACTGATTGTCAATAAGGGGGAGGGGTAGAGAGTCTCTTGGGGCAGACATCAAAGACATTCAGCCCCATCTATACTGCTCTCCCTTGCCCCGATTAGTATGGGCCAAGGGTTAGATAATCCCTGCACAGGCTCCCTCCCCGTTTCGGATCCAACAGACAGCCACTCCCCCCGTCTTTGGAGCCCTGTTAAAATCATATCACACATGGAAGTAGCGTGGCCTAAAGGAAAGAGCACAGGCCTGAAAGTCAGAAGGGCCTGCGGTCTAATTCCAGCTCTGCAATTTGCCTGTTGTAGGAACCCTGGACAGGTCACTTTACTTCTCTGTGCCTCAGTTCCCTCATCTCTAAAATGGGGACTAAGAATGCGAGCCCCACGTAGGACACGGACAGTATGCAACCTGATTAGCTTGTATCTACCCTCGTGTTTAGTACAGTGCCTGGCACTTAGTAAGCACTTTCATTCATTCATTAGTATTTGTTGAGCGCTTACTATGTGCAGAGCACTGTACTAAGCGCTTGGAATGTACAATTCGGCAACAGATAGAGACAATCCCTGCCCACTGACGGGCTTACAGTCTAATCGGGGGAGACAGACGGACAAAAACAAGACAACCTAATCACGATATATAGAATCAAGGGGATGTACACCTCATTAACAAAATAAAAAGGGTAATAAAAATATATGCAAATGAGCACAGTGCTGAGGGGAGGGAAGGGGGGGCGAGGAGCAGGGGGAAAGGGGGCTTAGCTGAGGGGAGGTGAAGGGGGAGCAGAGAGGGAGCAGAGGGAAACACCACCCGTGAACACCATTAAAACAAACAAAATCACTCTCCTCTAGAAAGCCCCCCCGACTAACTTTTCATCTTCCCACCCTATTCTCTCTCCCTTCTGTGTCACCTATGCCCTGGTATTCACAGCACGTATGTCCTTATACTCTGTTCCTTCCCCATGCCTGAAATTTATTTTATTGTCTATCACTCCCATGTGGCTGTAAACTCCTTGTAGGCAGGGATTGTGCCTAACCTACTCTACTGTCCTCACCCTAGCTCTCAGGACCGTGCTCCGTACACAGTAAGCACTCCCTAAATACCATTGCTTGATGGATTGAGTCTGGCCCCCTGCATCTCCTTCTCCTGGATCTATCGCCACCTGGATCTATCTCCACCTGGGCTGTTTAGTGCCTGCCTCCTTCCTTCATTTACTGCCAGGGGCCTAGAAGAAATTTCTAAAGAGGGAGCAGGACAGCCAGGCAGAGAGCACAAAAGTTGCCAGCACATTTCCTCTCCCAGGATTGGACTGCTGACCCTCGGCCTTTGCCTGAAAGAGGCAGAATCACATCAGATGAACTTTCTGCTCTCTTGGGGAGCTCCACAATACCACTCCCCCGCACAAACAAGTCCAACTGAGGGTCTGCTACCCGTGGCTAGGGGAGGAAAGGGCTGTAGGCAACAGCTGGGCCCTGCCCCGACTCTACCTATGTCTGTGATCTTGGTGCATATCTCGGTGAGACGATCGCCGGGGCTTTTGTCTGGAGTGTTCAGGAAGTGCGGGCGGAGCAGCGACTTCAGCGTGGAGCTGATGGCGATCAGGAAGAGCTTGGCGTGGTAATCGCACACCCGCGCCACGGTGCAGGACGAGAGTTTACAGAGCGAGGCCTTCATGGCGACGATGCGAGTGGACAGAACCTGGTAAAACACGTGCACAGGCCGTTCGCTGGAGACCAAGGGCAATCAAACCAAACAATGCTATTTACTGAGCGCTGATTTGTGCAGAGCACTGGACTAAGCACTTGGGCAAGTGCAATAGAAAAGAGTTGGTAGACGCAATCTTTGTCCACAAGGAGATCACGGTCTGCAGGGGGAGATGGACACTAAAATCAATTACACTAAGGGCTCTAAGAGACATCCAAGCATTGTTACTAGGCTGTAAGCTCGTTGTGGGCAGGGAACGTGTCTGTCAACTCTATCGTACTGTAGTCTCCCAAGTGCTTAGTACAGTGGTCTGCACAGAGAAGGTGCTCAATAAATACCATGGACTGATTGATCATATTACACTCCCCCAAGTGCTTAATACTGTGCTCTGCGGACAGTAAGCGCTCAATAAATATCATGAATTAGTTGCTACAGTGAAAGAGAACTGCAAGATTCCCCTCACCCCCACAACATCCTCCCCACGGCAAGAGGGCCTATTTGCCTTCACAAGCCACACGGCAGGAATAAGGACCAGTGGCAACCACTTCTTCTGGTGAGTAGAGGCATTCTGTGTGCCCGATTGTCTTTGAAAAAAGCCACACTGCTCTGTTTAGGGTCAATCTCTTGACCAGAGTGTTCCTTTCCAGCAAGGATTTAGACAGCCAGATCAGGCCTTCTTAGGGGCCAAAATTCTGGCCTGTCCTTTGTATTGCTATTTCTGGTAGGGATCATGGGCAGGGATCGTGTCCACCAACTTTATTGTATTGTACTCCTCTCCCAAATGCTTAGTTCATTGCTCTGCATACAGTAAGTGCTCAATAAACACCACTGACTGATTACTGCTAACTGATCCTGGTATTTTTCTCTGGGACTGGACATTATTTTCGGGGAACGGGCCTATCAGGAGGAACAGGGAGTTGGGGAGATGAGAGGAGAAGGAGGGCTGATTCATGGGTTCCAAACATTGGCCTGATTTCAAGGGGAAAAAAAACATTCAAGGAAAAGGAGAGGATGCCTCAAAAAAGCCAGGGATCTTGGTGACATCTCTGAAGACTGAGATCGGGGGAAAGGTTAAATAGGAGTTGGGAAGTTTTGGGCTTTGGGTTAAGATGGAGTCCACCCGGGGGGTGGGAAACTACATGGAGTGAAGAGAGAGGGGGAGAGAGAGAGGTGAGAGGGAGGGAAAGAGATGGGGAGGGAGAGATAGAGGAAGGAAGGGAGAGACAGGGGGAAGGAGGGAGGGAGAACCCTCTGCAGAACGCTTAATACAGGAAAAGGGGTCGAGGAGCAAGAAAGACTGCTTTTTCACTAGATTTGATCTGATGCTGTTCTATTCGCCGATAGAGCACATTAAAAGCTGACTGCTGTTGTTGACCTTATCCTGTGCCTGACCCCCCCTCTGGCCTTAGTCAAATGCTTCCGCTCTTTTTGCTTCTATTGGGAACCCCCTACCAAGGAAGTGGGCAACGATGCCCTCAGGGAACAGGGCTAAATGCTAAAGCCAAGCACCACCCAGTGCTGTTTGTGGTGGGCCAAGATGGAGGCGGTAATCTCAGGGGGCTTGAGGTGAAAGACAGTGGGGCTTAGTGGAAAGAGCACCGCCATGGGAGTCAGAGGTCGTGGGTTCTAATTCTGGCTCCACCACCTGTCAGCTGTGTGACTTGCTTCAGCTACCTCATCTGTAAAATGGGGATTAAGACCGTGAGCCCCACGTGGTACAACCTGATAACCTTGTATCTACCCCAGAGCTTAGAACAGTGCTTGGCACATAGTAAGAGCTTAACAAATACCACCATCATCATCATCATGGGGACGTGGAAGGCTACGGACTCTGACACATTTGAGTGGAGGAAGCACTGGCTCGGGCAGGCGGCAGTTAGATTTGGCCCGGCTTACCTGAGTCCCTTGAGAGTTTTAGCCTAGGAAACCCCAGGGAAGTCCAAACGGTCACAAGGGGCTCGGCCCCTCCAGAGATAAAGGTGCAATTGAGTCCTTCTCCCGCAGTGCCTGATTGGGAGCCAGACACGGCAAACACCAGGCCACGGGGCAAAGGCTCCAGGCACGACCGCAGGGACAGCTCTTACGGCCACCCTCAAAAGAGCTTCTACTGCTTTGCAGGCCAACTCCTGGTTTGTCCCCCCCAACGACCATTCGATGGTATCTACTGAACACTGCCCGTGTGCTAAACCCTTGGGAGAGGACAATGCAACAGAACTGGTAGACCTGTGCCCTTGGGCAAGTCACTTCACTTCTCTGTGCCTCAGTTACCTCATCTGTAAAATGGGGACTAAGACTGTGAGTCCCAGGTGGGACAGGGGCTGTGTCCAACCCGATTTGCTTTTATCCACCCCAGTGCTTAGTACAGTGCCTGGCACATAGTAAGCACTTAAATACCAAAATTATTATTATTATCCCTGCCCATAAGGAGCTTCCCCATTCCATAGTTCCAGAACTGGGACCATGGAGCTCAGACTTCCTGACTCCCAGCTCAGAATCCTAACTCCTCTTCCACCACCCCTCCTCCCGGAGTCCATAATAATAATAATGTTGGCATTTGTTAAGCATTTACTATGTGCAGAGCACTGTTCTAAGCGCTGGGGGAGATACAGGGTGATCAGGTTGTCCCACGTGGGGCTCACAGTTTTTAATCCCCATTTTACAGATGAGGTAACTGAGGCACAGAGAAGTTAAGTGACTTGCCCACAGTCACACAGCTGACTAGTGGCAGAGCTGGGATTCGAACCCATGACCTCTGACTCCCAAGCCCATCACTAGAAAAGACAGGACTTGGGACCGGCAGTCAGTTGCAGGACCTGGCTTTTAGACCCAGCCTGTCTCCAGCCTGCTGCGGTAACTCAGGAGAATCACTTAACCTCAGTGATTAACCACTTAACAGAGGGCCTCAGTTTCTTCACTGGTAAAACAAGACAGCATTCCCTGCCCCTCCCTACCTCCCAGGGCTGACGGAAAGGGCAAAGGGCTTTATCTTTCAAGACATCATCCCAGAGGAAAGAGCACGGGCCTGAGAGTCAGAGGATGTTTGTTTTAATCCTGGCTCCACTACTTGCCTGCTGTGTGACCTTGGGCAAGTCACCTAACTCTTCTGTGCCTCAGTTCTCTCATCTGTAACACGGAGATTAAAGACTGTGTGAACCCCACGAGGGACAACCTAATGACCTTGTATCTACCCCAGGATTTAGAACAGTGCTTGGCACATAGTAAGCACTTAACAAATACCATCATCATCATCATCAACCGGGCTCAAAGCAGATTCCCCCTTTGCTCCCGCTGCCGGGTCCGGTCTCCCCAGGTGGGGGGGCGCCTTACCTGCTGCAGGGCAGCGTTCTGCCGCATGTATTCCTCATGCAGCTTCTCCACCAGCATCTGTACCATGTTGGGCTGCACATGCAGCAGGATGTCCCACCAGTCGTAGCCAGTCACCATGCAATACTCCAGCAGGAAGAGCAGGTGGCAGAGTGACATATTCATGTCCAGGATGTGACCCATGGAGGGTGAGATGCGGAGCATGCTCAGCTGGAGGCAGGGGGGAGGGAAGAAGCAGAGGGATGAGGAAGAAATCAAAGCCTGGGTCTGGCACTCAGCCACCATGGGAGCCTCCCAGCAAAGGTAGGGTTTTGGCCCCGCTGTGGGCAGGGATTGTCTCTCTTCATTGCTGTATTGTATTTTCCCAGCATTTAAGTAGAGTGCTCTGCACATAGTAAGTGCTCAATAAATATGAATGAATGAATACACAGGGGCTCCCAGGTGGGCAGCAGCAGGGCCTAGGGGAACAAGCACAAACATGGCAGTCAGGAGACTCAGGTTCTAGCCCCAGCTCTCCGCCATCGGCCTGCTGTGGGGTTTCAGGTTCCTCTTCTGTGAAATAGGGACAAAATTCGACCTGCCTTTCCAGGGATGCTGTGAGATGCTGAAAAGCAGTTCACTGGGGTCAAAGCGCTGTTGAAAACAGTGGAGACAGCTAACAAATTCAAGGTGCTATCACTTAGGCCAGTTACAGAACAACTCCCGGTCTCCCGGACGCAGTTTAAAAAAAAAAAAAAAAAAGAATCAAAGAAATGAAGCTCAGCTGTCCGCGGGAGCAATCTTCCTTGAGAGCCAAACTCCAGCCATCTGCTACAACACAGGTGCCTGAGTGGAAGATGATGAGCCACGCCATTGAAACCTCAACCGAACCGGACGGGGAGCGGGGAGCTAGAAGGAAACTACTGGAGGCGTCCTAAGCCAGATGAGATCCAATTTGGGGGACAAGAAATAAATGGTCCTCAAATTGAATGAGATTGCTGCCTTGCTCTTTGGAAGAGGGAGGAGCAGTTTTACTCTGAATTGGGTCTTGAATTGCATTCCTTTAAAAGGGCACTTTTTATTCCCGGCATGGCAGGGCTGAGGGTGGGGGCAGAGAAGAGGGAGTATGCTCATCATAAAGGCACTTGCATGCCTACCCAAGTCTCCTCCTCTTCTGGCACCCCCGGCATGGTCAAATACTGTTTTTTTTCTTTACAGTAGTTGTTATGCGGTCACTATGAGCCGGGTACCCTTCTAAGCTCTGGGGTCGATACAAGCTAATCAGGTTGGACACAGACACAGCCCCACAAGAGGCTCACAGTCTTAATCCCCATTTTACAGATGAGGTAACTGAGACCCAGAGAAGTTAAGTGACCTGCCTCAAGTCAGACAGCAGGCAAGTGGTGGAGCTGGGACCAGAATCCAGGTCCTTCTGACTCCCAGGCCCGTGCTCTAGCTACTAGGCCACGCTGCTGGCTCATTTCAACCTTTGGGTCAGAGACTTGCCGAGGGGCATGGGGCAGGAGGGTGAGGGGGCTGGGTACCTTTCCGTGGTTATCGATCCCCACGAGGGCCAAGGAGGTCCAGGAGAGCTGCATGGCCTTGTAGTGCACAGAAGGGCTAGCCGTCCGCTGCCGTTTGAGTGCCTGCTCGTCCACCGAGCGCTGGGAAGAAGAGCCGTAGAACATGGCCATGGTCTGCAGGGAGAGGCGGTGGATGATGTGGACGCTGCCGTCGTGGAATGCCAACGCAAGACCTGAGGAGGACACCCGTACAAGACACTTGGTCCGAGCAGGGAAGCGACCCCGGGATAGCAACTGGACGATCCCTGCCCAGTTCCTGTCCCCCTGCGATTCCCCTCTCCCTCTGAACTCTTTCACGTGGCCTTGGCGGATCACCCCCACAGCACGCCGGCCCCCCTGTGGTTGCCCTCTGGGCTTATTCATTCATTCAATAGTATTTATTGAGCGTTTACTAAGTGCAGAGCACTGTACTAAGCGCTTGGAATGAACAATTCGGCAACAGATAGAGACAATCCCTGCCCAGTGATGGGCTCACAGTCTACCATCCCCGCCTCTACCAGCCCCGCTGCTGAAAGGTGTCAGCTGACAAGATGGTGCCGGCAAACTCTGAGATCACTCGGCACAGACAAGCCAAGAATGGATCTGAGTGAGGAATGTGACACGAGGGCTGCTGTAAGACCCTTCGGGGCCCTGCTCAGAACAACTTTCCCAAAGAGATGGAATCCCTGAACTTGGTCTACCTCTTTGGGCAAGAAACCTAGCCAATAAAACATCAGTTGGGTGGCCTCCATCTGACCACTCGCGATGTAACCAAATCGCCAAATTTAGGGGCTGGCGGGATAGTTTGAGGGGCACAGGCTTCCTTCCCCCCCCTACCAGTCAATACCTGGTCTCCCTCCTACTTTGACTGTGAACCCCATGGGGGATCTGATTATCTTGTATCTATTCCAGCACTTAGTACGATGCTTGGCACATAGTAAGCACTTAAATACTGCAATTATTATCATTATTATTATTGTTAGTCAGCCTGGCCATCTGCTTTGGGCTGCCAGGTGCCTGCTGGAGCCAAAGGCTTGTTTTTCGGGAACAATGGGGGCTGGGGGTGGGCGGGGTGACAGACACCTGGAACAGCGCAGGCTGCTGCCCCCAGGGATAGTGCTTGCTTCTGGGGCCGGTCTCTGCCAGAAAAGCTGTACATGACAAAGGATCTCTGTTACCCTCCTGGCTGCTACTCCTTGTTGCAAAGCCTGAATCGGTAGGAGCATCTTATGAGTGGGAGAAGGGGGGGGAAACAGAAGAGACACACACATACACAGAGACAGAGGAAAAAGATGGGAAAAAGGGCTAGGTCAGTGGGGACAACGGGACCCAGCTGCTAGATGTAAGAAAGCTAGATCCCCCAGGCCTATTCCAACGTTCAGAGGCTCACTTGCCCACAACAGACATCAGGACAAAGCATCTTTTTCTCCTTTTCTTCTCGTGAGGGTCGGCTATGCCCAAGACTCCTTTCGTTCCTGGCTTTGAAAACTGGAGTCCAGACCCGCTCTCCCCAGCCACTCCTGCATCCCTCCCCCTGCTCGCCACCTTCTTGGGGTGCTGTCCCTCTGGCTCCCTCCCCAAGGAAGTTACTGTCCCTGGTGGCAATTAACCCAGAAGCAGAAGGTGGGGACAGAGACCCCTGGCTCCAAGAACATCCGAAGCTTCCATCTTGCCCAAGGGCTCCCAGCCAAGTTGGAGAGGGCTGGGGAGACAGATCAGAGATGGCGCCAGCAGTTCGCCCGATGCCCACCTAATCCGGGGTAGAACTTGGTGTCGTTAGCTACTTTCAGGTCGATGTTGGTGAGGGAGATGGGCAGTTTGGGGAGGGCCACTGCTGACACCCGATCCAGGTCGTTGGTAGCCGACAGAATCCGCCACTTGAGTATCATCGGCTGCTTATCCCCAACTGGGAGAGAGAGAGCGAGAGAGAGAGCAAGAGAAATGAACCCAACACTTGAAGAGAAAGAGACTAAGTGGCAGAGTCCATCCTACAGCTTCTCCCGTCGGAGCCTGAAACGGAACGAAACTTTCAGGCAACTCACTAACAAATTCAAGAAACAAGCTCTTTTGAGCAGTTCCCGAGAACCAATGATTTGAGCTAATGGTGAGCAACACAGAACACTTCAATGATGGCCGTTAATCATCACACCTGGGGAGCAACAGGCAGGGCCTGCTAAAAGGTTACGCGATCTTGCTGAAGAGAGAAATTCAAAACCCACTCTAGGTTGCCCTGGAGGAGGAAGAGTGTGTATTTGTAAAGTTGCGGGGAGGAGGGAGATTTATTTGGGGGCAGCAGATGGTCAATCTAAAATGAAGATGACAAAATGAACTTGGATGAATTTTAGACTGGCCAGGTAATGACCCTGAAACCCAGCACAAAGCAATCGGCATGGCCTGGGGGAAAGAGCTGCGAGTCAGAGGACCTGGTTCTAATCTCAGCTCTGCCACTTGCCTGCAGTGTGACCTTGGGTAAGTCATTTCACTTCTCTGCGCCTCAGATTCCTCAACTGTAAAATGGGGATTAAGACCGGGAGCCCCACATGGGACAACCTGATTACCTCTGCACATAGTAAGCACTTAAATACCAACATTATTATTATTATTACCTTTAAGACCGAAAGCCCCGTGTGGAACAAAGGACTGTGTCTGACGTGATTAACTTATATCTACCTCAGGACTTAGAACAGTACTTGCACACAGTAAACACTTAAATACTATTATTATTAGCATCAATCAAATTTACTGAGCATCTGCCGTATGCAGAGTATTGCACTGAGCGCTTGGGCGATTACAATATAACAAAGTTGGCAGGCACATTCCCTGCCCATAAGGACCTCACAGTCTACAAGGGGAGACAGACATTACCACAAACTACAGATATACTAATAATGATGGTATTTGTTAAGCACTTACTATGTGCCAGGCACTGTTCTAAGCACTAGGGTAGCTACAAGGTAATCAGGTTGTCCCACGAGGGGCTCCCGGTCTTTATCCCCATTTCACAGATGAGGTAACTGAGGCACAGAGAAGTAAAGTGACCTGCCCAAAGTCACACAGCTGATATGTGGCAGAGCTGGGATTAGAACCCATGACCTTTGACTCCCAAGGCCGTGCTCTTGCCACTAAGCCACGCTGCTTCTCTGGGCACCTAGAGGAGTAAATATCAGGTGCTTAAAGGGTACAGATCTAAGTGCATAGGTGATGCAGAAGGGAGCGGGAGTAGGGGAAAAAATGGTTTAGTCAGAGAAGGCTTCTTGGAGATTTGACTTTAATATGGCTTTAAAGGTTGGAAGAGCAGTGGTATGTCAGCTATGAAGGGGGAGGGAGTTCCAGGCCAGAGGGAGGATGAGGGCAAGGGGTCAGTGGTGAGATAGATGGTATCAAGGTACAGTAAGTTAGCGTTAGAGGAACACAATTCATCGACTGTCCTGACTCACAATTTCGGCTCCAGTCGGGCAAATCTTGCCACCCCACTTCTGGGGTCACCGACTTCCTCCCGGCCCACAGACCCAATTCCGTGCACCTTTTAAAAGCTTGAATCCAAGTTAATTTCTCGTGGGAGTTTCCAAAGGCGAAACAGGTCTAAAACTAATCCCCCGCCTCTCCAACCGCTCCGCTAGACTTTGGGGAGCCCCTCTGAATCAAATCTACCTTTTCCATTCCTGGAGCTGGCACTTCTCAGTTTGTCTGGCCTGGTAAGCTCCCTGTGGGCAGGGACTGTGCACCAGCGTCATACACACAGTAAACCAACACGATGACCAAACCACCTTCAGCCTTGACCCCGATGACAGAAGCGACTACGGATCCCCAAATGCTGGGCTGCAAAGGCAGACCCTCAAGCAGCCCACGCTGAAACACAGGAGACACTGGAAGCTCAGTGGCAGGGGGAAGGGACACTCACCCACGGGAGAGATCTGCTGAAAGATGTTGTTCACGGGCAGGCCCTCCTTCCGCAGGGACCAGCATTCCACAATGCTGCTAATCTGATTGGAGGCGCACAGCAGCACCTGTAGGGCAGAAAGGAAAGGAGTGGGGAAATGAAGCTAAGCCAGGGAGCCAAGTCAGCAAGGTGCTGGATGGGGACGGGGTGACCACCGGGAGGCCGAGGGGAGATGCCGGGATGGTCACGTCACTGTCCACTTCGGAGTTATGGCTTTCAACTCTGCCTAGTTGTGAATCTGAACAAAGTCTCGTGTTCTTTTCCAGCCTTCTAGAGACCTAAATGTCATGTGTTTACTTGTGATGGATCATCGAGCCCCAAAATCTATGCTCTCCCAAGCGCTTAGTGTGGTGCTCTGCATACAGTAAGTGCTCAATAAATACCACTGATTGAGTGAAGCACTGGATTAAGCACTCAATTAAGCTGAGGGTCTTTGGGATCCATCACTGTCAAAGAAACTAGCTGCTTGGTTGTAGAGAAATAACTTCAACCCTTCCCTTCAATCTCCTTGTCCCAAGGTATGAACTGATCAACTGGTGTTAGAGCAACATACACATACATTCCCCTTCGCCCCTCCCCACACTTCTTGCAGTTGACCGGAGATGCTTCAAAATTTTGGCAATGGGGCAGACTTGGAGAGACTGGGGAGATAGTATGGGATCTCAAGAGAAACAGTATGGCCTTGGACCAAGCAGTTGGGAGCCCCAGTATGTTGGTTGCCAGGCGAAAGAGTTGGCCCTGAAGACAAAGTCAACAATCATCCAACCCCAGCTCCAGGTTCAACCTGGTGTATGGAGCGTGTGGCGTGCACTGCCCCACCAGGCTGGCTTAGTGGAGATGTCTGGATTAGTGGGGGGGCGGTACTGATGAGGAAGTCAGACGGTTATGGGTAGACACCATGACCAAGCTGACGGCCAGCCTGCCCTGTGGTGAAATGCCTATCACCATCTAATCCTAACTTTGTGGGAGAGGGGTGGCCAGGTAAATAAAGAGTTGGGACTTTTCTGTTGGAGGGCCTTCTCATTTTCTCTCTCATTCCCAATCTGCCATGTGTCAGAATCCAATACTTTCCCTCCAGTATGCCTTCACGGACCGGTCATTTATCAACTGAGCCACACTCCTCTTGAATCTACCAGGCTGGCACACTTTGCGGTGGATCGTTACCTGACAGCCATAAAAACTTATGCATGTTTGTGTGTGCATGTGAACATGTGCGCAGGCACCCACATACACGATATAGTTGTCTGTTGTGTTCAGGAAGGAATCCACTGATGGTGTTCATTCATTCAATAGTATTTATTGAGCGCTTACTATGTGCAGAGCACTGTACTAAGCGCTTGGAATGAACAAGTCGGCAACAGATAGAGACAGTCCCTGCCGTTTGACGGGCTTACAGTCTAATCGGGGGAGACGGACAGTCAAGAACAATGGCAATAAATAGAGTCGAGGGGAAGAACATCTCGTAAAAACAATGGCAACTAAATAGAATCAAGGCAATGTACAATTCATTAACAAAATAAATAGGGTAATGGAAATATATACAGTTGAGCGGGCGAGTACAGTGCTGAGGGGATGGGAAGGGAGAGGGGGAGGAGCAGAGGGAAAGGGGGAAAAGAGGGTTTAGCTGCGGAGAGGTGAAGGGGGGGTGGTAGAGGGAGTAGAGGGAGAAGAGGAGCTCAGTCTGGGAAGGCCTCTTGGAGGAGGTGAGTTTTAAGTAGGGTTTTGAAGAGGGGAAGAGAATCAGTTTGGCGGAGGTGAGGGAGGGCGTTCCAGGACCGCGGGAGGACGTGGCCCAGGGGTCGACGGCGGGATAGGTGAGACCAAGGGACGGTGAGGAGGTGGGCGGCAGAGGAGCGGAGCATGCGGAGTGGGCGGTAGAAAGAGAGAAGGGAGGAGAGGTAGGAAGGGGCAAGGGGATGTAGAGCCTTGAAGCCTAGAGTGAGGAGTTTTTGTTGGTGTTGCCTCCTCTGTGCCACGGCAACTGAAAAGACCAACGCGAGCCTCTTTCGCCTGACACACACAAAATATGTCATTCACACATATGGCAAAAATGCCCTTCTGTGCCAAATGGGTCAAGCATTCTCTGATTGGGAGGCCAAGGGATGGACAACATGACACCCGAAAGTCCCTTCCACCTGGCGAATTTCACGAAAACCTGGCAAGAACGGCACGTGGCGGGGAATGGGTCATGGGGAGCGGGGGAGGCTCACCTGCTCGGACATGTCCCTGGCGAGGAACTTCAGGTGGGTGATGGCCGGATACTTGTCTTTGCGTGCCGGGTCCGTGGTGCAGCGCATGAAGAGGGACGGCAGGATCTCGGTGTCGATCCTGCACTTCTCGTTCACCACACTGACGCACACCTTGTAGAACTGCACAGGCGAGGTGCTGCTCCCGTCGGAGGTGGCCACCACAATGTTCCCCCCACCAGTGAAGGCGATGTCGGCCAGGGCCACACGGCAGCGCAGGCGACATAGGCTCTCTGTGGCAGTCAGCACCTGCCCGTTGGGCTTCAGGAGGGAGACCGTCACCAGGCCACTGATGGTCACCGCGATCCAGCCTTCCATGGGCTTCCCGCCAAACAGTGTGAGGGAAGGCGAGAACTTGACCCGGGAAAACTTCTCCCCGAAACTCGAGGCTCCTGACTGTATGAGGGGAAAACAAATCGGAGAGGGAGGGGATGAAACCTTAGGGGCCATCGAGGGAAGCAGCCTTGCAACTGAGCAGGGGGCCCTCCCGTCGGGTGTGACGATCCGGAGGCCACAGTGTCGCAGGCAGCAGAAAGGTTGAGGAAAATTAAGATGGAGTAGTAGCCATTGGATTTGGCACGGAGGTCACCGGTGACCTTAAAGAGGGCTGTTGCCCACACCTGGCACATAGCGAGCTCTTAACACCACAATTATTACTTCAAGGACTATTTGATTTGATTTCAAATACACCGACCGATTTGCCGCTTGGGTGGCGGAACTCTGCTTCTCAGCTAACTGCTTCCAGTGAGTCTCGAGGTTAAAAAAGATTTATAATGCCTAATTTCATCTATTAAAATTTGGCTCTCCACTTTTAAAGGATCGTAGTTATCCACTGATCTTTGGAGTCAAAAAAATTTGGTGCAATTCCCCAGAAAAGGGAATAAATTCACTTTCAAGGTGGTGTGTACTCCCACGAATAGCCACTAGGTGTCAGCAGAGTAATGGAAGACAGTGCAAGTCAAATACTAAGGATTTTCAAACAGAAACAAATGTTAAGAGGATTTATTAATAATAATAATAATAATGTTGGTATTTGTTAAGTGCTTACTATGTGCAGAGCACTGTTCTAAGCGCTGGGGAAGATACAGGGTCATCACGTTGTCCCACATGAGACTCACGGTCTTAATCCCCATTTTCCAGATGAGGGAACTGAGGCACAGAGAAGTTAAGTGACTTGCCCACAGTCACACAGCTGATAAGTGGCAGAGCCAGGATTCGAACCCACGACCCCTGACTCCCAAGCCCGGGCTCTTTCCACTGAGCCACACCACTTCTCTTCGAATTCACCTTTCTTCTTTTGCTTTTCCTGTTTTATAGTAGCTATTCTATTTTGGCACAGTACTCAGACAAAGGATCATGTCAACTACTTTGTGCCCAACATTGAAACCGGAGCCCCCCAAGTCTCCCCTCACCTCCCCAACTCCCTCAATCCCCTTGCCACCTATCTACTCTCATCTTTTCCAGCCGTCCCTCTCCCAAGATATCTCTCGTCGGTTTTCAAAATCTACCCCCTCCATCTATGCTCGGACCTCCCTTCACACCTTCTAAAACACTTGTGCCCCACTCTTCTTCCCTCCCTAACCGCCACCTTCAACTGCCTACTCCTGGAAGACTCCTTCCCTTCTGTTTCAGAACTGCCCACGTATATCCTAGCCTAAAAAATCCTCACCCTCTACCTCACCATCATCAACAATGGCATTTATCGAGCGCTTTCTATGTGCAGAGCACTGTACTAAGCACTTGGGAGAGCACAATAGGTTTTCCTGATACATCAAGTTTATGGTCTAGAACTGTAGCCCCATCTTCCTCCTGCTATTTCTGTCTAAACTCTGCCTCCACCTCCTTTCCTCCAACTGTCTCCCCTGAGCCTCTACAATCCAACTCCAAAGACTTGACTGATGCATCCTGACTCCGCGTCCTTTCAACCCACATTCAGTCAGGGACCAAATCCTGTCGGTTCTTTGTTCCCCACACCTCCAGGATCTGTCCCTTCCTCTTCAAACGGCCACCACCCTGGTCTAAGCAACCTGTCAAATATCTCAACTACTGCATCAGCCTACTCGCAGACTCCCTTGCCTCCAGCCTCTTCCCCGCTCCAGTCCCCACTTCACTCCGCTGCCCGGATCACTCTTCTAAAACGTCGTTCTGCACGTGTCTCCCCATGCCTCACAAACCTCTCAGCGTTGCTCATCGCTCTCTGCATCAAGCAGACTCCTGACCATTGGCTTCAAGGCACCCAACCAGCTCCCTTCCCCCTACTTATCCTCACTCCTCTCAAGCCAACCTTTTCCACGTGCAAGGCGAGTTTTACTCCGTTGTGCAACCACGACAGGGACACGACGGGGTCCCCTTCCACCATGCTGCCCACTGAGTTCTCCCAGCTGTTGGCCAGGTGGTCCGACATGCTCCAGCACTTGATCTGCCCATCTGCATCCGCTGACAGGAGCCTGGAACCTGGTGGGACAACGGGAATCAGTAGGTCAGGCAATGGTATTTATTGAGCGCTTACTGTGTGCAGAGCACTGTACTAAGTGCTTGGGAGAGTACAATGTAACAGAGTTGGTACACACATTCCCTGCCCCCAGTGAGCTTGCGTCTAGAGGGGGAGACTAAATTAAGCCCCCCTTTTCCTCAGCTCGCCCTCCCCTCCCCATCACCCCGACTTGCTCCCTTTGCTCTACCCGCCCCCCCATTTGTGTATACGTACATATCTATAATTCTATTTATTTACATTAATGCTTGCTTGTTTTGATGTGTACATATAATTCCATTTATTTATATTGATGCTATCGATGCCTGTTTACTTATTTTGATGTCTGTCTCCCTTCTTCTAGAGGGTAAACCCACCGTGGGCAGGGACTGTCTCTCTCTATTGCTGAATTGTACTCACCAAGCGCTCAGTACAGTGCTCTGCACACGAGTAAGTGCTCAATAAATATGACTGAATGAACGGGAGACAACCATTAATATAGATAAAGCTACAGGGGGCACGGGTCGTCGGGGGGCTCCAGGATGCGGGGTGGGACAGGGGTGGAGGGGGAAAGACAGATCGAACGCCCCCGTTTAGAGGGTGGGTGGCTCTGCCAGGGAGCTGGGGAATGGAGGGCTAGGATCGACCTTGGCAGTTTGAAACGTTGCTGCTCTTTCCACTCACTGACCTGGGGGGGTCCCCCAAAGTTCCACATGCCCGATGGTCTCTGCGGGGGCCAGCCAGAACCGTGGCAGAGACGGCAACATCAGCCACTGCTTTCCAGGGGCAACACTCTGCAACATCCCCGGCTGGATAAATGTACCTCTAAGACACTCAGATCCCAGTATGATGACGACTGGGAAACGGTAAACTTGGTTCTGTCCTGGTGTGGTCAAATGGGATCCACAGTGTTTGGGAGGGAACGGTGACCACCCGAGGTTGGTAAGAGAACCCACAGTGAAGCTGTCATGAGAAAATTTGTGGGATTTCACCTGCTTTAGGTGCTTGACTACTGACCGCAGCAGGCACAGCACTATAAATCAATAGTATTTACTATATGCCGACTGTGGACAGAGCACTGTACCGAGAGTACAACAGAGAAGACACAATCCCTGTCCTCAGAGAGCTTACAGTCTAGCGGTGGGGAGAATAAAATGATGAGTAGCTAAAGGACTATTTCTATACTTACGATCCACACCTTTCCAACCCATAGTACCCGAGAGCCCCCGTGACCTACTTGTGCCACCTATCAACCCGGGACCTCGGGTGGGACAAAATTCTAGAGTTCACCCCCAAGGGTTGTGGAGGGTCAGGGTGTTTGTGTGGGGGGGTTAGGAGGGAGGAGGGATCTCCTGCCCTGCAAGGTTGGGGGTGGGGAGGGTTGTCTCTCCAGGACTGGCATCTGCACCATGGCAACCTCGGTAATGCTCAGCAGTTCATCTGATGGGTGGGCCCCCAGGGAACTGGAAGCCACACATTGGCTGGACCATTCAACAAGCGTGCTGGGTCATTCCCGTGCACCCAAAGGTCCGAAGTCCCAACAGGGGCCCGAAACGGCCGGACCCGGGAGGGGCATGGGAAACCCCGCCAAGCCTGGCCCCGACAGGAGGAGGCCTGGCCTTCAGGCCGGCCAAGGTCCACGTGGAGCTCTCACCCCCAGTTTATATCTCCCTTTCGGCATCGTGGCAGATCGGAGAGGCCGTAAGGGTTAGGGAACATATAAGAATAATAATATTAATGGTATTTGTTAAGCACTTACTATGTGCAAGGCACTGTACTAAGCGCTAGGTTGGATAAAGAAGCAGCATGGCTCAGTGGAACGAGCACAGGCTTGGGAGTCAGAGGTCATGGGTTCGAATCCCAGCTCTGCCACTTGTCAGCTGTGTGACTGTGGGCAAGTCACTTAACTGCTCTGTGCCTCAGTTCCCTCATCTGTAAAATGGGGATTAAGACCGTGAGTCTCATGTGGGACAACCTGATTACCTTGTATCTCCCCCAGCACTTAGAACAGTGCTCTGCACATAGTAAGTGCTTAACAAATACCAACATTATTATTATTATAAAGCAGATTGGGTTGGACACAGTCCCTGTCCCACATAGGGCTCACAGCCTCAATCCCCACTTTCCAGATGAGGTAACTGAGGCACAGAGAAGTGAAGTGACTCGCCCAAGGTCACACAGTGGACAAGTGGCAGAGCCACCCATGACCTTCTGACTTCCAGGCCCACACTCTATCCACTACGCAATGCCGCTTCTCCTACGTATGAAGGAGCAGCACAAAGCCAACAGGAGCACGAGGCCCACTTATCATTTTACCACGGCCCACGCCTGCAGGTCTGGGTTCTGTGGGCCTGGGATTCCCACCTTTCCCACCCCGGTCCCCACCCCAGCTCAAGTGGCACACACTGTTCGAGATGTGGCTCCGTACAAAGCCAGGCCGCTGCTCCCCAGATCCACCCCGTTCAGGCGGCACGGTCTCGCACTCACCAGGGGGAGCGCCTTCAGGGTTACCAAGCACTAAGATCTCAGCCCCTTCTCACGCCCCAAAAAGGGGAGTCGATTCTCCCCGGGGACCTCTGGTCCCCGCATTCCCTCCTCCTTTCGTCCCCCAGGGCCCTAGCCATCAAAATCCAGTTCTCCTTACCCGACTGGTCCCACTCCAGGCAGGTGACGATTTCATTGTGCTCAGAGTTGATGGAGTATACATCCCAAGGATGCTCTGTGTCCAGAATGTGAATCATGTGCCTTAAATCTGGGGAAGAGATAAGAGAGAGCAAACACCGAAGTGGTGGGTTCAACACAGAAGGAAAGACTTCTTCACCCAGGGCAGGGTGAGGGAATGGAATCCATTCCCACAGGAAGTTGGGCCACTGAAAATGTCAGCAAGTTCAAGGAGGGGTGTTTTCCTCATCTCCCACTTCCTTCTGCATCGCCCTGACTTGGTCCCTTTGCTCGTCCCCCCTCCCAGCCCCACATCACTTATGTACTCATCTGTAATTTTATTTATTTGCATTGACATCTGTCTCCACCCACCCTCAGACCGTAAGCTCACTGTGGGCAGGGAATGTCATTGTTTATTGTTATACTGTACTTTCCCAAGTACTTAGTACAGTGCTCTGCACACAGTTAGTGCTCAAAAAATACAACTGATGAATGAATGAAAGCCTGCGGACGAGCAGCACACAACGGGTCAATGGAGGGAGGACATGGGTTTCTCGCCTGGATGGAGCGTGAGGCTGAGCCAGGAGAACACTGCTGAGAGAACCTTCTTCTATAGCGAAGAAGATTAGCTCAGGGAGGAAAGTCTCACAGCAGTCTGGAAAACTATCCTCTTTTACGCTAATCAAGCACCCTGTTGAAAATTCCTAGGATGAAAAATAAGGAAACTAAAACAGCCAGACCTGGTTGAGAGGATGAAAAACAATAAACACTACTGACAGTAAGTTGCACAAGATGGTGTCATCCATGGTTAATGCCTATTTCACACCACAACAGCGATCCCTTTGGGAAATGCTGAAGTGGGATTAATTTGTCCAAGTAATGGCATTTATTGAGCTCAGAGTACTGTATTAGGCACCTGGGAGGGTGCAATACAAGCAAAAGACACTGTCCCTGCCCACAAGGGGATTTCAAAACAACTGAGGGAAGACAGAAATTACAAATAGAGAGAGAACAATAATAATAATTGTGGTCTTTAAGTGCTTACTACACGCCAAGCACTGTACTAAGCACTGGGGTGGATATAAGATCATCGGGTCCCACAAGGGGCTCACAGTTTAAGTAATAATAATAATGTTGGTATTTGTTAAGGGCTTACTATGTGCAGAGCACTGTTCTAAGCGCTGGGGGAGATACAGGATGATCAGGTTGTCCCCCGTGGGGCTCACAGTTTTAATCCCCATTTGACTGATGAGGGAACTGAGGCACAGAGAAGTTAAGTGACTTGCCCACAGTCACACAGCTGACAAGTGGCAAGCAGGGATTCGAACCCATGACCTCTGACTCCAAATCCCATGCTCTTTCCACTGAGCCTCGGGAGGGAGAATAGGTATCGAATCCCCCACTTTGCAGATGAGGGAAACTGAGCACGGAGAAGTTAAGTGACTTGCTCAAGGTCACACAGCAGACCCGTGGTGGAGCTGGGATTAGAACACAGGTCCTCCGACTCCCAGGCCGGTGCTCTTCCCACTTAGGCCACGCTGCTTCTGGAAATGGGTAATGGCACAAATATAGCAGGATGCAACAGCTGAATAAATAACTACATGTGGGGAATTATTCCTTCCTGGCTGTGGCGAAACTGGGTCAGGGTAAGGTGGACTGCAGGGTAACAGTAACCTTTGCTCCTTGGGCTTGTCCTGCTACCCTAAGGGGGAGGTAGCTTCTGGCTTGCCCTCATTTTAAAGTGGGAGAAACTGAGGCGCAGAGAGGTTAATCCATCAACTGTATTTACTGAGCGCTTATTGTATGCAGAGCACCATATTAAGTGCTTGGGAGACTGCACTGTAACACAGTTGGTACACACGTTCCCTGCCCACAACGAGCTTATAGGTGACTTTGCCCGATTCACAGAGCAAGCCAGTGGCAGAGCCAGAAAAGAACCAGTGTTTCCCAAACGACCAGCCGTGCAGCTTTCTCAATCTGTCTGGGGTGGCCTGGGAGTAGAAGAATGGACTCAAAGGCCTCTTGAGGGCATCGCCTTTGCCGCCATCAGTTACCGAGCAGCCACCATCCTAGGTGAGGAACATACAGCAGAAATGAAAAATGTAATCCCCTGCCCTCGGGGAGCTTAAAATCTCCTGGGGGAGATCGGCAAACACGAATACCCATACAAATAATGGGTGTTGGAATAAGAGGAGAGGAACAAATAATAGAAATAAAAGTAAGCAGTTAAATCACGAGATAATACACACATAAGATATAGGCGGGAGCCACTAAGGGGGGAGAGAGGATGGCACGAAACAGGAAGGTAGGGATTCATCCGGGAAATCTCCTGGAGGAGGTAGCTTTTTAGAAGGCTTTAGAGGCGGGGATGGGGGAGGAAGTTCCACACAGGGGAAAAGGTGTGAGTGGTGGTTAGAGGCAGAAAAGTGCAGAGCAAAGGACAATCAATCACTCAATGTGGGCAGAGTACTGTACTAAGTGCTTGGGGCAGGAGCGGGGGAGAGAGAGGGAAAGAGAGGGAGGAGAGAGAGGGTCGAGAAAGGGGAGGTTGACAGTTGGGAATTTGTTACTTGCTTGGCCGAGGACTCTTTGTGGTGGTTAAAGTGCTTCCATGGCCTGTGCTGATTCCACCCCCGCCGCCCCCTTCCCCCAGAACACCGGGTTACCTTTCTCCTCCTCATTCTTGAGGTCGGTGGTGAAGGCGATCAGGTTCCGGCAGGACCAGGCACACACTAGTGGGATGGAGGGGCAGTGGTTGCTTTTGGGGCATTTCTCCCACTCGCAGATATACGCCAAATCCATCATGCCCTCTGGATTGTTGGCTGGGGCTCCCCAATCTGGGGGCCCCCAGCTCTCAGCAGAGAGAAAATCACCGTCTTCTGTAATGGAAATGAGATTTGTTTTCAGCCTGCATCACCCATTCTCACGTTAGGCTTGGGGGTCTGGCACCGAAGAGCAGCCATGGATGGGGATTCAAGAAGGGAGGGGAAAAAAAAAAAGATGAAGCCTCGACTGACCCCAACACCCTGTCTGCCACAACCATGCTTATTACCAACAGCATTTATTGACAGCCCATTCATTCATTTATTCAATCGTACTTATTGAGCGCTTACTGTGTGCAGAGCACCGTACTAAGCACTTGGGAAAGTACAATACAGCAATAGAGAAAATCTCTGCCCACAACGAGCTCACAGTCTAGATGAGGGGGGAGACAGACATCAGTACAAATAATCAGCAATATAAATAAATAAAATTACAGCTCTGTACATAAGTGCTGTGGGGCGGGGAGAGGGGGAGAGCAAAGGAAGCAAATCAGGGCAACACAGAAGGGAGTGGGAGATGAGGAAAAGCGGGGCTTAGTCTGGGAAGGCCTCTTGGAGATGTGCCTTCAGTAAGGCTTTGAAGGAGGAGAGAGTAACTGTCTGGCAGATTTGAGGGAGGGCAATCCAGGTCAGAGGTAGGATGTGGGCCAGGGGTCAGTGCTGAGACAAGAGAGATCGAGGCATAGTGAGAAGGTTAGCACCAGAGGAGCGAAGTGCGCGGGCTGAATTGGATGCGCGGCTGAATTGTAGAAGGAGAGAAATGAGCTGAGATAGGAGGGGGTGAGGTGATGGAGAGCTTTAAAACCAATGGTGAAGAGTTTTTGTTTGATATGGAGGTGGATAGGCAACCACTGGAGATTTCTGAGGCGGGGTGGGGTGACATGTCCTGAACGTTTCGGTAGAAAGATGATCAGGGCAGCAGACTGAAGTTTGGACTGGAGTGGGGAGAGGCAGGAGTTTGGGAGGTCAGAAAGACTGATGCAGTAATCTACGCAGAATAGGCAGAATGATTGTATTAATGTGCTAGCAGTTTGGAGGGAGAGGAAAGGGCAGATTTTAGCAATGTTGTGAAGGTGAGACTGACAGGATTTAGTGCAGGCAGACCTTGAAACGTGTCCTTGGCTCAACTTCAGAACCTCCCCTCTCCTCACTTCATTCTTAGAAGGCTAAGAAGCCTGATTAAGTCTCACCCGTGGATTCTCTCAGTGCTAACACAGAGTAGGTGCTTAGTAAATGCTATTACTCTACTAGTCCTCCCAACTTCCCCATCTCTTTTGACACCACCGCCATCCTCCTCTTAACTGAAGCCTGTAACTCCAGTACTAGCTCTGACTACTCACTATCGTTCCACTCCCACATCCAATCTACTGCTACATCCTGCTGATTCTTTCTCAAAAGCATTATGCAAACCTGCCCCTCCTCTCACCCAACCACTCTCCTGGTTCAAGCACTCTTACTGTCATGGTTTATCAATGGTATTTACTGAGCACTTACTGTGTTACAGCACTGTACTAAATGCTGGGGAGATGACAGAGTTGGAGGACATGACCCCTACCCTCAATGAGACAGTAGGGGAGACAGACTTGAAAATAAATTACAGGTAGTAGAAAGCAACAGAGTATAAGGATATGCACACAAATGAGGTTGGGGTGGGTGAGCATCAAAGTGCTTAGAAGGATCTGGACCCAGGTGAATCGGTGATGTGGAAGGGAAATGAAAGGTCACTCAAGGAAGGCTTCCTAAAAGAGATGAGATTTCAGTAGGGCTTCGAAGATAGGGAGAGTGGTGGTCTGTCAGATATGAAGGGGGAGGGAGTTCCAGGCAGGAGGGAGGGCATGAGCAAGGGGTCGATGACGAGAGAGGCGAGAGCAAGGCAAAGTAAGCAGATTGGTGTTAGAGGGGCATAGTGTGTGGTCTGGGTTGTAGTGGGTGGGGAGCAAGGAGTGGTAGAATGGAGAGAGCTGACTGAGTGCCTTAAAGCTGAAGGTGAGGAGTTCCTCTCTGATGCAGAGATGGATGGGCGACTATTGAAGGTTTTTAAGAAGAGGGGAGATGCGTGCAGAATTTTGTGTGTGTGTGTGAAAAACATTCTGGGCAGCAGAGTGAAGCAGGATTGGATTATCCTATCAGACTCTTCACTGGTCTCACTGCTTTCAGCCTCTTCCCCTTCAGTCCAACCCCCACATTACTGCCCAGATCATCTTCCTGAAATGTTTGCTCAGGATGCATTTTCCCCTAGCTTTCTTCAAAACCTTCCAATGGTTGCCCATCTCCCTCTGCCTTCAAACATGAGCTTTTACCACTGGCTTCAAAGCTCCCCACTTTCTGTAATAGTTACTGAGCATCCACAGGGGCACTGCATTAAGCAGTACAAAGCAGAGGTGAAATATGGTACCTGCCCACAAGCTAATGGGGAGACAGGAACAAATATATTTGCATAGAAGGTAGTAAAAGCCAATAACTGAATGCACAATTAAATGGCATATAGTAATAACAACAACCATGGTATTTGTTAAGCGCTTACTATGTGTCAGGCACTGGGCTAAGCACTGGGGTGGATACAAACAAATCAGGTTAGACATAGTCCCTGTTCCAAGTGGGGCTCACAGTTTCAATCCCCAATTTACAGATGAGGTAACTGAGGCTCAGAGAAGTGAAGTGACTTGCCCAAGGTCACACAGCAGACAAGTAATAATAATAATGTTGGTATTTGTTAAGCACCTACTATGTGCAGAACACTGTTCTAAGCGCTGGGGTAGATACAGGGTAATCAGGTTGTCCCACGTGAGGCTCACAGTTAATCCCCATTTTACAGATGAGGTAACTGAGGCCCAGAGAAGTGAAGTGACTTGCCCACAGTCACACAGCTAAGTGGCAGAGCTGGGATTCGAACCCCTGACCTCTGACTCCCAAGCCCGGGCTCTTTCCACTGAGCCACGCTGCTTACAAATCCAAGATTAGAACCCATGACCTTCTGACTCCCAGGCCCGTGCTCTATCCATATAAACAAAAGTGCTAGAGTTTGCTGGTGAATTTGTTCGACTTGGTGTGCTAAGAACCAACTGGGGAAGGCTTGATGGAGGGGGTGGGATTTTAGGAGGGTTTTGAATGTCAGAAGAGCGCTGATCTGTCAGATTTCGGAATGGCTCTGGTCAGTGAGGAAGAGTTCCAGGCCGGGAGAACAGCAGGGGTGAGTGTGATCCCTGAAACTCCCTTTTCCGCAAAAATTCATCAGCCCTCAGTCCTCTCCATATTAAAAGCTCTCTTAAAATCCCACTTCTTCCAACCAGTCTTCCCCAACTATCAGCACTCCCTATCAACCCATTAGCCACATTTTAGGTATTTATTTCTTTGTACCCATCCTGGGCACTTGCATATATGATGGTGGGATATATTAAATGCTTTCTACGGACTAAATTCTGGGGGAGATACAAGATAACCAGTTTGCTGTCTGAGGCTCATTCGATCAAGCATTTCTTTAATGGTATTTGTTCGGTGCTTACTACGAGCCAGGCACTAAACACTGGGGTAGATACAAGCTAATCAGATTGGACACGGTCCATGCCCCACATGGGGCACACAAGTTTTAATACCCATTTCACATATGAGGTAACCGAGGCACAGAGAACTTAAGTGAGTTGCCCAAGGTCACACACACAGCGGATGAGTAGCAGAGCCAGATTTAGAACCCAGGTCGTTCTGACTTTCCGTGCTCTATCCACTGAGCCACACCGCTTCACTAGAGGTGGGGATGGGGGAGGATTGGGGGGCACTCTATCCCCACAGCACATATGTATAGATCTGTATATACCTGCAATTTACCTATTTCTGACTCCTCCTCTAGACTGTGCGCTCGTCATGGGCAGGGAATGTGTCTGTTGTTGTAGTATACTCTTCCAAGCGCTTAGTGCAGGGCTTTGCATACAGTAAGCGCTCAATAAATACGACTGAATTGAATGAATTCAGTCTACTCACTTGAATTCCAATACTTGTATTTTTTTTTTTATGTCTGTCTCCCCATGGGAGCAAACGCTCCTTGTTTTTACTTTCTCAAGCGCTGAGTACAGTGCAATCTATCCAGGAGGTGCTCGCCAAATTGCCATATCCTGCCTCGTCGAGCCTCCGGCTTCTCTCCTCTCCCTCCTTCGCTCTGCTGTCCGGATGGTTTTCCTGAAAAAGTCATTCTGCACATCCCTCTTCACTCCTCACAAGTCCCACGTCCCCTCCGCATTAGGCAGAAACTCCTAACCAGCTCTCTCCCCCCATCTTCTTTCATTCATTCCACAGTATTTATTGACCTCCTACCAAATAGTAAGCGCTCAGTAAATCCTATTGAATGTGCAGAGCTTGGAATGCACAATTCCACCACATACCTCCATTTCCCTCCAGCCAACCTACTCACTGTGTCTACCTCTCTTCTCTCCCTGTCTCTTCACATTCGACCAACTTCAGCTCACCCCGCCTTCAAATCCCCCTTCTACTACCACAAGAGAAACAGGGGCTACAGCTCCCGTCCCCCGGGGGGGTTCAATCTCCCTCCCCCCCAAAAGTCTCCAGACGCAGCCTTCACCTCCATAATCCTCCGTCCAACTGGCCAACATCCTGGCCTCAACCTGGCCCCTCCACCCCGAGCCCTGCAGGGGGGCAACGTCCTCTTCCTCACCCCCCCAAATCAGGGGGAGCCCCCCTTAGGCGCTGCCAGGCCCGTCCGCCCGCCACCTCAGGTCGCCTTAGCCTGGAGAGGGGGGAAGGGCGGGAGAAAAAGCCCCTCCGCCCCCAACAAGCCCCGCGCGCGCTTTCCTCAACGGTCCGTCGGGGCTTCCCCTTCCCCCGCGCGCGCCGAACCGAACCCTTTTCTGGGCCTCTCACCTTAACGGCCTCGGCCCTTCGGAAGGCTTCGGCGAGGACGGCCGAAGAACAGCGCGCCACTTCCTACCAACGAGGTGAGGCTCTAGACGGAAGGGGAGAAACTGTTCGCACGGATCTCTGGGATCGAGGCGACCCACCCCACCGCCTCCTCCTCCTCCTCGGCGGGGCGGCCCGAGGTAAAATTGCATATGTTGATTTTAGGCCTCAAGCGGGCGTTCCCAGCAGCCACCGCATCTCCCTATCTGGAAGAAAAACGCCTTCGAATATAAGCCATAAATATTTAGAAACTTATAAAAAGGGAAATACCTCTAGATGGTGCGATTTTTCAGGATAGCTAAGGAATTTCTAAGCCTCCCCAAAAAAACAAAAACAAACCACCCTTCCCATAATATTAATGTAATGTAACAATTGATCTTTAAATATTTCTGGTTGGGAAACTAAATTTGTGCTCGCTTCGGCAGCACATATACTAAAATTGGAACGATACAGAGAAGATTAGCATGGCCCCTGCGCAAGGATGACACGCAAATTCGTGAAGCGTTCCATATTTTTGCCCAACCTAGTAGATTTTTCCAAGTCATTTGCAGAGTCTCCATTAAGTACCTCCTTTTGCATTCACTGTCTTTCCCTGAATCCAAAGCATCCTTTTCCTTTGGCACTCACCTTCCTCAGACATTTAGGAGTTGCCAAAAGGTGGGCTGGGATCTGGGGGTTTGGGACTGGAATTGGGTATCTCTACTGTGCAAAGGCCTGATTTTGGGGGGAGTTGATGGGGGAGGGGAGGGAATGGCAGTGGTGAATTCAGCTATTCAGGTGAATGCAGCTATTTTGGTCTTCATCATCCCAATTAGCCTGGAGCTTGTGCATTAAAGTAATTACTCATCCACATCTTCCCAAATAACCCTGGCTGCAGTCTGGCTTCTGGGAAGGTGTGTTGAGGTGATGAGGACTGAACAGGGGCAGGGAGGTGACTGGGAACTTGACTCACTTGTCTGCAAAGGTTTCTTCAGAAGGTTTGGGGTTTTTTTTAATGGCATTTGCTAGACATTTACTACGTGCCAGGCACTGTACTAAGTGCTGGGGTAAATACAAGGTAATCAGGTTGGACACTGTCCATGTCCCACATGGGGTTCACAAGCTTAATCCCCATTTTACAGATGAGGGAACTGAGACACCGAGAAGTCAAGTGGTTTGCCCAAGGTCACACAGCAGATAAGTGGCAGAGCTGGGATTAGAATGAATGAACCAACCAATCAATTGAATTTATTGAGCGCTTACTGCATGCAGAGAACTGTACTAGGAGCTTGGAAGAGTACACTTTAACAGAGTTGGTAGAGATATTCCCTGTCCACAACAAGCTTATGGCACAGTGGATAAAGCATAGGACTGGGAGTCAGAAGGTCATGGGTA
Source organism: Ornithorhynchus anatinus (assembly GCF_004115215.2). NCBI lineage: Eukaryota > Metazoa > Chordata > Mammalia > Monotremata > Ornithorhynchidae > Ornithorhynchus > Ornithorhynchus anatinus. The sequence goes on from NC_041749.1 coordinate 106,176,600, forward strand.
CTAATTCAGCCTCTGCCACTTGTCTGCTGTGTGACCTTGGGCAAGTCAATTTATTCCTCCGTGCCTCAGTTACCTCACCTGCAAAATGGGGGTTGAGACTGTGCGCCCACATGGGACAGAGACAGTGGCCAACCCGGTTTGCTTGCATCCACCCAGTGCTTAGTACAGTGCCTGGCACATAGTAACTGCGTAACAAATACCACTATTATTATTACTAGAGGAAAAGTCAGAGGTTCATATAGATAAATTATAGCTATATAAATAAGTGCTGTGGAGCCGAGGGAGGGTGAATAAAGGAAACAAATCCAAGTGAGAGGGTGATACAGAAGTGGCGGGGGAGAGGAAATGAGGGCTTAGTCGGGGATAGCCTCTTGGAGGAGATGTGCTTTTAATAAGGCTTTGAAGATGGGTAGAGTGATCGTCTGTCGATATGAAGAGGGAGGGTGTTCCAGGACGTGGAGCAAAGGTCGGCAGCGAGATAGATGAGATCGAGGTACAGTGAGTAGGTTGGCATTAGAGGAGCAAAGGGTATGGACTGGGTTGTAGTAGGAAAGCAGCAAGGTAAGGTAGGAGGGGGCAAGGTGATGGAGCTTTAAAGCTGATGGAAAGTAGTTTCTGTTTGATGCGGAGGTGGGTGGGCAACCACTGGCGGTTCTTGCGGAAACATGGACTGAATGTTTTTTTGTAGAAAATCGATCTGAGCAGCAGGGTAGCGAATGGACTGAAGTGGAGAAAGACAGGAGGTAAGGAGGCAGCACGGAGGCTGATGCAGTAATCAGGGTGAGATAGCATAAATGTTTGGAGCAATGGGTTTACAGTTTGTGTGGAGAAGAAAGGGTGGATTTTAGCGATGCTGGGAAAATTGAACTGACAGGATTAGGTGATAGATTGAATATGTGGGTTGAGTGAGAGTGAAAAGTTGAGAATCTGCTGCCAGGATCATTTTTCTACAAAAACGTTCAGGCCATGTTTCCTCACTTCTCAAGAAACTCCAGTGGTTGCACATCCACCTCCGCACCAGACAAACTCCTCATCACTGGCTTTAAAACACTCAATCACCTTCCCCCACCCCCCACCTCACCTCATGCCACATTTCGCTCCTCTATTCATTCATTCATTCAATAGTATTTATTGAGCGCTTACTTTGTGCAGAGCACTGTACTAAGTGCTTGGAATGTACAAATCGGTAACAGAGACAGTCCCTGCCCTTTGATGGGCTTACAGTCTAATCGGGGGAGACAGACAGACAAGAACAATAACAATAAATAGAATCAAGGTTCTCTAATGCTAACCTTCTCAGTGTACCTCCATCTCATCTATCTCGCCGCTGACCTCTTGCCCACATCCTACCTCTGACCTGGAACACCCTTTTTCTTCAAATCCAACAGACAATTACTCTCTCCCCTTTCAAAGCTTTATTGAAGTCACATCTCCTCCAAGAGGCCTTCCCTGACTAAGCCCTCCTTTCCTTCCTTCATTCATTCGGTCGAATTTACTGAGCACTTACTGTGTGCAGAGCACTGTACTTAGCGCTTGGAAAAGTATAATACAACAATAAACAGTGACATTTCCTGCCCACAACGAGCTCACAGTCTTGAGGGGGGATAGGGAGGGGATGACAAACATCAATACAAGTAAATAAAATTACAGGTATGTACATAAGTACTTTGGAGTTGGGGGGGGGGAGAGCAAAGGGATAAATAAAATTACAAATGTGAACATAAGTGCTTTGGAGCTGGGAGGGGAGGAAGAGCAAAGGGAGCAAGTCAGGGAGACCCAGAAGGGAGTGGGAGATGAGGAAAAGTGGGGCTTAGTCTGGGAAGGCCTCTTCTCCCGCTCCCTTCTGCATCTCCCTGACTTGCTCCCTTTATTTATCACTCCCTCCCAGCACCATAGCACTTGTGTACAAATCTGTAACATATTTATTTATATTAATGTCTGTATCCCCTCTATTCTGTAAGCTCATTGTGGTCAGGGAGTGTATCTATAGTTATATCGTACTCTCATAAACACTTAGTACAGTGCTCCGCCCACAGTAAGCACTAAATAAATACAACTGAATGAATAAATGAAAGGATAACGCCAAGGGTATAGGCTTGTGAGACAGGTAGGATGGTGGCGTTGTCTACAGTGATGGGAAAGTTGGGGGAGGACAGAGTTTGGGTGGGAATTCTGATTTGTTCTGTTTTGTTTGGGACATGTTAAGTTTGAGGTGTTGGCGGAATGTCCAAGTAGAGATGTCCTGAAGGCAAGAGGAAATAGGAGACTGCAGAGGAGAGCGAGATCGGGGCTAGCGATGTTGATTTGGGAATCAGCCACATAGAGACGGTAGATAAGGCCATGGGATTGAGTGAGTTTTCCAAGGGAGTGGATGTAGATGGAGAATAGAAGGGGATCCAGAACTGAAACTTGAGGGACCTCTACAGTTAGGGGGTGGGAGGCAGAGGAGGAAGAGGCCATGAAAGAGACTAAGAATGAGTGGCCAGAGAGATAGGAGGAAACCCAGGAGAGGACAGTAATGAAGTGAAGCCAAGGTTGGCTGATGTTTCCAGGAGAAGGGGGTGGTTGACAGTGTCAAAGGCAGCTGAGAAGTCAAGAAGGATTAGGATGGAGTAGGGGCTGTTGGATTTGGCAAGAAGGAGATCGTTAGTAACCTGTGAGAGGGCGGTTTTTGTGGAGTGAAGGAGACAGAAGCCAGATTGGAAAGGGTCCAGGAGAGAATTGGAGGAGAGAAACTGGAGACAGCGGGTATAGACAACTCGCTCAACGATTTTGGAGGGGAAAGGTGGGGGGAGCCATGGGGTCAAGGGAGAGGTTTTTTTAGGATAGGAGAGACATGAGCATGTTTGAAACCAGTGGGGAAAAAGCTACCGGAGAGTAAATAGTTGATGATGGTGGACAGGGAGGGAAGAAGGGAAGGAGTAAGTGCTTTGATAAGGTGCAAAAGAATGGGGTGGGAGGCACAGGTGGAGGGGATGGATTTTTAGAGGAGGCAGGAAAGTCTCCTCTTGAGATACTGCTGGGAAAGATGGGAGAGTTGAAGAAGGGACAGGAAGAAGAAGGAACTGAAGAGGAGCAGGGGAGATTTTAGGGAGGTCATGCCTGATGACTTCAATTTTCTCAATTGAAAATTGTAAGTGGCCGGGTCATTAGTGGAAATAGGTGGGGTAGGCATGGGGACAGGGGGTTTGAGAAGGGTGTTAAGTGTCTGGAACAACTGGCAAGGACAATGGGTATGGGAGTCAAGAAGGATGGAGAAATAATCCATCGTATTTATTGAACGCTTACTGAGTGCAGAGCAGTGTACTAAGTACTAGGGAGAGTACAATATAACAGAAATAATCCCTGTTTGCAATGAGCTTAATTTAGAGGGAGAGACAGACATTGATATAAATAAATAAATTACAGATATGTACAGAAGGGCTGTGGGACTGGGAGGGGAGATAAATGAGGGGAGCAAGCCAGGCAGATGAGTGGGCAGTTAAAGCAGGCAAGAATGAATTTAAGGTGGATGAAGTTGGCCTGATATCTGGATTTCCTCCAGAGCGCTCTGTGGCTCTTGTACAGGAGCAAAGGACGCAGACTGTGGAAGGATGTGGGCTGTGCGTTAGTGGTATGAGATTGGAGAGGGGATAAGGTAGCTAGTGAATAAAGAGGGTAGTGTTGTGGGTGTCAATTTGGACATCAGGGGAAGGTGCTTTGGGTATGGAGACTAAATGGGACATGATGACTTGAGAAAATTGGATGGGGTCAAAAATTCAGAAGGTCTCTGTGAGGGAACAGGACAGATTTGCGTAGAGGGGTTGTGTGGGAAATAAGGCAGTTGAGATTACCATTGGAGGGAGAGATTTCAGAGTTAGTGAACAGTGACTAGAGATGAGATCAAGTGTGTGTCCAAGTTGGTGAGTGGGTGAGGTGAGTTGGAGTAGGAGTCAGAGGAGTTGAGTGATAGAAAGAGGGACGCAGAAGGGTCGTCAGGAACGACTACATGGATATTGAAGTCCCCAAGGATCAATGTAGGGATGGAGAAGGAGAGAAGGAAGGGGATCAAAATGGTTCAAAAAGTTGGAGGTGGAGCCTGGGGGGCGGGGAGGGGCCGGTAGTTGACCGTGACTAGTATCTGGAGTGGGTGGCAGAGGCAGATGATATGAGCTTCAAAGGAAGCTAAAGAGAAGTAGCATGGCTAAGTGAATAGAGCATGGGCCTGGAAGTCAGAAGGTCAAGGGTTCTAATCCCGGCTCCACCATTCTAATCCCAGCTCCACCACTTGTCTGCTGTGTGACCTTTGGCGCGTCACTTCACTTCTCTAGGCCTCAGTTACCTCATCTGTAAAATGGGGATTGAAACTGTGAGCACCATGTGGGACAGGGACAGTGTCCAACCTGACTTGCTTGCAGTGACCCCAGTGCTTAGTACAGTGCCTATCCCATAGTAAGTGCTTAACAAATACCACAATTATTTATTATTAATAATGATAATATTTTTTCTGTGCCTCAATAACTTCATCTGAAAAATGGGATTAAGCCCCATATGGGAGATAGATTATGTCCAACCTGGTGACCTCGTAGCTACTCCAGTGCTTAGTTCAGTGCCCAGCACATAGTAAGCGCTTAACAAATGCCATTAAAAAAACGAGGGGTGGGAGAGGTAGAATGGTGCGAAAGCAGCATTGAGGAGCAAGAACGAAGCCTACTCCTCCCCCTTTCCCAGTGATTGTGGGGGAGTGGGAGAGGATGAGGCCCTCTCTAGAGAGAGGAGCAGGAGAGAGTGTCATCTGGGGAGAACCAGGTTTCAGTGAGTCAGTCAGTTGGTCAATCCATCGTATTTATTGAACGCTTACTGAGTGCAGAGCAGTGTACTAAGTACTAGGGAGAGTACAATATAACAGACATATTCCCTGTTTGCAACGAGCTTAGTCTAGAGGGAGAGACAGACATTGATATAAATAAATAAATTACAGATATGTACAGAAGGACTGTGGGACTGGGAGGGGAGATGAATGAGGGGAACAAGTCAGAGAAACGCAGAAGGGACTGGAAGAAGAGGAAAGGAGAGCTTAGTCAGGGAAGGCCTCTTGGAGGAGATGTGCTCAATAAGGCTTTGAAAAGGGGGAGGGTAATCGTCTGTCACATTTGAGGAGGGAGGGTGTTGCAAGCCAGAGGCAGGATGTGGGCGAGAGGTCGGTGGGGAGATAGATGAGCTTGAGGTACAGTGAGAAGATTAGCATTAGAGGAGTGAAGTGTGCGGGCTGGGTTGGAGTAGGAGAGTAGCGAGGTGAGCAGGAGGGGGCGAGGTGATTGAGTGCTTTAAAGCCAATGGTGAGGTGCTTTTGTTTGATGTGGGGGTGGATGGGCAACCACTGGAAGTTCTTGAAGCGAAAGGAAACATGGCCTGAAAGTTTTTGTAGAAAAATGATCCAGGCTGCAGAGTGAAGTATGGCCTGGAGTGGGGAGAAACAGGAGGCTGGGAGGTCAGCAAGGAGGCTGATACTGTAATCAAGGTGGGATAGGATAAGTGATTGGATTAATGTGGTAGCAGTTTAGATGGAGAGGAAAGGGCAGATTTTAGCGATGTTGTGAAAGTCGAACCGACAAGATTTAGTGATGGATTGAACGTGTGGGTTGAGTGAGAGAGAGGAGTCAAGTATAGCCCCAAGGTTACGGGCTTGTGAGACAGGAAGGATGGTGGTGATGGGAAAGTCAGGGGGAGGGCGGAGTTTGAGTGGGAAGATAAGGAGTTCTGTTTTGGTCATATTAAGTTTGAGGTGACAGGAGGATATCCCAAGTAGAGATATCTTGAAGGCAGGTGGAAATGCGAGACTGCAGAGAGGGAGAGAGATCAGGGCTGGAGATTTAGATTTGGGGAACATCTGCATGGAGGTGGTAGTTGAAGCCATGTGAGTGAAAGAGTTCTCCAAGGGAGTGGGTGTAGATGGAGAATAGAAGAGGACCCAGAACTGAACCATGAGGGATACCAACAGTTAGGGGGAGGGAGGTAGAGGAGGAGCCCGCGAAAGAGACTGAAAATGAGTTGCCAGAGAGAAAGGAGGAGAACCAGGAGAGGACTGTAATGAAGTAAAGCCAAGGTTGGATAATGTTTCCAGGAGAAGGGGGTGGTTGACAGTGTCGAAGGCAGCTGAGCGGTTGAGGAGGATTAGGATGGAGTAATGGCTATTGGATTTGGCAAGAAGGAGAACAGAGATCAAAGAGCAAGGGGGAGGAAGAGTACAGTGAATGGGGTAGGAACAGGAACAGGTCAGTGATGAAGGGCAACTTCCCCATCATGGAGTGGAGATTCCACAGGCCACACCTGACTGAGGCTGAAGGCGGGGCGGGGGGGGGTTGAAGAAGGGGGGTGTGCAGGAGGAGTGGACAGTGCAAGGGGTGAGGAGGGGTTATTGGTGAGATTGTTGTCAACAGCAATAACTGTTTAATCCAGTGATTCTGTAATTAAACTGCTGTACTGAATGAAGTCCGGTACCTTAGAACCCAGGTCCTCTGACTCCCAAGCCTGCGGGGTTTCCTGCAGAAGGCCTCTGCTAAGAGGGATTATTCATTCATTCATTCATTCATTCAATAGTATTTATTGAGCGCTTACTATGTGCAGAGCACTGTACTAAGCGCTTGGGATGAACAAGTCGGCAACAGATAGAGACAGTCCCTGCCTTTTGACGGGCTTACAGTCTAATCGGGGGAGACGGACAGACAAGAACAATGGCACTAAACAGCGTCAAGGGGAAGAACATCTCGTAAAAACAATGGCAACTAAATAGAATCGAGGCGATGTACAATTCATTAACAAAATAAATAGGGTAACGAAAATATATACAGTTGAGCGGACGAGTACAGTGCTGTGGGGATGGGAAGGGAGAGGTGGAGGAGCAGAGGGAAAAGGGGAAAATGAGGCTTTAGCTGCGGAGAGGTAAAGGGGGGATGGCAGAGGGAGTAGAGGGGGAAGAGGAGCTCAGTCTGGGAAGGCCTCTTGGAGGAGGTGATTTTTAAGTAAGGTTTTGAAGAGGGAAAGAGAATCAGTTTGGCGGAGGTGAGGAGGGAGGGCGTTCCAGGACCGCGGGAGGACGTGACCCAGGGGTCGACGGCGGGATAGGCGAGACCGAGGGACGGCGAGGAGGTGGGCGGCAGAGGAGCGGAGCGTGCGGGGTGGGCGGTAGAAAGAGAGAAGGGAGGAGAGGTAGGAAGGGGCAAGGTGATGGAGAGCCTTGAAGCCTAGAGTGAGGAGTTCTTGTTTGGAGCGGAGGTCGATAGGCAACCACTGGAGTTGTTTAAGAAGGGGAGTGACATGCCCAGATCGTTTCTGCAGGAAGATGAGCCGGGCAGCGGAGTGAAGAATAGACCGGAGCGGGGCGAGAGAGGAGGAAGGGAGGTCAGAGAGAAGGCTGACACAGTAGTCTAGCCGGGATATAACGAGAGCCCGTAATAGTAAGGTAGCCGTTTGGGTGGAGAGGAAAGGGCGGATCTTGGCGATATTGTAGAGGTGAAACCGGCAGGTCTCGGTAACGGATAGGATGTGTGGGGTGAACGAGAGGGACGAGTCAAGGATGACACCGAGATTGCGGGCCTGCGGGACGGGAAGGATGGTCGTGCCATCCACGGTGATGGAGAAGTCTGGGAGCGGACCGGGCTTGGGAGGGAAGATGAGGAGCTCAGTCTTGCTCATGTTGAGTTTTAGGTGGCGGGCCGACATCCAGGTGGAGACGTCCCGGAGGCAGGAGGAGATGCGAGCCTGAAGGGAGGGGGAGAGGACAGGGGCGGAGATGTAGATCTGCGTGTCATCTGCGTAGAGATGGTAGTCAAAGCCGTGAGAGCGGATGAGTTCACCGAGGGAGTGAGTGTAAATGGAGAACAGAAGAGGGCCAAGAACTGACCCTTGAGGAACTCCAACAGTTAAAGGATGGGAGGGGGAGGAGGCTCCAGCGTAGGAGACCGAGAATGATCGGCCAGAGAGGTAAGAGGAGAACCAGGAGAGGACAGAGTCCGTGAAGCCAAGGTGAGATAAGGTATGGAGGAGGAGGGGATTATGCTGCCCTGTGTGGGGGAAGAGGAGAAAAAAAGATAAAAGGCGGGTGGGGGTCAGTCTAGGTCTCCCTAGGCCTCTTCCATGACTGGGGGTTGGTTGGGGACAGGTTTCCCCCCGAGTGGGAGGGACTGGAATTGGGTGGGGTTAATCGGGGAAGATTCCCTGGAGAGGGACTTCTTCAGTAGCACTTCCCAAGGGAAGGAGTAGGGCGATAGCACTGTTTAAGGAAGAAGGCAAAGGGGAGTGGAAGGAGGAGAAGGTGAAGAACAAAGGCATCCTAAATAGGGGAAAATTGCATGAGGGAATGAGCTGGGAGGAAGAGGGTTAGACAACAGATAGATGAGATGCAGTGTGGCCTTCTGGAAAGAGCACAGGACTGGGAGTCAGGAGACCTGGATTCTAATCCTGTCTCCACCACTTGCCTACTCTGTGACCTTGGGCAAGTCATTTGACTTCTCTGTGCTTCAGTTACCTCAGCTGTAAAATGAAGATAAAGTACCTGTTCTCTGTCCCTCTTAGTCTGTAAGCTTTATATGGGACAGGGATGTAATAATAATAATAATGATGGCATTTATTAAGCGCTTACTATATGCAAAGCACTGTTCTAAGCACTGGAGAGGATACAAGGTGATCAGGTTGTCCCATGTGGGGCTCACAGTCTTAATCCCCATTTTATAGATGAGATAACTGAGGCCCAGAGAAGTTAAGTGACTTGCCCAAAGTCACACAGCTGACAAGTGGCTAAGTCAGGATTTGAACCCATGACCTATGACTCCCAAGCCGATGCTCTTTCGACTGTGCCACGCTACGTTCAGTCTGCTTCTATCACATCTACCCGGTCGCCCAACCTGGGTATAGGGGCGAAAGACTAATTGAACCATCTAGTAACTGGTTCCTTCCTAAATTTCCCTCAGATAGCTGGTGCTCGAACCCTGCACCCAACCCCCTCGCAGTTTTATCCCGTAAAATGAAGGATTAGAGGTCTTGGGGCCGAAACAATTTCAACCTCTTCTCAAGCAGCGTGGCTCAGTGGCAAGAGCAGGGGCTTGGGAGGCAGAGGTTCTAATCCCAACTCTGCCACTTATCAGCTGTGTGACTTTGGGCAAGTCACTTCACTGTGCCTCAGTTACCTCATCTGTAAAATGGGGGTTACCTCAGCTGTAAAATGGGGATTAAGATTGTGAGTCCCACGTGGGACAACCTGATTACCTTGTATCTATCCCAGTGCTCAGAACAGTGCTTGGCATGTAGTAAGTGCTTAACAAATACTATCATTATTATTATTATTATAAGCACTTAACAAATACCATTATTATTATTATTGTTATTATTATTCTCTATACCTCAGTTTCCTCATCTGTAATCTGGGGATTAAATACCCATTCTCTCTTCCCCATAGACCGTGTGCCCCATGTGGGGCAGGCATGGGACCTGATTTGGTGCATTGTGTCTGTCCCAGTGCTTGGTACAAAGTAAATGCTAAACAAGTACCTCAATGTGTCTATTAACTCTGGTGTAGTGTATTTTTTCAAGTGGTTAGTCCAGTGCTCTGCACACAGTAAGTGCTCAATACAGCCCATTGATTGATGAAGCAGGAAGCATGGATGTGGAGGAGGGGGAGGAGAGGCAGGGATGAGTTGCAAGTCTTGAGAAAATAGTTACAGGAAGAGTCCAAGGGGTATGACACCTTGGAGAAGAAGCATGGCCTAGTGGATTGAGCACGGGCCTGGGAGTCAGAACGACCTGGGTCTAATCCCGGCTCCGCCTCTTGTCTGCTGTGTGACCTGGGGCAAGTCATTTCACTTCTCTGGGCCTCAGTTACCTCATCTGTAAAATGGGGATTAAGAATGTGAGCCCATGTGGGACATGGACTGTGTCCAACCTGATTACCTTGTATCTACTCCAGTGCTTAGAAGAGTGCCTGGCACATAGTAAACACTTAACAAATACCATATATTATTATTGTTGTTATTATGATTATTATTCCTACAGCAGAATGAGAAGGGGGTAGGGGCCAGGACCCAAAGTGCGAGATAGTAATCATGGTATTTGTTAAGGGCTTACTATGTATAAAGCACTGCTCTGAGCCCTGGGGTAGAAACAAGTTAATCAGGTTGAACACAGTCCCTGGTCTCACCTGGGGCTCTCAGTCTAAGTAGGAAGGCCAGGACTTGGTCACTGGGGAACTAACTGGGCATTTTAATATTAAAGGCAAATTAACCACTTTGGCTTGGGGTCCCATAGTGAGAGGGCAGCAGCCAACCTGTTCTTATCCTTTCCCAGATTTCTTCTCTCCACTTTCCTTCTCTCTCCCCTATTTGATGATGGAGTCTCCCATCCAAATTGCCGGCTGAACCTCGGTCCCGTCACTTCCCATCATTCCGAGGTGCACACAGGGTGTCAGATTCATGGTTGATGGTAGACCGGGAATAGGAAGGTTATGGTTGCCTTCTATCTAACCCATTTCTCCTTTGCTTCTATGATGCAGTGATCCTCAAAAGGCTGAAGAGCCAAATGGTAGAACTGATGCAGGAGGATCTGCCGTGGGCCATGAGTTACCAGGCACTGGTAGCTGTGGGACCTCCCCTTGGCCCCCTCGAGGGTGGACTTCACTATGTTTTTCCTCTGGCAGCCCCTGGAGGGTCCTCTAGTGATGAGCTCCCCAGAAAAGATCACCTTGGACTCTAACATTCATCTGGACTGGTTGACTGCATCATCATATATTTATTAATACTTGCCTCCCCCTCTAGACTGCAAGCTCATTGTGGGTAGGGAATGTGTCTACTAACTCTATTTGGTAATCTCCCACGTGCTTAGTACAGTGCTCTGCACACAGTAACCGCTCAATAAATACCATTGATTGATCACAGCTGAGCTCTTATGGGCCTCACCTCAATGCCTGTGATCAATTAGTTGATTGACCAGAGATATTTATTGAGCGCTTGTGTTGTGCACACCACTGTGCTTGGGGGAGCACAATACAGTGGGTAGACAAAATTCCTGCCTCTAAGGAGCTTAGAATCTAATGGAGGAGACAGACATTAAAATATATTACAGGAAAGGGAAGCAACTGACTTGGCCCTGCCTCTACCTTCCCCTCTCTGACCCCACAATCTTCTTCCTAGGCTGGCTCTCGTCCTCAAACAGAGCAGGTGGGACAGGTCAAGTGGCCTGAAGGGGAAACATTCAACCGCCTGTTCGGCTCAGCCCCTTAATACACCAACAGGAACACACCCTCCTCCCACACCCCCAGTGGCCCTTCATTTCTAGAGAAGCAGCATGGCTCAGTGGAAAGAGCACGGGCTTTGGAGTCAGAGCTCATGAGTTTGAATCCCAGCTCTGCCACTTGTCAGCTGTGTGACTGTGGGCAAGTCACTTAACTTCTCTGTGCCTCAGTTCCCTCATCTGTAAAATGGGGATTAAGACTGTGAGCCCCACGTGGGACAACCTGATTCCCCTGTGTCTACCCCAGGGCTTAGAACAGTGCTCGGCACATAGTAAGCACTTAACAAATACCAACATTATTATTTCTACCCTCCTTTTTTTGTGTGTGTGTATGGTATTTGTTAAGCACTTACTATGAGTCAAGTACTGTTCTAAACAGTGGGATAGATACAAGTTCATCAGGCTGGATAGAGTCCCTGCCTGACATGGGGCTTGCAGTCAAGTAGGAGAACAGGTTTTGAATCCCCATTTCGCAGTTGAGGAAACTGAGGTATAGAGAAGTTAGGTGACTTGCCCAAGGTCCCACAGCAGACAAGTGGTGGAACAGGATTAGAACCCAGGTCCTCTGGCTCCTAGGCCTATGCTTTTCCCACTAGGCCACATTACTTTTTTCTCTGTTTTACTTTATTTGTAGTGACCAAATCTGACAGACCACAGTCCTCAATCAATCGATGGTATTTATTGAGCACTTAGTGTGTGCAGAGCACTGTACTAAACTCTTGGGAGAGTCCAGTAGAAGAGAGTTGGTAGACACATTCCCTTCCCACATTTGGGAGTAATGAAACAATAAAACACTAAGACAGCCCCAGGGACGAGCTCTGCTCCTCTCCCCACTCTCAGCCCCTTCCTCCCAATTCCTCCCTGCTCTTCATTCATTTTCATTCAATAGTATTTATTGAGGGCTTATTATATGCAGAGCACTGTACTAAGCGCTTGGAATGTACAATTCAGCAACAATCCCTGCCCACTGACAGGCTTACAGTCTAATGGGGGAGACAAAAACAATAGCAATAAATAGAATCAAAGGGATGTACACCTCATTAACAAAATAAATAGGGTAATAAAAATATATGCCAATGAGCATAGTGCTGAGGGGAGGGGAAGGGAGGGGGGAGGAGCAGAGGGAAAGGAGGGGAAAAGGGGGCTCAGCTGAGGGGAGGTGAAGGGTAGGGTAGAGAGGCAGCAGAGGGAGCAGAGGGAAAAGGGAAAGCTCAGTCTGGTAAGGCCTCTTGGAGGAGGTGAGCTCTCAGTAGGACTTTGAAGAGGGGAAGAGAGTTAGTTTGGTGGAGGTGAGGAGGGAGGGCGTTCCAGGACAGCGGGAGGACATGGGCCAGGGGTCGATGGCAGGATTGGCGAGAACGGGGGACGGTGAGGAAGTGAGCGGCAGAGGAGCGGAGCGTGTGGGGTGGGCAGTAGAAAGGGAGAAGGGAGGAGAGGTAGGAGGGTGCAAGGTGATGGAGCGCCTCAAAGCCTAGAGCGAGAAGTTTTTGTTTCATGCGGAGGTTGATTGGCAACCACTGGAGGTTTTTAAGGAGAGGAGTGACATGCCCAGAGCGTTTCTGCAGATGATCCAGGCAGCGGAATGAAGAATAGACTGGAGCGGGGAGAGACAGGAGGAAGGGAGATCAGAGAGAAGGCTAACACAATAAACCAGCCAGGATATTATGAGAGCCTGTACCATAACAATAGTTATTTGGATGGAGAGGAAAGGGCAGATCTTGGCGATATTATAAAGGTGAGACTGGCAGGCCTTGGTGATGGATTGGAAGTGTGGGGTGAGGCTTTAGAGACTCTGGCACCATTTGAACAAACTGAAACCGAAATAATGATAATTATGGTACTTGTTAAGTGCTTACTGTGTGCCAAGCACTGAGGTAGATACAAGTTAATCAGGCTGGACAGTCCCTGTCCCACATGGGGCTCACACTCTTAATCTCATTTGTTTACAGATGAGGTAACTGAGGCACAGATAAATTAAATGACTTGCCCAAGGTCATACAGCAGAGGAGTGAAAGATCCTGGATTAGAACCCAGGTCCTTCTGACTCCCAGGCCCATGCTCTATCCACTAAGCCACGCTGCTTCTATAACCAAACTTGTCCTCTCTCTGAATAACAACTAGAGAGGCAGCTGTGACCTAGTGAGAAGAACACAGGACCGGGAAGCAGGAGACCCAGGTTCGAGTCCCAGTCCTGCCCCTGACAGGCTGTGGGACCTCAGGAAAGGGGCCCCACCTCTCTGGACCTCGCCTGTAAAATTGGGAGCCATGGCTGGGACAGGGACCTACCCCGGTATTTGGTCTGTGGACCGAAGGCAGACCCAACCCAAATTGGACCCTCAGGGGTCTCTTTCGGGCCCTCGGCCCTCCCGGGCCCTCAGACCTGCCAGAAAGGAAGGGCCATGGCCAAACTCACCTGATGTTCCTCTGACAAGCCTTCCCTGATTAATTCTCAGCGCTCTGAGTCATAAAAACCCATCAGCCACCTCTAGCTCCTCTGTACTTATCTATAACCATCCTCAGCACTTATGAGCTCCTTATGGACAGGGAATGTGTCACTTCATTGTTTTGTACTTACCAAGTGCTTAATACTTGTACGACTCCTAAAAGATCTAGTACAGTGCTCTGCACACAAGAGATGCCCAGCACAGGGCCCTGCCGACACTCTGCACCCAGAGTATCCTCCTCTTGGTGGGTGACTCTGTTTGGCACCTAGTACGGTGCCCTGCACACAGAAGACCCTACAGGTGCACCTAGAAGGCCTCAAAATGGGTGATAATAATAATGGCATTTGTTAGTATGTGCCAGGCACTGTACTAAGCGCTGGGGTGGATCCGAGCAAATCGAGTTGGACACAGTTCCTGTCCCACATGGGGCTCACAGTCTCAATCCCCGTTTTCCAGATGAGGTGACTGAGGCATAGAGAAGTGAAGTGGCTTGCCCAAGGTCACACAGCAGACAAGTGGCAGAGCTGGGATTAAAAACCCATGACTTTCTGACTCCCAGGCCCATGCTCTATCCCCTCTGCCATGCTGCTTCTCACGAAGTGTTGCACAGCACAAAATAAAGCACTTGATGAGAAGCAGCATGGCTTAGGGAGAAGCAGCGTGAGAGTCAGAGGTTGTGGGTTCTAATCCCAGCTCCGCTACTTGTCAGCTGTGTGACTTTGGGCAAGTGACTTAGCTTCTCTGTGCCTCAGTTACCTCATCTGGAAAATGGGGATGAAGACTGAGCCCCACGTGGGACAACCTGCTTACCTTGTAGCTACTCCAGTGCTTAGAGCAGTGCTTGACACACAATTAGTGCTTAACAAATACCATAATTATTATAAATGTCAGACATGTGAAAATGCAACAGCGTTCTTGCTGACTGGCCTGCTCCATGTGGCCTCCTGCCCTTGATGCCATTGTCCAACTCCATCTCACCACTTCAGTGACCTCTGCCCACTCTCCCTGATGGCTGATTGCAGATCTGTATTGCAAATAGAGAAGCTTGCAGAAAGATCCCAGTTCTGGGCATCAGGGTCCCTGCGTTCTAATCCTAACTCCACCACCTGCCTGCTGTTAGACCATGCTCAAGTCACTTTGCTTCTCTGTGCCTCCTTTTCCTCATCTGTAAAATGGAGATTAAATGCCCCTTTGTCCTCCTACTTTGGCTGTGAACCCCATGTGGGACAGGGGCTGTGTCTGATAATGATTCTATTGCACCTACCCTAGTGCTTAGTACAGTGCTTATTATTACTGTTGTTAGTGTCTATAGCCACTGTAATCAATGGCATTTACTGAGTGTTTACTGTCTGCACAGCACTGTTCTAAGCATTTGGGAGAATACAACACAGGTGGTAAACTCGATCCCTGTCCTCAAGGAACTTACAATTTAGGAGGGGAGACCGACTTGTAGACTTTCCTTTGGTGTCTAAAATGTTGAATGTTAAATTGCTGATGGTCTTTCTATTCCACTCCACCTTTCTCCTGCTACACACCACTGCCAGCTCCTGGCCTTACTCAACTTTTTTTTTTAAATTATGGTATTTTTTTAAATGGTATTTGTTAACCACTTACTATGTGCCAGGCACTATTCTAAGTGCTGGATTAGAATCAATCTAATCAGGTTGGACACAGTCCACGTCCCACATGGGGCTCCCAGTCTTAATCCTCATTTTACAGGTGAGGTCACTGAGGTAGAGAGAAATGAAGTGACTTGTCCAAGATTGGACAGCAGACTAGTGGCGGAGGCAGGATTAGAACCCATGTCCTTCTGACTTCCAGGCCTTATTCACCTAGGCCACGCTGCTTCTCATCTATCCCAGGCGCTGCTTCTCATCTACCCCAGGTGGTAATAATAATAATATTGATACTTGTTAAGCACTTACTACGTGCAGAGCACTGTTCTAAGCGCTGGGGTAGATACAGGGGAATGAGGTTGTCCCACATGAGGCTCACAGTCTTCATCCCCATTTTACAGATGAAGGAACTGAGGCCCAGTGAAGTGACTTGCCCACAGTCACACAGCTGACAAGGGGCAGAGTCGGCATTTGAACCCATGATCTCTGACTCCCAAGCCCGGGCTCTTTCCAGTGAGCCATGCTGCTTCTCTGAACTCAGAACGGAGCCATGTGCTTCCCTTGCCGGTACTGGGACTTAGGGGCTGTGGCCCGACGCATTCGAGCCAACATCTCCCGTCGATCTGGCTGGCCACAGTGGGTCACGCAGGCCCGTCCCCTTCGAGCCAACATCTCCCGTCGATCTGGCTGGCCACAGTGGGTCCGGGGCACCCACCAGCTGCTGTAGATTCGAAGGTCCATAAGGGCAAGACCCGTGTTTAATTTCCATTATGTTTCCCAACCAGGGCTGGAAAACCCTGACAGGGCCCTGGGGTGATCAGTTTTGCAGTCCATCCCCCTACACACCGGCCACCCGGTGACGCCATTACATCATGCAGTATGGTGCAATGTGATTATATAATTATACCATGCTGCATGTGACATAGTCAGCCCCGCCTCTACCCCAAAGTCACTCACTTGCCCTGTGGTTGGGGCAAGCTTCCAGGCAAGACTGTGGAGCTCTGAATTACTTACCTGCTGAAGAGCATCCCACATCCCCACCAGCTTCTGGCTCTGGTGTGGGAGAAGTGGTGGCCTGGTGGAACCGGCTGACGTCCACTGGCTCCTGCCGGTGGTTCCCAGGGCAGGAACAGCTGTTAATAACCAGGCCGCTTTTCCCAGCAGGGTTTGGAGATGGGTCCTCTGTCACTTCCCTAGTCTTTCCTCTCCCCAGGCAGGTAAGTGGTCATCGCCCCTGCTCTCTGGAGCAGAGCTGGGGAAGCGGCAGGGGACCCCTGTCTGATGCCACCAGCACCCACTGCTCATCCATGGGGATGAGGCAGGAGAGAGAGCATGAGCTAACACTATAGAGGCGGTGAAGAGGTGAGGAAGGGATGGGCATACATTCATCCTTGATCCCCAGCAGCTCCCGAGGACATCCAGGCTCTTCTCCCAGCATGCCCAGCAAGAACCACCCCACCCTCTCCCAACAGCACCCTCCCGACTCCACTCTGCAACCCAATTCCCCTTGGGGTGTTGCTTAGCCAGCACCTGCCCAAACACGGGGTCCCACACAAACTCACATCAGCACCCTTCCTATCCAATGAGTCTAAGCCAGTATCTCCTTCCCTGTTCTTCCCTATCTCTCATCTCCCAGTCCCTACTCCTCCATCTCTTCTCCCCGAAAGTGATGGTTCCCTTCCCATACCTCTTCTTCTCCACGTTGTGGAGAATTGTTGGAGAAGTAAAAGATGTCTACAGTGCACGTGCAGTGTCAGAGGGAGTAGGGGACAGTGGATGTGGCGTGGGGGGAGCGGGGGAGAATTCTGCATGTGAACTCCAGCAGCACCCAACCCCTTCTGATATGATGCATGCATTTTAGTAAGGCCTGGTTCAAGCATTTAGTACTCTTGCACATAGTAGGAACTCAAATACCATTGATTAATTGAGGAGTGGCCATTTTAGTAAGGTCAGATTATATCTAAAGTGATAGTGGCTTGAGTTGCGTGGCTGGTGAGGGGACTCCCTCTCCCCGCCCAGCCTGGGACCACAGTCTCTAAAGCCCCTGTATTAATCTTGCCCTATCCTTAGTGCCCTGCAGTCACAGAGAGCCCAATACAGAGCAGACATTTAACACAGTGCTCTGCCTGCACCAGGAACCCAGGCCAGTGCCCTGCACCTAGTAGGTGCCCAGTGAATGTTGTTGGTGAGGAATGGAATTGCAGGGGAGGGTGAATGTATTAGGTTGCAAGATCTTTGAGGGCAGAGCACCTAACTCCCAGGTGCTTAGCGTACAGTGCTTCTCTGTCTATGCACTTGGATCTGTGTCCTTTGGGCCTTTTGTAGTCACAGCACTTACGTACATATCTATAGATTATTCATTTATATTAATGTCTATCTCCCCCCTAGACTGTAAGCTCGCTGTGGGCAAGGAACATGTCTACCAACTCTGTTGTATTGTACTCTCTCAAGTGGGTAGTACAGTGCTCTGCACACAGTAAGCACTCAATAAATACAACCAATTGCTTTGCACTCTGTAACGACTCAATAAATACCACTCATTGACTGATGGACTGAATAGACCTGGCCGACTGGGACAGAGGTATCTGGGAGTGGGGGTCCTGAGAAATTGGGAGAGCTCAATCACCTGTTCTAAGGCTCGTCTCATCCTGGGACACACACAAGTTCTTTACAGCTTCCCACAGCTCTCCTGCTACAATCCAAACCCATTTCTCTTCACTGATCCACTGAGGATGGGAAGAAGAGGTCAGTGGCCTTTTCAAAGACCCTACAGAGAGAGCCCTGCCCTTCATGTACCTGGGAGTCCGAGGACCTAGGTTCTAGAACTAGCTTTGCCACTGACCTGCTGCGTGACCTTGGGCAAGGTACTTAATCCTGTCTGGACCTCAGTTTCTTTCATCTGAAGATCTCCACCTCCCAAATTGGAGAAGATACTCCTCATTCAAGTCCATCCCTCAAAATCATAAGAGAAGCAGGGTGGCTCATAAGAGAACATTGTCTGGCACATAGGAAGTGCTTAACTGATTAACAAATACCATTAAAAAAAATATTCTGCACAGGAGTGGGTTCCAGGAGGGGAGGACAACAGGCTCCTGTTGAGAGACTGCTAATTTGACCCTTCCCCTCCTCACACTTTTTTGCCCAGCCTTTATAAGGGTCATTCCTGGTGGGATTCCTCCTCCTGTTCTCACCCCTCCTTCCTGGGGTTTACCCTAGGAAGGTGGAAAGTCAGAGCCAGGATGGGGAGACTGAGGCACACTGGTCTGCTACGTAAGCTTGAGCAAGTCAACTTCTCTCTCAACTTCACAGGGAAGTTGCAGGGATAAAATGGCAGCAGTGAAGCGAAAAAGAGAAGCACTGTACAGTTGCCAGCTCTTCTCAGAGCCAAGGGGGAAAGACTGGGGAGAAAGAAAGAGAGCAGATGAGCCTGGTCCCCCTTCCTTTTTGGGGGGCCCCACCTCCAGACCCCCACCAGAGGTTGGACCAAGGCGTCAATCATATTTATTGAGGGCTTACTGTGTGCACAGCACTATACCAAGAACTTTGAAGAGTTCAATATAAAAGCTGGTGACACATTCCCTGCCCATAGTGAGCTTACATTCTTGAGGGGGAGACAGACATGAAAATAAATGACAGGATATGGACATAAAGTGCTGTGGGGCTGAGGGTGGGATGAATAAAAGTAGCAAATTCAACTGCTTAAGAGTGACACAAAAGGGAATGGGAGAAGAGGAAATGAGGGTAATCAAGTTGCATCGATCCAGGCCCTTGGATCCAGGTGGCTGAAGGGTCAGACCATTCCAACCCTCCTGCTGGGGCCATGGCCCCCCACCAGTAGAAACATAGCACCACCAGTCCAGAGCGTGACAAATGATCACTGCAAATAATCACTGTATTGTTCTCATCCCAGCAACCCCAGAAGCACCCGGGCATAATCCCGCCCCCTCTTTGATGCAGAGGATGCCTGCCTCCAGCGCCCAACTCCAGCACAGAAAAGTCCCATTGATCTGCACCCCCTGCCGAGGTCTAGGATAGCAAGGTGGGGGCAGGGTGGGCAGCAGATTGAGGCATGCCTTTCAGGCCACCTCCCCTAGGCACAAGGGCTGAACTGCTGTCCCTGATTTCAATGGATGAGGGCAATGCTTGGTGGATGATGGAAGAGATGGCAAGAGGGCTGAGGTCAGGTCCCCTGGGGAAAAACAAAAGTGGGATTAATGGTGGGGGGGGGGGAATTGAGGGAAGAGAGACAAGTATTGCAGTCAATGGAAGAGGACTGGCCTTAGTGGGGAACAGGGATGCAATTGGGAAGCCCGGTCTCATTATTAGTGGGGTGAGTGGGGAAACAGTCCAGGAAAGAACTGGGAGTGAGAATTCAGGTGCTTGAGCTTGGTGTGGCTGAAGAGGGTACCAGCTAAAGAAGCTATAGAGCATGGGTGGCAGGAGTGGGGAGGGGAGGTCATGTTTTCATTATGGCTGCCTGCCGGCACTGCCAAATCCTGTCTCTCTCTCTCTCTCTCTCTCTCTCTCTCACACACACACAAAGCATGATGCTTCTGGGGAGGGGACACATGGGCTTGTGCTTAGAGCCAAGCTAAAGCTTGGGGTGCTTCACTTCAAACCAGGCCCTTGCCCTTTGACATACTGGGCTGCTGCTTACAGAAAAAAATTATTTTTCCAAATTAAAATAATAAAATCCATCCCCACACACTCCTCCTTCCCACCAGGGGAAAAAATGGATGATTATTATGTTCGTTTTAGTCCTAATCTCTGCTGTCTCTGGGTGCCCAGAGACCAGCCAGCTCAGATGGGGACAACTAAGAGGCAGTGGGGAGCTATTACATTCCTTGACGTAATATTTAACATGTGGGTGTGAACATATACACACACACTCACACACACACACACACTCAGCTAAGAGGCCAAGAGAGCCAATCAGTGGCAGCCGCTGGTCAAATTTCCCACTGTCACACAGGGTTCTGCTGAGGCTGGAACCTTATCTCTCTCCTCCCAGAAGTCCTCCTGCCCTCTCTAGCCAACTGTCCTATGCAGGAAGCTTCTCAAAGGGGTGGGGGACTCAGATAGCACCATATGCAAAAGGGGGGGAGGAAGGAGAGGAAGCAGGGGAGCCTAGATGAGACTGTGGATCTCTGCCCTCCCCCCACTGTTTCTTGCACTGCCTTGCCAGCTGGCCCAACCTGAACACAGCAAAGAAAATCCCCTCTGGGAGGAGCAGGGAAAGAGCCACAGATACATTAAGGACCTGGAGGTCGGGAAGAAGGGAGGGGAGCCAAACAGTATCCCCCTCCTCCACCCTGGAGGATACTGGCTTGGGACCCTCTCCCTGCCTGCCAACACCACCCTGTCCTGTGGCCACCAGGCTCCCGGCAGGCAGCTGACTAGGGCAAATAGCACTGTCATGAGGCGGGGAAGCTGGGGAGCAGAGGAGAAGGGGGCCCATCTCCCTTCTAGGTCTTTGGCCTTGTAAGTCCTAAAGCAAAACCCCAAATCAAAGCAAGTTTGAAGCGGGACAGGCAGATTGAGAGCTAAAGAAAAGAAAAACATTTAAAATCCCAAACTCCACCCCTCTGTCCATGCCAGTGCCACAGAGGGGCTCCCCCAAGACCGAGAGGGACTCCATCAGCTCATCTGTTGCAGGTAGGCCGACAACAGCAGCTCGGGCGGAAGGAAATTGCTATGTTTGTTGCTCACTTTCATCTGGCGTTTCCCCTCAAAGTTTGAGCCTGCGGATGACGAAACAAGACACAGAATTAAAAGAGCTTGAAACTGGGAGGGAGAGAAGGAGAGTATGAGCACTAGCTCTGCTGAAAGTATGGTAAGTGGGGCACTCTCTCTAGGTGCACATGCCTTGGGGATGGGGGTGGTACTGTCCTAGTATTGTTGTGAGGGAAAAGAAGAGCCTGCAAGCCCTCCACTGCCAACTCCCCCACCTTCCCCTCAAGTTATAACAAGGAAAGGGAGATGGTGAAGGGACATTGCATCACAAGACCCAACCCTGGGTGGGGAAATGAATCAGCTAATTGGCCTGGGCCAGCACCTCTGTCTGTCATCTGCCTCCCCCATTGCCCCCTGCTTCCCTAACCAGGCAAAGGGAGATGGAGGAGGAGGAGGAGGAGGAGGAGGAGGAGGTTACCCCAGAATTGGCCAACCGGTTCCCCACCTCCCACCCCCTCAGACACTCACACTTTTGTGGATCAAGATCGTCAAAGGCTCCTTTGGGGGAGGTGGGAGGACAGAGAGAGAGAGAGGAGAGAGGGGGAGAGCAAAAAGAGAGAGGAGAAAGGAGTGAGGAGTGAAAAGAGAGAGTAAAGAGGCATCCACATGGACAAGGGAGATAGCTGGGGGACTTCAAAAAGTCATCAACATCCAGCACGGCATGCCTCCAGCCCATCTCCATGCTGGAGCCAAGGTCTCCTTGGCAGCCAATTCCTTGGTTACCTGGGAGCCAAGCCAGGAGGCAGGAGCAGGGCAAACCTGGCCTGGATGAAGTACCCAACTCCCTGCCCCACACCCTTGCCAGAGGCTAAGTGCCTCAGCCTGGACCTCCCCTGGCCATTAGAGTACCTGGGCTCATTTTAATGAGCGGTGATTAATGAGCTGGAGGAAGGGAAGACATAATTGCTCCCAGCAGGCTACAGCCCACACACTTTATAGGGGTGGGGGTGGTGTCATTGAGCCCTGGAGACAGGGCTTTGGGGGGGGGGGGGGAGAGGCGGCAAAAAGACCTTTGAGATGCCTGCTGTTCCCAGAAGACTGCTTAGTGCAGTGTTCTACATGCAGTAAGCATTTGCCACCAATGAGTGACTTCCCCAGGGCACAGGATCTAGACTCTTTAGGGTCTCCCTCCTCCAAGACAACCTCGAGGAGAGCTGGGGTCACATTCTGGACTGTGAAGCCACATGGGGCTGTGACTGATCCGATCATCTTCTATCTAGCCCACCGCTGAGTACAGTGCTTGGTACCTAGGTAACGCTTTGGAGTCAGAGGTCATGAGTTCGAATCCCGGCTTTGCCACTTGTCAGCTGTGTGACTGTGGGCAAGTCACTTAACTTCTCTGTGCCTCAGTTGCCTCATCTGTAAAATGGGGATTAAGACTGTGAGCCCCACGTGGGACAACCTGATTCCTCTGTGTCTACCCCAGCGCGTAGAACAGTGCTGGGCACATAGTAAGCGCTTAACAAATACCAACATTATTATTATTATTATTATTAAGTACCACAATTATTTCGGAAGCAGCATGGCCTAGTGGAAGGAACATGGGCCTGGGAGTCAGAGTCCCCAGGTTCTAATCCTGGCTCCGCCACTATTTTTTATGACATTTGCTAAGCGCTTACTATGTCTCAAACACCGCTCTAAGCGCTGGGGTAGGTACAAGTTAATTAGGTCAGACACAGTCCCTGTCCCACATGGGGCTCATAATCTAAATGGAGAATAGGTATGTAATCCCCATTTTACATTTGAAGAAACTGAAGCACAGAGAAGTTAAGTGATTTGCCCCAGCAAGCAATTGGCAGAGCTGGGATTGGGACTCCAGGTCCTCTGATTCCCAGGCCCATGCTTTTTCCACTAGGCCAAGCTGCTTCCCAAATAACTGTGGTACTTAAGGGCTTCCTATATAATAATAATAATGTTGGTATTTGTTAAGTGCTTACTATGGGCAGATCACTGTTCTAAGAGCTGGGGGAGATACAGGGTAATCAGGTTATCCCACCCACATGAGGCTTACAGTTAATCCCCATTTTACAGATGAGGTAACTGAGGCACAGAGAAGTTAAGTGACTTGCCCAGTCACACAGCTGACAAGTGACAGAGTCTGGATTCGAACCCATGACCTCTGACTCCCAAGCCCTGTTTTTTTCCACTGAGCCACGCTGTTTCTCTATATGCTCAGCACTGTACTAAGAGCTGGGGCAGATAGAAGATAATGCCGCCGTGTGACCTTGGGCGAGTCACTTAACTTCTCTGGGCCTCAGTTACCTCATCTGTAAAATCCTCCTTCCTCCGACTTAGACTGGGAGCCCCATGTGGGACAAGGACTGTGTCCAACCTGCTTATTCTGTATCTACCCCAGCACTTAATACAGTGCCTGGCACATAGTAAGCGCTTAACAAGAACCATTAAAAAAAATTATTATTTTAAAGCAAAGACCCCCCAAGATTCTGCGGATCGGGCTGCTGGGACGCCATAGGCTCAAGCAAATGACGTGGAGAAGGAAAAGAAGGAGGAAGAAGGCAGAAGAGGGTGCCAAGAAGGCCAGGTGGCTGCCACCTCGCCCGGCTTGGGCCGCGCCAAGTGCACCCAGAGGTATCCCTGCTAGGGGCCCACCATATATATGTGACAATTCCCAGGTCAGACAGTTTAGAGGAGTCATGGGAAGGTAAGAGGGAGCCTGGCTGGGCAAGAGGTGGAGGTAGAAGGGAGAGCAAATCAAGGAATCACTCACTGGCTGAGACCAGGTCCATGTATTGGCAGAGGGCATGGAGCAGGAGTCGTTCAAAGCTGCAAAAGGCCAACGCAGGCAGTGTTAAGAGGGTGGGGGCCCGCTCTCCTTAAACCAGTCACTAGCGGGGCAAGAGCAGGAGGGAAGGGGATGGGTAAGGAAGAAGTCCCATCTCCAACTGCTCTTCAGTCTGGGGCTCTATTGTGGGCAGGGAGGAGGGGGGGCCCAAGAGTGGCCGCGAACCCAGTAACGAAACCAGATACCACCGCACGTCGACTCGCCTTTCCTCCTCCCAAATGGCCCCGCAGCAGAGTGGAGGTGGCAATAGGAGGGGAAGCGCACCTGTTGTCCATCATTGCAGTGTAGACGGAGCAGGGCGTGATGGAGAAGAAGGTCAGTAGCTCTTCTTCCAAACCTTCCAGAAGCTCCTGGAAGGAGAATAGGCCTTTAGGGCTGGGGAAGTGAAAAGGCAGTCGGAGGGCAAAGGGAAAGAGAGTCCAGCCTGGGGGACCTTTGCATGGAGGGTGAGAGAACACCTGCCCATCTCCTCCCCAAGGCTTGGAGAAAAAAAGCAAACACCTCTGTTCTACTCACACACAGCCTGCCAGGGATAAAGTCCCAGAGCAGAGCACTGCGGGGAAGAGGGAGACACACACACGTGCTCTCGCTCTCTCACTACAGGGGTGGACAGAGGGGAGGAGGAAACACAGTCCTCAACCTCAGAAGCCTGACCACTTATGCTCTAGCCTGCCTTAGAGACATTCAGTCTGAATGAGCTTCTTGACCGAAGAGGGGCAAGCAGGGACCAGGGGCTCCCAGCTGGGGCCCTCAATCTCCACTGATCAGCCTGCCGGGGGAGGAGAGGGGAGAGAGGCGATGGGGAATCCAGTCCTGGAGGGAGTTGCATTTACAACTGTGGAAGCCCTGACTTCCCCACCAGCTCTGAACCAGATGTCATGCCTACTCCCCAACCTCAGGGGAAGCGAGAGGGCCAGGGCTAGCTGCTGGGAGTGCAGGGAGGGCAAGGGAGAAAAGAAGCAACCACAGACTTTGGGTTGCTGAAGCCTGGGCAGAGTATTTAAAGACAAACAAGCTAGAAAGTCTCTACTGTCCAAAGCTGGGGAAAGAAAAAAAGAAAGAAAGAAAAATTACAAACAGCCTTGAGGCCAATATCTGATTCTCCTGCTTGAGAAAGAGGTGTTAAGTGGCGATGCTTTGCGTTCACCTGCTCCTTCCGGCCTTTCTAGTTAATGAGCAGGACAGCTCAGACCCCAGCTACTGCTTGGGGCCAAGAGCACCACAGGGGCCCCGGTTTCTCCATCCCCAGGGCTATAACTGGCACTTGAAGGAGATTGGTTCCCACTGGTCACCCTGACCCAGGAAATGAGCAACAGGATAAGCAGGGCTCCATTATATCCCCACGGGAGGATAAGCTTGGAGTAGGTGAATGCGTTCAGGCAAAACAGGCGAGCAGCAGGCCGCCAGCTCCTGAGCTCGTGATCACTTCTGTAGCCTAGAAGCTCCTTGTGGACAACTACAACTCGACTGTACTGTACTCTTCCAAAAGCTTAGTTCAGTGTTTTGCACGTGGTAGGCGATTGATAAGTGTCATCGATTGACTGACCAATCAAAGACTGACCACTTTGCTCCCTGACCCAGGCCTAGAGAGTAGCTCTGCCCAGCCCCTGCCATCCCCTGATCCCCGCCCACAAAGAGGCAGCTCTACTCCCAGTTCTCCCATGGTGGCCCTACCCACCCTGAGGCAGTTGGCTCCACCAACCTTGGCTCCCACTTGCCCCACTGCAAGGTGGGGGCTAAGGATCCTGCCTCTATTTGTCTCCCGGGGCTGCTAAGAGGACAAGTGAGGCAATCCCTCTGGCCAGGGTGCCGAGTCTCCCTGGGCCACTCACCCTGGGAATCCGGTTCCGCTTCAGGGTGGTCCGCAGTCGCCGGCTGATTCTCTGGAAACATTCCTGGGGCGTGTAAGCAGGGTCTTCTGAAAGGCCAAGGCAGAGCAGTGGGTAGTAGTCATCGATCAATCAAGCAACAGTATTTAGGAAGTGTTCATTTACTCTGTGCGAGGCACTGTGCCAAGTGCTTGGGAGAGTGGAGTTAGTAGATGTGATCCCTGCCCTAATAATAACAATGGTAATTGTTAAGCACTTATTTTGTGTCAAGCACTGTTCTAAGCCGCTGGGGTAGATACAAGCTAATCAGGTTAGACACAGTCCCTGACCCACATGGGGCTCCCAGTCTTAATCCCCATTTTCCAGATGAGGTAACTGAGGCCCAGAGAAGTGAAGTGACTTGCCCAAGGTCACACAGCAGACGAGTGGTGGAGCCGGGATTAGAACCCAGGTCCTTCTGACTCCCAAGTCTATGCTCTACCAACTGGTCCATGTTGCTTAGACAGTGAGCCTCATCTGGGGCAGAGACTGTGTCAGATCTGATTATCTGGTACCTGTGCCTACCCCTTAAGCACTATGATACCCCAGCACCACAGCACTTACATACATACCCTGATACTCTCTCCTCTCTGTAATCTATTTAAAAATCTATCTCCTTTTGTAAACTAGAAGATCTTTGTGGGCAGGGATTGTGTTTACCAACTCTCCCAAGGTTTAGTACAGTGATCTGCCCTCAGTAGACACCCAATAAATCCCATCAATGTTTGACTGATTGACATTGCCAATGCATAGCACAAATACCTTTATTAAAAAAACCATTATTCAGGTGGGGAGGACTGAGGTCTGGCAGATTTGAGGAGGGCAGGGGGTTCCAGGTCCTGGGGACATGGTGAGCCAAGGTTCAGAGGCAGGACAGGAGAGAGTGGGTACAGTGAGGAAGTGCACTTCAGAGGAGCTAAGGGCGTGAGCAGGGGAGTAGGGGATGAGGAGGGCCAATCAGAAAAGGGGAGAAGGCTGGTGGAGAAAGCCTTGAGTCTAATGGTTAGGAGTCTTTGCTTGATGTGGAGGGAGATGGGAAATCAATCAACCGAGTGTATTTATTGAGTGCTTACTGTGTGCAGAGCACCGTATTAAGCGTTCAGGAGAGTACAATATTACAGAGTTGGTAGACACACTCCCTGTCCACAACGAGCTTTCAGTCTAGAGGGGAAACCAGTGTAGGGCTTTGAAGAGAGGGGAGACATATGATGAGTATCACTTCAGGAAGACAATCCTGGCAGTAGTGAGGAGTATGAACTGAGGCAGGGAGAGAGATTAGAGGTAACCAAGTGCTTAGCACAAGTGCTCTGCACCCAGTAAACACTCAAGAAATACCACCAATGGATAGGTAGACAGACCACCGAGGAGGCCAAAATTTTTTTTATGGTATTTGTTAAGCGCTTATTATGTGCCAGGCACTGTTCTAAGCGGTGGGGCAGATACAAGATAATCAGGTTGGATACAGTCCATGATGTCCCATATGGAGCTCACAGTCTTAATCCCCATTTTACAGATGAGGTAACTGAGGCACAGAAGTGAAGTCACTTGCCCAATGTCACATAGCAGGCAAGTGGCAGAGCCGGCATTAGAACCCAGATCCTTCTAACTCCTAGGCTGGTGCTCTGTCCCCTAGGCCATATTTCTTAATTGGGATATGATGAGTACTTGAACGAGGCAATATGGGCAGAGAGGAGGGGGCAGATCTACTAGATGTTTCTGAGGGAAAAGCAGCAGGTTTTAAGAATAAATTGGAGGTGGAGCAGAAGGACAACGAAGAGTTGAAGATCCCACTGATACTACTGAAGCAGGCTTAAAGGAGGGTGGCGTCAACAGAGATGGGGAAGTTGTGAGGGTTGAGGATGAAAGATGGGAAGTTCTGTGGATCCCAAGCCCTCTCCTCCTGAGACTTTTCCACTTCCCTTTCTTTCTTCTCAACTCTGGACCCAGTTCCCCACTGCCCCTACATCCAGATACCTTTTCTCCTGTCCTCTGCCTTGGCTGCAGCCTTCTTCCTGCATTTCTTCTTGGCTTCCTCCTCCAGATACAAGAGGACCCTTTCCTGTTCCTCCCCGGAGCGGTTCATGAAGTCATTCCAGATCTGGGAAGAGTGGGGAGAGACCAGGGCCATCCAGACCTCATGGCAGCCCTGATGGACTCCTTCCTTCTCCTTTCCCCCCCGGCCCCTTCCCTTCTGAAACCTGGAACATCCTTCCCACCCCCCAGCATACAAACACACACACACATACCTGACCACTGTAACTTTTCCCCTTAGATGGAAGGAGAGGGTCCTGCTGACCCCGTTCTCTGCGTCTCCACCCCTCCCCACTCTGTGGTGTCACCCAGCAGAACCAGGGTATTTAGCAAGAGGCGTGTGTTTTCAGAAATGATCACAACGGGTCATATACGGTAATTCAGATGTTGACTAGTCTGCTGGGAAGGGAAGGATCTTCCCCCCCACCCCTTGCCCTAGAACAGGTGACCCTTACTTCACCCACACCATGAGGCCAGGCGATCAGAGCTGAGGCCCAGAGCCGAACAGATTCCTGAACTGGAGGAGGGGAGCTGTGGGCCATAGGCTTGGCAGCCCTGAAGAGCAGTGGGAGGTGGGGGCTGGTGGCCTGTCTCCCATCCACCTGACTCTGGCCCCCCTCCAGGCTGCACCCCTCCCCTCCCCCAGCTCTGAGAGACATTAATTATTATTATTATTATGGCATTTGTTAAGCACTTGCTATATGCCAGGCACTGTAGTAAGTGCTGGGGTGGATACAAATCGGGTTGGACACAGTCCCCAGTCCCACATGGGGCTCACAGTCTCAATGCCCATTTTCCAGATGAGATAACTGAGGCCCAGAGAAGGGAAGTGACTTGCCCAAAGTCACCCAGCAGACAAGTGGCAGAGCCAGGATTAGGACCCATGTCCTTCTGACTCCCAGGCCCTTGCTCTATCCACTACGCCATGCCAGCCTCACTCTTCTGTCCCCACCACGCCTTCTCAGTTTACCCCAGCCCCCTCTGCCAGTCCCCTTGGCTTGTTTTTTAATGTTCCCCTGCCATTTTCTCCAGTCTGGGCATTTGGTGCTGGCGACCCCCTCTTGGGCTGCATCAGGTCACACGACCTCCTACCTCAATGTAGGTCTCATTGCTGCAGGCCTCGGCAAAGATGCTGGGGGCTGCAGGCGAGGCTGGCTCTCCATCGTGGGGAGAACACTCGTCCTGCTCCAGGAGAGTCAGCAGGTAGCGGGCTGTGGGAGGCAAGGGCACTCCTTGGAGCC
Organism: Ornithorhynchus anatinus; assembly: GCF_004115215.2. Taxonomy (NCBI): domain Eukaryota; kingdom Metazoa; phylum Chordata; class Mammalia; order Monotremata; family Ornithorhynchidae; genus Ornithorhynchus; species Ornithorhynchus anatinus. The sequence continues at coordinate 106,205,595 of NC_041749.1, forward strand.
AGGGGCCACCTGTGCTGCCCCTCCCTACCCCCAGCCCCGCCGACCGCCACAGCCACCTCTAGGCCATCATGAGGGGCCGAGTCGGAAGGGCAGAAGGATTGAGCTGCAAGACTGGCACACGGCCATTCTTTCTGCCAATCTGCCTTATCCACCCCACCCCCCCAATCCCTCCCTCCTGTGTGTGATGCCAGGCCCAACTGAGGACAAGCCAAGCCCACCCCTCTCCCAGCCCAGCAGAATCTGGGTAGTCCTGGATGGTACCGTTTGTGGTGGCCAAGAGAGCACTAGAGAAAGCTGTTCTCATTGTGTGTCCCCCTTGGGTTCCCCCTCTCCCAAAGGGGAGGGGACAGGCCTTACTGTTCTCCAGCCGCTGGAGGCTCTTGCGCCCCTTGGCTTTGGGGATGAGGTCTGAGTTGCGGATGGCCTGATTGATGAAGTATTGTTTCCGTTTGGCTGGACAGATTCTTTTGGCCGGGGTTCTCTGGAGTTGGGGGAGGCAGTCCTCGATCTGCCTGCTGGCCAAAGGGAAACCGATCAGGGTCCGGCTCACCAGGACCCCTAGTACAGAGCCCTGGTCAGATCACTCGCTGCACGTACGGCTGGGGGCTCAGGCACTCAGGGGTCAAACTGAAGAAGTAAAGAGCCCAGACCCTGCCCTTAAGGAGCTCACTGACGAATGGTGAAGCAAGTGTTGTTCCCTTTGCTCTTCCCCTCTCCCAGCCCCACAGCAATTATGCACCTATCTGTCATTTATTTATTCGCATTGATGTCTGTCTCCCCCCTCTAGACTGTAAGCTCCTTGTGGGCAGGGAATGTGTCTGTTTATTGTTGTACTGTAGTTTCCCAAGTGCTTAGGACAGTGCTCACAGTAAGCACTCAATAAATACGATTGAATGGATGAATGAATGGCCAATATGTAGTTAAAAAATGATGACAGAAGATGTAAATAGTAACACAGGTGGATGGATAGATTAATGAATAAACAAACAAACAGGTGGGGAGGGGATGGCTGAAGGGATGGTGGAGAGGAGGGTTGCGGGGGAGGAGAGAGAAAGGCAGGAGATTCACCCAGGAAGGTCTCCTGGAGGAGGTGGTCTTGGAAGGGAGGAGCTGTTGGAGGAGGGCATTCCAGGTGTGGGGGGAAGAGACGGGAGCAATGGGTTGGAGACCAGTTTCTTGCTAATGGGGGATAAGGAGGGGGTGGGCTGGGGAGGAGCAAAGAGTGAGAGCTGAGGACTAGTGGGAGGATGAGAGGGGAGTGGGAATCGGAAGCAGCCATTGGAGAACCTTGAGGTCAGTTTTCTGCCCGAGGCAACAGGGGCAGCTTCAGGTTTGGGGGTGACCCTCTTTTCCCCCTTTCCCTCTGCTCCTCCACCTCTCCCTTCCCCTCCCCACAGCACTGTACTCGTCCGCTCAACTGTATATATTTCCATTACCCTATTTATTTTGTTAATGAATTGTACATCGCCTTGATTCTATTTAGTTGCCATTGTTTTTACGAGATGTCCTTCCCCTCGACTCTATTTATTGCCATTGTTCTTGTCTGTCCATCTCCCCCGATTAGACTGTAAGCCCGTCAAACGGCAGGGACTGTCTCTATCTGTTGCCGACCTGTTCATCCCAAGCGCTTAGTACAGTGCTCTGCACATAGTAAGCGCTCAATAAATACTATTGAATGAGATTTGGTCTGAGAGGACAGGAGGGCTCTAGCCGGAGACCACAGGGAGGCAGGATGCTGCAGAGCAGGATAAGAATGTAGAGAGGGGAGAGAGCAAGAGGATGAGCACAGCTCCGTTCTTAGCATCTGGCCTATGACTGTCTCCACTTTCCATGGATCAAATATGCCCCACCATCCCCAGAGATGTTCTTTACAGGTCTTCAAAGCTAAATCCTTCCACTTTGAGGATTAAATTGACTTAATTATCAAAATGCATTAGACACAAGTATGGGTCAAGTCCTCCAGCCAGCAAACACGCAAATGCACGGAAATCAGAGTCTGGGCTGGTGCTTCTCAGCAGGCATGGGGGAGGAGGGGAGGAGGGGAAGCGGGAAGGGGGAGTACTTAACGCCACCTGGTTGGGAGCTTGGTGAATCTGTGTGCATAAAACAGGAAGGGGCCCCCTCCACCAGCCTGCAGGCTGCACATGCACAAACATGAGACTCTGGAGAGGTTGGTGCCAGAAGTGGGAGAAATAAGAAATTCCAGGAAAAGTGGGGATTGTGCGCTGGGGCAGGGGTGAGATCCCATTCCACAAGACCTATTGCTTCCTTCCCTTGTGTGCCACTACCCCCGCCTCCCCCCACCACAACCCGCCCAATTGTCTTTGTAATGAAGCCCTAGAATTGACACCAATGGAGGAGTTTCCAGCCCTGGAGGGGCTTGAAAAAAAAGAAAGAATAGCCCTGCCCACCCTGGAGAATCTAAGCAGGCACCTACTTGGAGAAAAGGGGCTGGACAGGATGACCTCTTTCACTCCACCCTGGGAAGATGTTTCAAACCATATAATCGTTCATTCAATCAATCAATCAATGGCATTTGGGGGGGGGGGGCGGGGGGTGTTGACTATTCATTCATTCAATAGTATTTATTGAGCACTTACTATGTGCAAAGCACTGTACTAAGTGCTTGGAATGTACAAATTGGCAACAGATAGAGACAGTCCCTGCCCATTGACGGGCTTACAGTCTAATCGGGGGAGATAGACAGACAAAAACAATAGCAATAAATAGAATCAAGGGGATGTACATCTCATTAAAACAATAGCAATAAATGGAATCAAGGTGATGTACATCTCATTAACAAAATATGCACAGAGCACTGTACTAAGCACTTGGGAGAGGGCAATCCATTAGAGTTGGTGGACAAGATCCCTGCCCTCAAGGAGTTTACAAGCTAGTGGGAGAGAGGGACACTAAAACAAATTACAGGGAGGGGAAACCACAGAATGTAAACCTCTAGACTGTAACTTTGTTATGGGCAAGGAACCTGTCTACTAATTCTGTTGTATTGTACTCTTCCAAGCTCTTAGTACAGTGCTCTGCACATAGTAAGGGTTCAACAAATACAATTGATTGATTGATGTACATTGCCTTGGCCCAGGTATCCAGGGCCTTCTAATACCGAAAATGTTCTTTGTCCTTTCTTCATCTTCCTTCCACAATCATCTCCCACAACTCCAGTGCCCAGGAGGTGAGCCTGGGAGGGCTCTCCCTTCACTCAGTCTTTCCTCTTCCTTTAGTTTTTTATATGCTACTGCTGCTCTTTTTTCACTCTTCAAAAAATCAAATGTCCAGCCGCTGGTCCAGCTACCTCCCTTACTCCCTTAACTTTCTTTTTTTTTTATGGCATTTGTTAAGCATTTACTATGTGCCAGGAACTGTACTAAGCCCTGGGGTGGATACAAGCTAATCAGTTTGGATGCAGTCTATATCCCACATGGGGTTCACAGTCTTAATCCTCATTTTACAGATGAGATAACTGAGGCACAGTGAAGTTGTGACTTGCCCAAGGTCAAACATCAGACAAGTGGTGGAGCTGGGATTATAAACCAGGTCCTCTGACTCCCAGGCCCATGCTCTCTCCACTAGGCCATGCTGTTTTCTCCTCTAGGTTCTTAATTTTCCTCCAGGAGAGACAATGTGGCCTAATGGAGTGAGTACAGGACTGGGAGTCAGGAGAGTCAGGTTAGAATCCTAGCTTCACCACTGGTCCTCAGTTTCCTCATCTGTAAAATGGGGCTAAAATAGATTTGGAGTCCTGGGAGGCGGGCGGATGTGTCCAATCCCATAACCTTTTATCTCTCGCAGAACTTCACACCTAGTAAGTGCCTTAATACTGCATCAGCTTCCTTGCTGACCTCTCAGCTTCCTGTCTCTCCCACTCCAGTCCATACTTCACTCTACTGCCTGGATCATTTTTCAACAAAAACATTCAAGACATGTTTCCCCGTCCTCAAAAAAACTCCAGTGATTTCCCATCCACCTCCACATCACTGAGCTCCTTATCTTCCCTCCCAAATCCTGCCCTCTCCCTGACTTTCCCGTCACTGTGGATGGCACAACCATCCTTCCCGTCTCACAAGCCTGCAACTGTGGTGTCATCCTTGACTCTGCTCTCTCATTCACCCCACACATTCAATCCGTCACCAAAACCTGTCGGTCTCACTTTCACAACATCACCAAGATCCACCCTTTCCTCTCCATCCAAACTGCTACCTTACTGGTACAATCTCTCATAATATCCTGACTGGATTATTGCATCAGCCTCCTCTCTGATCTCCCATCCTCCTGTCTCTTCCCGCTTCAGTCTATACTTCACTCCGCTGCCTGGATCATCTTTCTACAGAAACACTCTGGGCATGTCACTCCCCTCCTCAAAAACCTCCAGTGGTTGCCTATCAATCTTCGCATGAGGCAAAAACTCCTCACTCTTGGCTTCAAAGCTCTCCATCACCTTGCCCCCTCCTACCTCACCTCCCTTCTCTCTTTCTACTGCCCACCCCGTACACTCCGCTCCTCTGCCGCTAACCTCCTCATGGTCCCTTGTTCGCGCCTGTCTCGCCGTCGACCCCTGACTCACGTCCTACCACTGACCTGGAATGCCTTCCCTCCTCACATCTACCAAACTCTCTTCCCCTCTTCAAAGCCCTCCTGAGAGCTCACCTCCTCCAGGAGGCCTTCCCAGACTGAGCCCCCTCCCCCTTTATCTTCTGCTCCTCCTCCCCTCCCCATTGCCCCTATTCCCTCCCTCTGCTCTACCCCCTTCCCCTCCCCACAGCACCTGTGTATATTTGTATATATTGTTTATTACTCTATTTTATTAATGATGTGTATATATCTATGATTCTATTTATCTATTTTGATGGTATTGATGCCTGACTACCTGTTTTGTTTTGCTGTCTTGTCTCCCCTTTTTAGACTGTGATCCCATTGTTGGGCAGGGATTGTCTCTATCTGTTGCCAAATTGTACATTCTAAGCACTTAGTACAGTGCTCTGCACACAGTAAGCGCTCAATAAATACGATTGAACGAATGAATCAATCAAACAAAAACTCCTCACCCATGGCTTTAAAGCACTCAATCACCTTGCCCCCTCCTTCCTCACCTCACCTTGACTTCTCCCAAGTGCTTAGTACAGTGCTCTGCACACAGTAGGTGCTCAATAAATACCATTGATTGAAAAAAATTATTTTAGTGTGTTTCCCCCACTAGATTGTAAAGTCCTCGGGTCTACCAACTCTATTGTACTTTTCCCTGCATTTAGCACAGTGCTCTGCACAAAGTAAGTGTTCAATAAATACTATTGATTGCTCTGCACAGAGAAAGTGCTTCAAAATTACTACCGATTGATTGACTGTTCTAATAAGGAAACGTCTCTATTTCCCTAATCATCTGGGTTATCCTTCTCTGTAACAGCCCAGGATTCTGTCTCCTCATAGGGGCATAGGGGTGCTTTGAAGAATCATGGACATTCATCTGATCAATGAGAGTGCTGAAAGGAACGATGGGAGGGTCGGGGGTTGGGGGAGAACACAAAAATGTGTGAGGATAAAGCTGCGTAACCCAAATCTGTCTTCTCTGAAGGTGAAAGATTGAGGTGAATAATACACCTAGAGCTTAGTGAGTTTGAGAGCCCTGATGGAGGTCTTCATACTGGGCGAAAAGCATGGGCCTGGGAGTCTGAGGACCTGGGTTCTAATCCCAGCTCCGTCTATTGCTTGCTGTGTGACTTGCCCAAGGTCTGTGTGTCTCAGTTTCCTCATCTGTAAAATGGGGATTCAATACTTTCCCTCCCTCTTATTTAGACTGTGAGCCCCATGTGGGACGGGGACTGTGTCTGAACTGATTAACTTGTACGTACCCCAGTGCTTAGAACAGAGCTTGACAATAGTAAAGTACTTAAGAAATACCATCCGAAAAAAAAAAGCCACCAACTGGGAGGCCAAGAACTCCCAGTTTATTAAGGTGGGAATAAATGCCAGGGTGCCAATTTATGATTTTGAGCTTGGAGAAGAACTCTGGGCAGGGCATCAATGGAGTGGAGAAGGAACAGAGGAAAAGGAAGAGGGATGGGGAGGGTGAGAAGAGGAAGAGGAGGAGGAGGCAGTGGCAGCGATGTGGGGGAGGAAAGAGGAAAGGGAGAGGGTGGGGGTGGAGAAGGTCAAGACAGTCATCAGAAGTGCCAGCGCTTTTTCCCTTCACTGGGATCAGCGCTTAGAACAGTGCTTGGCACATAGTAAACGCTTAACAAATACCATCATCATCATCATCGTCATCTGGGGCTCCATGATGGAAAACCATCTCCCCACCTCATTCCCACTCAGGTTGCTCAGGGATCCTAGGGGAGTCTCTCCATAAACAGCCATGGAGCAGGAGCACCAAATGATGCTTGCATGGAGGTGGCAGCAGGCAGAGCACGGTATTAAGCACTCTGGAGAGTACAGTACAATAGAGTCAGTAGACATGATCCCTGCCCTCAAGAAGCTTACAATCTAGTGGGGTTGACAGCCACTAAAATCAATTACAGGTAGGGAGAAGGAATGGAGTATAAAGGTCTGTACATAAGGGCTATAGCTATAGCTATAGCTCCTCCCTATCGGGGGAGGAGGTGGGGTGAGAATCATAAGTGCTCGGGGATGAGGGTTCAAGTGCCAAAGGGAGGGAGAATTGGGTGGGGAGATGAGAGGTTAGTCAGGAAAGGCTTCCTGGAGGAGATGGGATTTCAGTAGACTTCGAAAGAGGGGAGAGTGGTGGTCTGTCTGATGTGAAGGGGGAGGGAGTTTCAGCCCAGAGGGAGACGTGGCTGAGGGGTCGACAGTAATAATAATGTTGGTATTTGTTGGTATTTGTTAAGCGTTTACTATGTGCCGAGCACTGTTCTAAGCACTGGGGTAGACAAAGGGGAATCAGGTTGTCCCACGTGGGGCTCACAGTCTTAATCCCCATTTTACAGATGAGGGAACTGAGGCACAGAGAAGTTAAGTGACTTGCCCACAGTCACACAGCCGACAAGTGGCAGAGCTGGGATTCGAACTCATGAGCCCTGACTCCAAAGCCCGTGCTCTTTCCACTGAGCCACGCAGTAGGAGAGACAAGATCGAGGTACAGAGAGTAGGTTTGTGTTAGAGAAGCAAAGTGGGTGGGCTGGGTTGTAATAGGAAATCAGGGAGGTAAGGTAGGAGAGGATGAGGTGATTGAGTGCTTTAAAGCTAATGGAAGGAGTTTCTGCTTTATGTGGAGACAGATGGGCAACCACTGGAGATTTTCATGGAATGGGGAAAATGTACGCAGAATGATTTTTTTAGAAAAATGATCTGGGCAGCAGAGTGAAGAATAGAGGCTTTTAACTGGCAATGTGGCTCCTGAGATCTGACCTCTATCTAGTTCCCAGGGAAACCCTTAGTTGTGTGGGTGGAGCTGGCTGGTGTGGGACTTTGGGGTCAGGGATAAGAGGAATGTATGGTCACCAGGTCTCTAGCCTCATGAGGAGAGACAAAAGCATCAACATCCTCCTTAATCTACTGATGTTTGTTTATTTGTTTTATTGTTTGCTTTATGGTACTTGTTAGGGGTTTACTATATGACAGGCACTGAACTAAGCGCTGGTGTAGATACAAGCTAATCAGGTCAGATGCAGTCCAAACTGACAGTCTTAATCCCTAATTTATAGGTGTGGTAACTGAGGCCCATAGAAATGAAGTGACTTGCCCAAGATCACACAGCAGACAAATGGCAGAGTCAGGATTAGAACCCAAGTCCTTCTGACTTCAGGGATCATGCTCTATCATTCATTCAATAGTATTTATTGAGCACTTACTATGTGCAGAGCACTGTACTAAGTGCTTGGAATGTACAATTCGGCAACAGATAGAGACAATCCCTGCCCGATGATGGGCTCACAGTCTATCCACTAGGCCATGCTGCTTCTTGGTATTTATTGAGCACTTACTGTGTGCAGAATATTGTACTATGTGTCTGGGAGAACACAATAATAACAGTAATAATAATAATAGTAATAGTAATAATAATCATGGCATTTGTTAAGCGCTTGCTATGTGCCAGGCACTGTACTAAGCGCTGGGGTGGATACAAGCAAATCGGGTTGGACACAGTCCCTGTCCCATGTGGGGTTCACAGTATCAATCCCCATTTTACAGATGAAGTAACCAAGGCACAGAGAAGTGAAGTGACTTGCCCAAGGTCACACTGCAGACAAGTGGTGAAGATGAAATTAGAACTCATGACCTTCTGACTCCCGGGTCTGTGCTCTATCCGCTATGCCATGTTGCTTCCCAATAATTATGGCATCTGTTAAATCCTTACTATGAGCCAGGCACTGTACTATGCGCAAATT